>NC_086317.1:14647816-15247816 GCF_036172605.1 Pelobates fuscus | reverse complement strand
TAGTGTAATACAGAGAGGTCTGACATACTATAGTGTAATACAGAGAGGCCTGACACATCCTATAGTGTAATACAGAGAGGCCTGACACATCCTATAGTGTAATACAGAGAGGTCTGACATACTATAGTGTAATACAGAGAGGCCTGACACATTCTATAGTGTAATACAGAGAGGGCTGATATACTATTGTGTAATACAGAGAGGCATGGCACATCCTATAGTGTAATACAGAGAGGTCTGACATACTATAGTGTAATACAGAGAGGTCTGACATACTATAGTGTAATACAGAGAGGCCTGGCACATCCTATAGTGTAATACAGAGAGGCCTGACACATTCTATAGTGTAATACAGAGAGGTCTGACATACTATAGTGTAATACAGAGAGGCCTGACACATGTTATAGTGTAATACAGAGAGGTCTGACATACTATAGTGTAATACAGAGAGGCCTGACACATTCTATAGTGTAATACAGAGAGGCCTGACACATCCTATAGTGTAATACAGAGAGGCCTGACACATCCTATAGTGTAATACAGAGAGGTCTGACATACTATAGTGTAATACAGAGAGGCCTGACACATTCTATAGTGTAATACAGAGAGGTCTGACATACTATAGTGTAATACAGAGAGGCCTGACACATTCTATAGTGTAATACAGAGAGATCTGACATACTATAGTGTAATACAGAGAGGCATGGCACATTCTATAGTGTAATACAGAGAGATCTGACATACTATAGTGTAATACAGAGAGGCATGGCACATTCTATAGTGTAATACAGAGAGGCCTGACACATTCTATAGTGTAATACAGAGAGGTCTGACATACTATAGTGTAATACAGAGAGGCCTGACACATTCTATAGTGTAATACAGAGAGATCTGACATACTATAGTGTAATACAGAGAGGCATGGCACATTCTATAGTGTAATACAGAGGTCTGACATACTATAGTGTAATACAGAGAGGCCTGACACATCCTATAGTGTAATACAGAGAGATCTGACATACTATAGTGTAATACAGAGAGGCCTGACACATTCTATAGTGTAATACAGAGAGGCCTGACACATCCTATAGTGTAATACAGAGAGGCCTGACACATTCTATAGTGTAATACAGAGAGGTCTGACATACTATAGTGTAATACAGAGAGGCCTGACACATCCTATAGTGTAATACAGAGAGGCCTGACACATCCTATAGTGTAATACAGAGAGGTCTGACATACTATAGTGTAATACAGAGAGGCCTGACACATTCTATAGTGTAATACAGAGAGGGCTGATATACTATTGTGTAATACAGAGAGGCATGGCACATCCTATAGTGTAATACAGAGAGGTCTGACATACTATAGTGTAATACAGAGAGGTCTGACATACTATAGTGTAATACAGAGAGGCCTGGCACATCCTATAGTGTAATACAGAGAGGCCTGACACATTCTATAGTGTAATACAGAGAGGTCTGACATACTATAGTGTAATACAGAGAGGCCTGACACATGTTATAGTGTAATACAGAGAGGTCTGACATACTATAGTGTAATACAGAGAGGCATGGCACATCCTATAGTGTAATACAGAGAGGCCTGACACATTCTATAGTGTAATACAGAGAGGTCTGACATACTATAGTGTAATACAGAGAGGCCTGACACATGTTATAGTGTAATACAGAGAGGTCTGACATACTATAGTGTAATACAGAGAGAACTGACATACTATAGTGTAATACAGAGCGGCCTGACACATTCTATAGTGTAATACAGAGAGGTCTGACATACTATAGTGTAATACAGAGAGGCCTGACATACTATAGTGTAATACAGAGAGGTCTGACATATTCTATAGTGTAATACAGAGAGGTCTGACATACTATAGTGTAATACAGAGAGGCCTGACACATTTTATAGTGTAATACAGAGAGGGCTGATATACTATTGTGTAATACAGAGAGGCCTGGCACATCCTATAGTGTAATACAGAGAGGTCTGACATACTATAGTGTAATACAGAGAGGTCTGACATACTATAGTGTAATACAGAGAGGCCTGACACATTCCATACAGAGATGTGCAGCCCATTTCTTCGCACAATAGAGAGAGATGCTGATAGTGTACCCACAGCCTTTCCATTATACTGTATTTCATGGATTGTGAGTGCGCTGTTACCATACCAAGACAATTATTGATAGTCCGTGTAACGGACCGTTTCAGCATGAAAGGGGAACAATGCGTTTAGGCGATAATCCCCTTTTCCATAGACAGGCACAGCTACTGCAGAACATCAGAACTCACGAGCTGGATACGAAATAACACTCCGAACTGGAACAGCTGAACAAGAAAAGCAGACATCGGCTTACACTCTTGGCAGTCAGCTTACAATCCCATTCCCCCAAAGACCGAGATGACACATCGCTTTGAGGGTTAAGCAAGAACTCAAGACTGGGACACCCAGTCTGGCTTTTATTACCAACAAGTACATACAGGACACTCCCAGGGGGAGGATGAAATTAACCAATCACATGGATGTACCTCCCACACATTTCCTCCCCTTAGATTAACACTTAACACAATTATACCGTACACCTTTTTCCCCAATTCCTGGATGTACCCCAAATACATAGGCTACACCTCCAAAACAGGTATCCCCTGATAGCCCTTATTCAGGGGGACAACATATGCAAGAATCAGCCCATTCGGATAAACGGTTCGGGAGTTATGGGACTTTAAAGTATTGACCGACCGCATGGGTAAAGTATCCGAAAACAGTTCCATGCATTTTGGCCCTGCGGTCGGTCACAAACAAGGGAATGAAAACAGGCGAATTGCCTGTGTTATAGAGCCTGGAGAGGGTTTGAATGAATTCCCTTGTTTATGGGGTTCTTTCTACCGAACGGCGGATCATTCGGTAGTTTCCATACGAATTTCTGGAAGTATGGAGGTCTCAGCGGTGTTTGCCTAGTCAAGTGTCCGATTTTAGTTCCAGACACTCGACGGCAAAACACCGCTGTTCGGTAGTTTAAGATGGCCGCCGCCACGTGTTGGTTTCCTGAATGGCGGCCACCCAGAGGACACAGAACACATTACATGGATTGCCAATTACCCGTTTGCAACATTGTTGCAAACGGTAATTGGAGGCACACTTAATCCTGGGTGGTCTGGTTGTTCGGTAGTTTCCTCAATACAATGAATGGAGTGATTCTACCGAACAATCAGATGAAGGCTGCATATATATATATAACCCAGGTTAACTGCATACATAAATACATATACAATATACAGGCAGTACAATAGGATATGCTTCACAGTCTTAAAGGGACAGTAGTCCCAAAATGTCCATTGCTGATTTTAAAGGGCCAGTAGCAGCAATATAAATTAGTACATGCCCAAATATAGTCTTTAAAGTGCAATATGTCCAGGGGCCATAGTCAGCGGGCAGGAGGCCAGCAGCCAGGCCTCTCCAGTTCACAGTGGCGAAGCTGGTTTCGCCACAGTCCGCATTCATGGCATTTTATTATATATATATTTATGCTCTCTCTCCTGCGCAGTTGTGTGAAAGGAGTGATTACATTGCCCGTTCTGCGTGTGTTGGGGACATATTGAGTTTTAGTCACCAAATAGCAAGATCTAGAGTGTTCAACATCAAATGGAAACATTTTGGTTAAAAGTTAAATCCGATCTCCAGTTTAGACAAGTTAGACAAGTTCCCAAGTCAGTCCTCCTTCTGTGCAATACAATAGCAATCTATCAATGCATACTGATAGCATTTATCATGTGCAATCGCGTGTGCAGATATGGACAATATAAATATATAGTGGGAGATACTATAGTGATAGATTACTGACAAGCTCTACAGATTTTTCTATTTTGCCCTTTGATTCGTACTTTAACAAGACAGATTATTATTTTGTTTTTCCAAGTGTAAAAACCCAGCTCGCAGATCCCTTGCATTTACCGCACTCCGGAGAGGGCCAGTTCTATAAAGTTTAAAAGGAAAATGATTTGGTAAAATGTTCTTTGCTAGTATTTCTGCATAAACATGACACTGAGAACGTTTCATTAGCATTAAAGACATAATATGAAAAGAGGGCGCATAATGGGCTAATGTGCCTGCAAAGTATTTCTACATCCCTATTTAACTCAGTGGGATTTTCTGTAGCACGCAGAGTTAAGAAACTGCTTAGAACATAAGTACTGTTTGTGTCCAACAAGAGTTCCTGCTACCGTCAACACACGAAATATCAAAGAAGCAGATTCCTGATACTGGCTGGGCGAATACTGAATACGTCCCTCTCACCATGCAATGCCTGTGAATGGGGCCTCGGGGGTATATAGACAGGGACGCTGCAGCTAAGGGGCCATATTTTCCTGTGAACTGAAAGATAACTTTCATATGCCGAAACAAAACATATTAACCATTTTTAGGCCACTTAACATAAAAATAGGACCTGATGATCACCAAAGGATACGTGGGTGCCTTTTAGAGTAAATTTAAATACAGCTTTGGCACCGCCATTTAGCTGCTGTCTGTAGAATATTCAGGGAGGGCAGCAGCTCACACTGGAGGGGGGCAATTAACCAAACCCCCCAGTATCTTGTACACTAAAGGGATACGGACATTACAATGTAACTGCTGTCTGTAGAATACTCGGGGAACACAGCAGCTCACACTGGAGGGGGCAATTAACCAAACCCCCCAATATCTTTTACACTAAAGGGATACGGACATTACAATGTAACTGCTGTCTGCAGAATACTTGGGGGACACAGCAGCTCACACTGGAGGGGGTAATTAACCAAAACCCCAATATCTTTTACACTAAAGGGATACGGACATTACAATGTAACTGCTGTCTGCAGAATACTTGGGGGACACAGCAGCTCACACTGGAGGGGGTAATTAACCAAAACCCCAATATCTTTTACACTAAAGGGATACGGACATTACAATGTAACTGCTGTCTGTACAATACTTGGGGGACACAGCAGCTCACACTGGAGGGGGCAATTAACCAAACC
This sequence comes from Pelobates fuscus, assembly GCF_036172605.1. Taxonomy (NCBI): domain Eukaryota; kingdom Metazoa; phylum Chordata; class Amphibia; order Anura; family Pelobatidae; genus Pelobates; species Pelobates fuscus. Next base: position 15,242,779 of record NC_086317.1, on the reverse strand, counting down.
CCCCAATATCTTTTACACTAAAGGGATATGGACATTACAATGTAACTGCTGTCTGCAGAATACTTGGGGGACACAGCAGCTCACACTGGAGGGGGTAATTAAACAAACCCCCCAGTATCTTGTACACTAAGGGGATACGGACATTACAATGTAACTGCTGTCCGTAGAATACTCAGGGACACAGCAGCTCACACTGGAGGGGGTCAATTAACCAAACCCCCCAGTATCTTTTACACTAAAGGGATACGGACATTACAATGTAACTGCTGTCCGTAGAATACTTGGGGGACACAGCAGCTCACACTGGAGGGGGTAATTAACCAAAACCCCAATATCTTTTACACTAAAGGGATACGGACATTACAATGTAACTGCTGTCTGCAGAATACTTGGGGGACACAGCAGCTCACACTGGAGGGGGTAATTAACCAAAACCCCAATATCTTTTACACTAAAGGGATACGGACATTACAATGTAACTGCTGTCTGTACAATACTTGGGGGACACAGCAGCTCACACTGGAGGGGGCAATTAACCAAACCCCCCAATATCTTTTACACTAAAGGGATATGGACATTACAATGTAACTGCTGTCTGCAGAATACTTGGGGGACACAGCAGCTCACACTGGAGGGGGTAATTAAACAAACCCCCCAGTATCTTGTACACTAAGGGGATACGGACATTACAATGTAACAGCTGTCCGTAGAATACTCAGGGACACAGCAGCTCACACTGGAGGGGGGCAATTAACCAAACCCCCCAGTATCTTTTACACTAAAGGGATACGGACATTACAATGTAACTGCTGTCCGTAGAATACTCGGGGGACACAGCAGCTCACACTGGAGGGGGGTAATTAACCAAAACCCCAATATCTTTTACACTAAAGGGATACGGACATTACAATGTAACTGCTGTCTGTACAATACTCGGGGGACACAGCAGCTCAGTGGGTAATTAACTAACAACCCCCCCCCACAATATCTTTTACATAAAAGGGACCTAGACGTTACAATGTAACTGCACACTAGCTCCCCAACATTGGATTGGCTAAGATGTTTGATCTCAGCCAAGCAGGCGGAGCACATTTGTATCCCTAACGCTATAGTGTTCTTTACACTGCTGTCTGTAGCATATTCAGGGAGGGCAGCAGCTTACACTGAAGGGGGCAATTAACCAAACCTCCCCAATATCTTTTACACTAAAGGGACATTACAACTTATATAAGGTCTCTGTTTGTGTTCTCGTTACATTATCCATCTCCTGTTTTTAAGGATCACCACTGGCTACATGTCCACAAATTGCTTGATTTTTTTAAATCTCACCTGTAGCCCTATTATATGTGAGTGGCCATTTCTGGTTTTATTGTAGATGGATGTGGTGATTTCGATATACTACATTATAGGTCTCCTTTTTGTTTGTTTTTTATGTGTTTGTACTTTCATATTACATTGAGGATCACTGTACATTAAAAGACTTATCAGAAGAAATAGATGCAGACTACATTCACCAAGGACTGTGTCTCCATCTATCTCCGATGTTATTTATGTAAGGCGTTCTTTTTCTTATTATTTGCACACGGATGCTTTAGAATTGTCTAGTTAATTTTTGGTGCCAATGCCTTCTTTTTTCTTTTTGTTCTAACTGCTAAATGGCGAATCATTTCTTTGTCTGGCCATTGCTGAATGGTTGAAATGTTAAACCTACAAATGCAGCAATTTCAAATGTATCTTCTAATTATATTGTTTTAGCTACTTTTTAAATTCATCATCTATGCAAGGTATAAAAAAAAAAAAATGGGTCATAAGACTACTATGGTTAGGAAAAGTCGAAAAAAGGCAGAACTTCCAAATGCCAACTTTTGTCAATCCATCAAGTAAATCCATCAGGAAAATCTGCATCTCCTAAGTAGTCCGGCATTGTCATACGATTCCTTGTATGATGCACAGAAGTTAGTTACAGATCGCACAAAAGGCTTACGTGGGGGGCTTCATAAAACACGAATAAATTCAGTGAAAAAATAATCTAAAGTGAAAGTTGCTTTACTGACTGAGTAAACGGGGAGGGTCTGCTATGGTCTGCGCAACTATTTCTAGAGATTCACAGGTAATCTTTTCTGATACAACAATCTGATTACTTCTTACATCAGCTGTGACGTCCTCAGAGACTTATATTTCTAATATTTGTATTGATAACAGACAGCAGGAAATTGAGCAAATTATTATCAATGTGAGGTGTTTGTCTCAAGGCTGTAAGCAGGCATTAGCGCACAGACAAAAAATGAAATTTTACATTTCACAAGGCTACTTATAATCACCTATCTCAGCAAATAAATATTGGGCTTCAGTTCCACCATATGGCCATCGTGTGTTGAGCCAACTACTATGTCACAGTAACTCAATATCGGTGGATCCTACAATAATTTTATCATCAGAGATTATCATGATAACTACAATACTTACAACTTAAACTGCTAAACACATTCTCCTCAATTCCAGCTTTCCTGTGGTCACCTTTAAAGGGGCACCCATAGTGGGTGAGGTGCTCAACCCAATAGGAATCTGGTCTGGATTCCATATCTACACAGAGCAGGTGTTGCCTGAAGTGTTCAATAAAAAGATAGCGATTAAAATACAACATTTAAAGTGCACACAAGCTGCAACTGGTTCTGAGCCTGTGACACAAATTTCATTGACTGACCATGTACTCAAGTGGTAAGAGAACCTCAAAACGGCCCAAATTGGGCATAAATAGATATAAAACATAATACCTTTTATTTCTTTATTTAAACTTAATAGATGGGACTGTACATCATGATGTCAGCCACAAATTTTAAATTGAGAAGTAAAGGTTTTATGTTTTATACCTATTTATGCAAAATTTGGGCATTTTTTTTTTCTTTTGCTTCTTATCTGGTTATTTCAGATGACTTAAAGGTAGGCAGACAATGTAATAGAGCAGCAGGAAATGCTAGCAGAATGCTTGGTTGTATAGGGAGAGGTATTAGCAGTAGAAAGAGAGAAGTGCTCATGCCATTGTACAGAACACTGGTGAGACCTCACTTGGAGTATTGTACACAGTACTGGAGACCGTATCTCCAGAAGGATATTGATACTTTAGCGAGAGTTACGAGAAGGGCAACTAAACTGGGTCATGGATTGCAGGATAAAACTTACCAGGAAAGGTTAAAGGATCTTAACATGTATAGCTTGGAGGAAAGACGAGACAGGGGGGATATGATAGAAACATTTAAATACATAAAGGGAATCAACACCGTAAAGGAGGAGACTATATTTAAAATAAGAAAAACTACCACAACAAGAGGACATAGTCTTAAATTAGAGGGACAAAGGTTTCAAAATAATATCAGGAAGTATTACTTTACTGAGAGGGTAGTGGATGCATGGAATAGCCTTCCAGCTGAAGTGGTAGAGGTTAACACAGTGAGGGAGTTTAAGCATGCGTGGGATAGGCATAAGGCTATCCTAACTATAAGATAAGGCCAGGGACTAATGAAAGTATTTAGAAAACTGGGCAGACTAGATGGGCCGAATGGTTCTTATCTGCCGTCACATTCTATGTTTCTATGGTTGTTCCAGGTTTTAAACATTGTAGGTACTCCCTCTATATGAGAAAATGGCCACTCAACCCAGCACACTGAGTCTTTTTAGCCCCTTAAGGACACATGACATGTGTGACATGTCATGATTCCCTTTTATTCCAGAAGTTTGGTCCTTAAGGGGTTAAAGAAGTCCCCATATGGAGGTTTGACATATTTTTCATGATTGAAGATGCTTTTCAGCATTGGACATCACCAATTAAAGCTGTTGTTTCTTTCCAGGATGGAAAACCTTTGCAGGAGCTTTGACTTCTTTCAGCAGATTCATAATTGGAGCTTTGGCCTCTTTTCTCAAAGAAGCTTCCTGACTGGAGTTTGACTTATTTCCATGAAGGAAGTCTCTGAATGAAGCGTTGTTATTGTCTTCCATAAAGGAAGCCCATGACTTCAGTGTTGGGTTTCTTTCAGGAAGCAAGTTCCCAAATTGAGCACCATCATATTCCTCAGTGCTGTCCATGGGTACAATGGCACAGTAAAAAGACACCATGCAATAAAACTAAGACACTACAAAACTTGACGAACGAATACAGGAGGAGATAAGGGCCCTATTCCTGTGGGAACTTACAATCTAGATGGATGGACAAAGAGGATGCGAAACAGGAGGTGGAGACTGCAAGGGTGAGAATAATGCTAATACAGAGTGATGTAAGGGCAAGTAGAATGCATTAGTTCCTGAACTGAATGGTAGGCTTCCCTGAACAGTAACATCTTAAGGGAGTATTCAAAGTAAAGCAAACTAGAGAAATTTCTGACAGCGGGAGGAAGTGCGTTCCAGAAGGTTGGTGCTACATGGGAGAAGTCCTGCAGTCTAGCATGGGAAGAGGTGATAACAGGAGATGCAAGGAGCAGGTCATTGTTAGATCATCGGTCGCAGGCTGGAGTATATTTGTGGATTAGTGAGTATATGTAGTGAGGAGTAGAGTTAGTAAAGGCTTACTGAGAGTTTTGAATTTAATTCTGATATGGACGGGGAGCCAATGAAGAGACTCGCAGAGAGGTGCAGCAGATACAGAGGGACGGGAAGATGGATAAGTCAGGCAGAGGCATTTAAAAATGGAAAGCCAATGTGTAGGTTATTGCAGTAGTCAAGACAAAAAATTAAAAGGAAGTGGATGAATTGCTTTGCAGTGTCAGTGCTCAGAAACAGTGACATTTTAAAAAAAATATTGCGTAGGCGGTTGCATCTGGATGAAGAAACTGATTGGATGTGGGGCATTAGGGAACGAATGGAGTCAAGTGTAACTCCAAGGCAGTGGATTTGGTAAAAAAAAACAAAACATCTTGGAAGAGCTAGAGGGGCAACCAGAAGGAGCTCAGTCTAGGACCTATTGATCTTTCAGTGACGGGAGGCCATCCAGGAAGAAATGTCACATAAGCAGTCACTGATGTGAGAGAGGACAGAGGGAGAAAGATCAGGAGTGGGGAGGTAGATCTGAGTGTCATCATCATAATGGTGATTGTTTAAAGTCATAGTTGTTGATAAGTTTAACCAGTGAATGGGATTAAGTGGAGATGAGTAGAGGACCCAGGACAGTGTCAGAGATATTCCACTTGATAGGGGAATGGAAGAGGAAGAGATACCAGCAAATAACACAGAAAAGGACCTGTTAGAAAGATAACAGTGGATCCGAGAGAGGTGTTGCGGAGACCAGGAGAGTCTGTAGAAGAGGGAGTGCGGTGGTTGATTAAATCAAAGACAGCTGAGAAGTCAAATAAGATAAATATTGAGTAGTGGCCATTATGTTTTGCAGAAGAAGTTCTTGACTGGAACTTTGGCTTCCTTTTCTTTCAAAGGAAGTCCTAGAATAGAAGTTTGGTTTCTTACCAGGAAGGAATTGCATCATTGCTATTTAGCTTCTTTTCTCATAGGAAGTGCCTGACTGGAGTACGGATGTCTTTCCAAAAAGGAAGTCCCTGACTGGAGCTATGGTTTCTTTCTAGAAAGTACGTTAATGATGGGAGTGTTTGGTTCTTCTTTGAAGGAAGTACCTAAGTAACTGGAGACTGCTTTTTCAGGAGCTGAATCCCTGGCTGGGGCTTTTTTTTTCTATTCAAGGAGCACTGGAACTTGCTGACCTTAAGCTTGCTTGTCCTTTCCTCCAGAGTGACTTATGCATGCATGGCACCAGAGGGGCCAATGGGCATATTCTGTTTGTGCTAGGAATGCCTGGCACAAAATGTAAATAAAAAGAAAGAGTATTAAAGTATTTTTTAATCACAAACCATAGATAACGTTCAGTAGCTATTGGGTTATGCCAGTAGTTGGGCTGTGACTGTGTCACTCTAAGTTGTTGAGAACTTTAGAACTTGTGAAAAATATTACTTATGTATAAAGCAAGAACTGATTTGGTGGGTCTTCTGAATTAGTGATTATTATACGTTCCTCTGACGAAATGAACAAATCTGACAATACTGGTATACCACTTGTTGGACTACATCTCTAAGGGTAATCCAGACATGGACCCTGTGCTCACTGTGCCTAGAAGGGTATCAAAGAAGGCTGAAATCTAGGGTTGCTGTATCTCTCATGCAGAGAGGGCTTACCGGCATTTTGGTTCTGGACTGCCCTTATGGGTGGGATCAGTCTGAAATGCAAATGGTATAGGTTCTCTCTGCAATAGCACAAGTGAGCAAAAACTATTAGAAAACCTGAGTGGAGATTTACCAAAGGGCAAGATACTGAGTTCCTCTAAGCTTTTGACCTTTGTCAGCGTTCTCATATTCTCTCTTTTGTTATATCGCTTTGCATCCTCAGCCAGCAAAATACAGTTTTTAGACTAATTGCAATCTATGTTTATTGTAACCTTAAAGGGACACTGTAGGCACCGCATCTGCTTCATCTTAGTGAAGTGCTTATAGTGTCTGTAATCTGTACTACTCCGAATTAAATAGTTTTTAATGTTTGAACGCTAAACGAGAGGCCCAGCAGTCCATTCTCTCTGAGCTGCTCAGGCTAACGTGGAAGCATTGGCCTGAGTAGCAATGGGTGGCTGTGATTGGCTAAGAGTGTCAGTATTTAATGAATAAAAAAAAAAGCAGTAGGAAATTAAATGACCGGATTTCACTACCGATTCATTGCACCACTAATTTTGCAACAAGCATCAATGGCTGTGCTGCTTAGATTCTATAGAAACAGCTCAGAATGTAAAAAAAAACAAAAAACAAAAAAAGTATTTTTGTTTACATTGACACAGTGCATTTTGGGTCCAAAACTCTCTTATATAATACTTTTCACTTCTCTTAGATTTAGGTGTATTACCCAAAATACAGAACTGTAAAAAAATGAAAATTTAGGCGAAAATATTTAATTTGGAAGCATTTTCCAACCCTCCTATCGGCACAGCCTAGCTTTTTGTTTGCCCAAGTTTAGCAATTCCATTGCCAGTTCACTATAATGTATTGTTCAGCGAATAAACCCCAATGGGTTAATGTTCCCTGCTGGGATCATGAGACGCGGAATGCGCAGGACTGTGAGTAAAGATGCTATATAAAGAACGATGTGTACGGTATGTACAATTTAAAGGGCCGTAAGATCTTTAAATCTCCTCTCTCAGCAGAGCTCCTCACGTGCTATTGGTGTAAGCGATGAATGCCTCTCACTATGTATGCCTGCCTATAGTGGCAACAGATACAGCTGAATGCTAGCTGCCCAAGGAACAAATATTACATTCTGAAATAAACAACATTAGTCAGCCAAAGGACGTACTACACTGTGTGTACTCTTCTATTTATTGCAACTGTCTGATCCAGACTGCTAATCGAGGCTTTGGTATAGAATATTGCCTGTGTAGATGTAACGAGAACCTCCTTCCTAATGGGTCCATAATGCTGTTTGCTAGAGAGAATTTGAGCTGGGAGAGATGACACCAGTCTGGCCAGCGAGAGAGCATTACAAACCTGATCTTTATCTCGGAGAAGAAGTTTGAACAGCACTGGAAGACGTACATATGCCGTATCGATTTATATTCCCACCGGCAATTACAGGTCATATTGCAAGATTAAAGAATTTAAAACTGTGCTTTTTCGGCTCCAAATTACACTCGTCATCCCTCGAATACCCTGGTGGGGATTTTAGGTCAAAATCTTTATTCTTTTGGTTACCAGACAGTATGGAAGTGCACAACGCCAAACAATCGAACGAGTCACTCGGGGACTGGATGACGTGATTGCAATATGGCAAATTGCTGGAACACCACGAGATTTCATCTCCAGCAATGAGCTTAACTGTCTGAAACTTTACATTGGCGAGATTATTATTTACTTATATCGCTTTAATCTTTTTCACAGACAGCATGACAGGCCTCGGTTTGGTAGACAAGGGGAAACCAATATTTAGTGCAAAATGGGAAAAGTGGAAGAAATCATGTAGAACCAGCTCCCCGGGTGTGTAAGTGAAAAGGAAGGGATTAGGGACTGGTCAGGTAAATTGCCACCTGCAATTATAAGGTCGTCGTTGTGTAATGGAAGTTAGTCTCTCCTAGTAAGAGAATGCACAAAATACTGCACTCTTTATGCGAGTAAGCCCACTTCCAATGCCTTGTCCCTGGCATAGTATTAAAGCGTCACTCCAAGGACCAGAATAAGCGCTCCTTTGGCCCCGTCTCATTTTTTTTTACTATACAAGAAATGATTGAGTACCAAAAAATCTGAAAAGCTGGTGAGGTTGCATCATTTTATTTGAAGACAACACAAGTGAAAAAAAATCTCAAACTAAGTTATTTCTCCATTCTTTAATTTTCACCTAAAATGTATAATTCCCTTGTTACTTTTCTACTATTCTCAGCTCCGTGAATGAACACCGCAGTGTCCCTGCACAGAGTTGTAATATTAACATTCATGTTTCCTCCCCCCCTCCCCCCCCCCCCCGCACTTAAAGACTTGTAGACACTGTCTCTTTAACAGAACACTAGGGGAGAGAGAGGGGGGGGTGGGGCGGGGGCTTGTTTCATGCCCTGTGGGGGACACACTACAAATACATGTACATTCCATGATAGGGGCTAACCCCGCTCAGACTTTCTGTGGCTGTCCAATCATAGACTTCCCGATGCAGCTCAATAAGAAGTCTTTGCAAGGCAGGTGCTTGGGGCAAGTGCTAAACAAACCAGGAAGTAACAGGACCGGCTAGACAGCAATAACAGGCATGGCATGCTTCTTTGCTTATTCACTAAGGATACGATTCTAGAAAGTGGCACAATGTGTGTCACCGTACTGAGCAGTGTGAAACAGTGGCTCTATTTCTATATCTAATCCTACCACTAATCCTACCTCTTACCCTAACACCGGCCCCATGCCTAATCCTCTCTTAGAGAAATTCCCTCTGCTGATGGCAGTACTGACTCACAGGTTATACAATACAGAGTGCTCTGTGGGATCTCTCTCTCATACTGCAGCTCCTACTAGCTGTCCTGCTGATCACACATTGATCCCTGCTGGGTTGGAAGGGGGGCATGCAGGGAGACCTGTCCAGGATCTTTTCAGACCCCTGGTGTCTCATTCTGTCCTCTGCAACCTCTAACATTTATATCTTATCATCGGACCTGAGCACAGCTCGTCTGTCAGTTTGGGGCCATGGATTGTTGCTCCGGCTGAAAAAATGATACCTGGGGCTCCCTAGTGGCCCTGCTGGCACCTTAAATGCACAAAGGTCTATGCCGTCATCAGGCGTTAAAGGCCAACACTGCATGATGGCATAGACCGCCATGCCATCGTTAAGGAGTTTAGAAAGCGACATAAAATTGTTTCCTTTGCTGAAAGTGAAATTTAATTTCTCTGTAATCTCTTCTCGTATGATATCGCTGTACAGTCTGCACAGTGTCACGGCGAGAAGTTCCAACCTTGACCCCCATATTGACTTTGAGTATATTTGTGTACTGTAATCATACAAACTCATTTTATTTCCAGGATAAACAATATCACCTAATTACTATTTGTTTGCGTTCACTGGTACATACTATTGGGTGCCAACATTTTTTGTCAATGAGACATCTTCTCAAAAAAGTATAGTAAAGAAAATAACATTTTATCAGCATATTTCCTTCAAAGATCTGCGCATGCGCCAGATGTCAGTATTTCTTCTATATAAGAAGTATTTTAATGCAGAGAAGTCATGAAGCTTGTGTTCTTCGAGGTATGAGGATCGGGCTGCAGTAAGTGGTTTGTGTTGCAGGTGAATTACGGGGTATGTTTAACTGTCATTAAGGTAAAACTCGTGTTAAAGGAATACTCAAAGTACCATAACCACTGCGATGTGTTTTAAAATAAAACATAAATGGGCCGCTTCGAGAAGCCAGTCTCAGCAGGGGTAGTGAGTCCAAGATACTCTCTGCACCAAAACATTTTTTATTGAAGAAAGAACTGTTAACCCCTTTAACTCCCAGAAACGTAAAAACATTTCCAAATTCATTTATTTTGCAAAACATTTAGTTTGGCTAATGTATACTACAGTAATGATTATCAGCCTGCAGAGGAACTGATTTACATAATTTAAAGTGGCACTGTCACGCCGAACTTACCTTCCCCTATTGTTTCCCCTTCTCTTCCTCTCTCAGGATCTGCTCTTCTTTTCTTCCTATCTGATCTAGTTTTCTTTAAAACATTAGACAAAGTAGGGACTATTTTGTCTTGTGTGTTTTCCTACACTTGACTTTCTTTGACCAAAGGTGGAGTTTGTCAGCTTCACTTCGTGTATCAGAGAAAGTACTCACACTTCTCATTCACACGGGAAGTGGAACTGACTTAAACTCCTCCTCTGGTCAAAGAACTGACCTGGCCCCAATCCGCCTCCTTGGCTGACATCATCAGAATTGCCAATTGTCAATTCTAATGATCTCAGCCAAGGAAACAAGTCAGGCAGCAGGGTCAAATTCTGCCCTAGCCAATAAGCATCTCCCCACAGTCTCCATGCAAAGGGTGGAGATGCTATATGGCAGTCCTGCTTACTGTGCATCACTGCCCCAAGAAGCACCTCTAGTTAAGGTAGTGTTTACATTAATAAGAATGCGGGACTGACTATAGACAGTTCCAGAGCAATAGACAAGAAATTCTAAATTAAACAAAATGTGCAATAAATGAAGTTTAAACATTAGATATTTCTTTACAGGAAGAGTTTATGGAGACTGTCACATGCAGGGAGGTGTCACTAGGGCTGCATAAACAAAGTGATTTGACTCCTAAATGACAGATAATTGAGCAGTCAGGCTGTAGGGGCATAATCGTAATTAAGCTAAAGTTGTTTTGGTGCAGAGTGTCCCATTAAAGATGATGGGGAACTAGACTTTATTCCCATATTTAACTCTGCCCCATGTTGGGGTTCTGACCATTTCACTGCCTGTGCTCACTCTCTGACCCAATGAGACATTCAATGCCATAAACCCAAAGATAGACGTATGTGTGTTAAAAAATTACCCCAAATCTTGACATGTTTAATTGCTTAGCCTCATTGCAGCTTCTTCAGACATGAATGGGACCAAACCACAGAACTGATCACAATTAGTATCACTAATTATCATTTTTAATGCATTAGTCAGAAACAGATTTCATTTATGTTTATTGCAACAAAAAATGTGGGTGGGGAGAACTACCTCATGTGACTCTTTGGACCACCCTCCACCGGTCCCTGTGTTGTATCAATGAGTCCACATAGGTTTGAAGAGATACGTTCAGACCACAGGCAACTACCCATAATAACTTCTACATTAAATACAGTAGAATCACTGCCAGTAGAGCCCGCTGTGAAACCATGTATGTGTGCGTTATTCAATATGTCATGTGGACTGACACCGATCTCGCATTACACAGCGCAGGCACCTACCTCCAGACGATAATGGGCCTTTTTGGAGTTTAGGTGGGCTGGTGGGGAGATAAGTACCTGTAGCCTTGGCCAGTGTAGCCCAGTCAGGGACAGTTACAGAGGGAGTAACGCTCAGTCACCGAGGGAGTAACACTCAGTTACAGAGGGAGTAACACTCAGTTACAGAGGGAGTAACACTCAGGGACAGTTACAGAGAGAGTAACACTCAGGTACAGTTACAGAGGGAGTAACACTCAGTTACAGAGGGAGTAACACTCAGGGACAGTTACAGAGGGAGTAACACTCAGGGGCAGTTACAGAGGGAGTAACACTCAGTTACAGAGGGAGTAACACTCAGGGACAGTTACAGAGGGAGTAACACTCAGGTACAGTTACAGAGGGAGTATCACTCAGTTACAGAGGGAGTAACACTCAGGAGCAGTTACAGAGGGAGTAACACTCAGTTACAGTTACAGAGGGAGTAACACTCAGGGGCAGTTACAGAGGGAGTAACACTCAGGGACAGTTACAGAGGGAGTAACACCCAGTTACAGTTACAGAGGGAGTAACACTCAGGGGCAGTTACAGAGGGAGTAACACTCAGGGGCAGTTACAGAGGGAGTAACACTCAGTTACAGAGGGAGTAACGCTCAGGGACAGTTACAGAGGGAGTAACACTCAGTTACAGTTACAGAGGAAGTAACACTCAGTCACAGAGGGAGTAACACTCAGTTACAGAGAGAGTAACACTCAGTTACAGAGGGAGTAACACTCAGGGACAGTTACAGAGGGAGTAACGCTCAGTCACAGAGGGAGTAACACTCAGTTACAGTTACAGAGGGAGTAACACTCAGGGACAGTTACAGAGAGAGTAACACTCAGTTACAGAGGGAGTAACACTCAGTTACAGTTACAGAGGGAGTAACACTCAGGGGCAGTTACAGAGGGAGTAACACTCAGTTACAGTTACAGAGGAAGTAACACTCAGTCACAGAGGGAGTAACACTCAGGGGCAGTTACAGAGGGAGTAACACTCAGGGGCAGTTACAGAGGGAGTAACACTCAGGGACAGCTATAGAGGGAGTAACACTCAGGGACAGTTATAGAGGGAGTAACACTCAGGGACAGTTATAGAGGGAGTAACACTCAGGGACAGTTATAGAGGGAGTAACACTCAGGGGCAGTTACAGAGGGAGTAACACTCAGTTACAGAGGGAGAAACACTCAGTTACAGAGGGAGTAACACTCAGGGACAGTTACAGAGAGAGTAACACTCAGGTACAGTTACAGAGGGAGTAACACTCAGTTACAGAGGGAGTAACACTCAGGGACAGTTACAGAGGGAGTAACACTCAGGGGCAGTTACAGAGGGAGTAACACTCAGGGACAGTTACAGAGGGAGTAGCACTCAGGTACAGTTACAGAGGGAGTATCACTCAGTTACATAGGGAGTAACACGCAGGGGCAGTTACAGAGGGAGTAACACTCAGTTACAGTTACAGAGGGAGTAACACTCAGGGGCAGTTACAGAGGGAGTAACACTCAGGGGTAGTTACAGAGGGAGTAACACTCAGTTACAGTTACAGAGGGAGTAACACTCAGGGGCAGTTACAGAGGGAGTAACACTCAGTTACAGAGGGAGTAACGCTCAGGGACAGTTACAGAGGGAGTAACACTCAGTTACAGTTACAGAGGAAGTAACACTCAGTCACAGAGGGAGTAACACTCAGTTACAGAGAGAGTAACACTCAGTTACAGAGGGAGTAACACTCAGGGACAGTTACAGAGGGAGTAACACTCAGTCACAGAGGGAGTAACACTCAGTTACAGTTACAGAGGGAGTAACACTCAGGGACAGTTACAGAGAGAGTAACACTCAGTTACAGAGGGAGTAACACTCAGTTACAGTTACAGAGGAAGTAACACTCAGGGGCAGTTACAGAGGAAGTAACACTCAGTCACAGAGGGAGTAACACTCAGGGGCAGTTACAGAGGGAGTAACACTCAGGGGCAGTTACAGAGGGAGTAACACTCAGGGACAGCTATAGAGGGAGTAACACTCAGGGACAGTTATAGAGGGAGTAACACTCAGGGACAGTTATAGAGGGAGTAACACTCAGGGGCAGTTACAGAGGGAGTAACACTCAGGGACAGTTACAGAGGGAGTAACACCCAGTTACAGTTACAGAGGGAGTAACACTCAGGGGCAGTTACAGAGGGAGTAACACTCAGGGGCAGTTACAGAGGGAGTAACACTCAGTTACAGTTACAGAGGAAGTAACACTCAGTCACAGAGGGAGTAACACTCAGTTACAGAGAGAGTAACACTCAGTTACAGAGGGAGTAACACTCAGGGACAGTTACAGAGGGAGTAACGCTCAGTCACAGAGGGAGTAACACTCAGTTACAGTTACAGAGGGAGTAACACTCAGGGACAGTTACAGAGAGAGTAACACTCAGTTACAGAGGGAGTAACACTCAGTTACAGTTACAGAGGGAGTAACACTCAGGGGCAGTTACAGAGGGAGTAACACTCAGTTACAGTTACAGAGGAAGTAACACTCAGTCACAGAGGGAGTAACACTCAGGGGCAGTTACAGAGGGAGTAACACTCAGGGGCAGTTACAGAGGGAGTAACACTCAGGGACAGCTATAGAGGGAGTAACACTCAGGGACAGTTATAGAGGGAGTAACACTCAGGGACAGTTATAGAGGGAGTAACACTCAGGGGCAGTTACAGAGGGAGTAACACTCAGTTACAGAGGGAGAAACACTCAGTTACAGAGGGAGTAACACTCAGGGACAGTTACAGAGAGAGTAACACTCAGGTACAGTTACAGAGGGAGTAACACTCAGTTACAGAGGGAGTAACACTCAGGGACAGTTACAGAGGGAGTAACACTCAGGGGCAGTTACAGAGGGAGTAACACTCAGGGACAGTTACAGAGGGAGTAGCACTCAGGTACAGTTACAGAGGGAGTATCACTCAGTTACAGAGGGAGTAACACTCAGGGGCAGTTACAGAGGGAGTAACACTCAGTTACAGTTACAGAGGGAGTAACACTCAGGGGCAGTTACAGAGGGAGTAACACTCAGGGGTAGTTACAGAGGGAGTAACACTCAGTTACAGTTACAGAGGGAGTAACACCCAGGGGCAGTTACAGAGGGAGTAACACTCAGTTACAGAGGGAGTAACGCTCAGGGACAGTTACAGAGGGAGTAACACTCAGTTACAGTTACAGAGGAAGTAACACTCAGTCACAGAGGGAGTAACACTCAGTTACAGAGAGAGTAACACTCAGTTACAGAGGGAGTAACACTCAGGGACAGTTACAGAGGGAGTAACACTCAGTTACAGAGGGAGTAACACTCAGTTACAGTTACAGAGGGAGTAACACTCAGGGACAGTTACAGAGAGAGTAACACTCAGTTACAGAGGGAGTAACACTCAGTTACAGTTACAGAGGAAGTAACACTCAGTTACAGTTACAGAGGGAGTAACACTCAGGGGCAGTTACAGAGGAAGTAACACTCAGTCACAGAGGGAGTAACACTCAGGGGCAGTTACAGAGGGAGTAACACTCAGGGGCAGTTACAGAGGGAGTAACACTCAGGGACAGCTATAGAGGGAGTAACACTCAGGGACAGTTATAGAGGGAGTAACACTCAGGGACAGTTATAGAGGGAGTAACACTCAGGGGCAGTTACAGAGGGAGTAACACTCAGTTACAGAGGGAGAAACACTCAGTTACAGAGGGAGTAACACTCAGGGACAGTTACAGAGAGAGTAACACTCAGGTACAGTTACAGAGGGAGTAACACTCAGTTACAGAGGGAGTAACACTCAGGGACAGTTACAGAGGGAGTAACACTCAGGGGCAGTTACAGAGGGAGTAACACTCAGGGACAGTTACAGAGGGAGTAGCACTCAGGTACAGTTACAGAGGGAGTATCACTCAGTTACAGAGGGAGTAACACTCAGGGGCAGTTACAGAGGGAGTAACACTCAGTTACAGTTACAGAGGGAGTAACACTCAGGGGCAGTTACAGAGGGAGTAACACTCAGGGGTAGTTACAGAGGGAGTAACACTCAGTTACAGTTACAGAGGGAGTAACACTCAGGGGCAGTTACAGAGGGAGTAACACTCAGTTACAGAGGGAGTAACGCTCAGGGACAGTTACAGAGGGAGTAACACTCAGTTACAGTTACAGAGGAAGTAACACTCAGTCACAGAGGGAGTAACACTCAGTTACAGAGAGAGTAACACTCAGTTACAGAGGGAGTAACACTCAGGGACAGTTACAGAGGGAGTAACACTCAGTCACAGAGGGAGTAACACTCAGTTACAGTTACAGAGGAAGTAACACTCAGTTACAGTTACAGAGGGAGTAACACTCAGGGGCAGTTACAGAGGGAGTAACACTCAGTTACAGTTACAGAGGAAGTAACACTCAGTCACAGAGGGAGTAACACTCAGGGGCAGTTACAGAGGGAGTAACACTCAGGGGCAGTTACAGAGGGAGTAACACTCAGGGACAGCTATAGAGGGAGTAACACTCAGGGACAGCTATAGAGGGAGTAACACTCAGGGACAGTTATAGAGGGAGTAACACTCAGGGACAGTTACAGAGGGAGTATCACTCAGTTACAGTTACAGAGAGAGTAACACTCAGTCACAGTTACAGAGGAAGTAACACTCAGTTACAGTTACAGAGGGAGTAACACTCAGGGGCAGTTACAGAGGGAGTAACACTCAGTCACAGTTACAGAGGAAGTAACACTCAGTTACAGTTACAGAGGGAGTAACACTCAGGGGCAGTTACATAGGGAGTAACACTCAGGGGCAGTTACAGAGGGAGTATCACTCAGGGACAGTTACAGAGAGAGCATCACTCAGTTACAGAGAGAGTAACACTCAGTTACAGAGGGAGTATCACTCAGGGGCAGTTACAGAGGGAGTAACACTCAGGGGCAGTTACAGAGGGAGTAACACTCAGGGGCAGTTACAGAGGGAGTAACACTCAGGGACAGTTACAGAGGGAGTAACGCTCAGTTACAGAGGGAGTAACACTCAGTTACAGAGGGAGTAACACTCAGTTACAGAGGGAGTAACACTCAGTTACAGAGGGAGTAACACTCAGGGACAGAGGGAGTAACACTCAGGGACAGTTACAGAGGGAGTAACGCTCAGTCACAGAGGGAGTAACACTCAGTTACAGTTACAGAGGGAGTAACACTCAGTCACAGTTACAGAGGAAGTAACACTCAGTTACAGTTACAGAGGGAGTAACACTCAGGGGCAGTTACAGAGGGAGTAACACTCAGTTACAGTTACAGAGGAAGTAACACTCAGTCACAGAGGGAGTAACACTCAGGGGCAGTTACAGATGGAGTAACACTCAGGGGCAGTTACAGAGGGAGTAACACTCAGGGACAGTTACAGAGGGAGTAACACTCAGTCACAGTTACAGAGGAAGTAACACTCAGTTACAGTTACAGAGGGAGTAACACTCAGGGGCAGTTACATAGGGAGTAACACTCAGGGGCAGTTACAGAGGGAGTATCACTCAGGGACAGTTACAGAGAGAGCATCACTCAGTTACAGAGAGAGTAACACTCAGTTACAGAGGGAGTATCACTCAGGGGCAGTTACAGAGGGAGTAACACTCAGGGGCAGTTACAGAGGGAGTAACACTCAGGGACAGTTACAGAGGGAGTAACGCTCAGTTACAGAGGGAGTAACACTCAGTTACAGAGGGAGTAACACTCAGTTACAGAGGGAGTAACACTCAGTTACAGAGGGAGTAACACTCAGGGACAGAGGGAGTAACACTCAGGGACAGTTACAGAGGGAGTAACGCTCAGTTACAGAGGGAGTAACACTCAGTTACAGTTACAGAGGGAGTAACACTCAGTTACAGTTACAGAGGGAGTAACACTCAGTCACAGTTACAGAGGAAGTAACACTCAGTTACAGTTACAGAGGGAGTAACACTCAGGGGCAGTTACAGAGGGAGTAACACTCAGGGGTAGTTACAGAGGGAGTAACACTCAGTTACAGTTACAGAGGGAGTAACACTCAGGGGCAGTTACAGAGGGAGTAACACTCAGTTACAGAGGGAGTAACGCTCAGGGACAGTTACAGAGGGAGTAACACTCAGTTACAGTTACAGAGGAAGTAACACTCAGTCACAGAGGGAGTAACACTCAGTTACAGAGAGAGTAACACTCAGTTACAGAGGGAGTAACACTCAGGGACAGTTACAGAGGGAGTAACACTCAGGGGCAGTTACAGAGGAAGTAACACTCAGTCACAGAGGGAGTAACACTCAGGGGCAGTTACAGAGGGAGTAACACTCAGGGGCAGTTACAGAGGGAGTAACACTCAGGGACAGCTATAGAGGGAGTAACACTCAGGGACAGTTATAGAGGGAGTAACACTCAGGGACAGTTATAGAGGGAGTAACACTCAGGGGCAGTTACAGAGGGAGTAACACTCAGGGACAGTTACAGAGGGAGTAACACCCAGTTACAGTTACAGAGGGAGTAACACTCAGGGGCAGTTACAGAGGGAGTAACACTCAGGGGCAGTTACAGAGGGAGTAACACTCAGTTACAGAGGGAGTAACGCTCAGGGACAGTTACAGAGGGAGTAACACTCAGTTACAGTTACAGAGGAAGTAACACTCAGTCACAGAGGGAGTAACACTCAGTTACAGAGAGAGTAACACTCAGTTAAAGAGGGAGTAACACTCAGGGACAGTTACAGAGGGAGTAACGCTCAGTCACAGAGGGAGTAACACTCAGTTACAGTTACAGAGGGAGTAACACTCAGGGACAGTTACAGAGAGAGTAACACTCAGTTACAGAGGGAGTAACACTCAGTTACAGTTACAGAGGGAGTAACACTCAGTTACAGTTACAGAGGGAGTAACACTCAGGGGCAGTTACAGAGGGAGTAACACTCAGTTACAGTTACAGAGGAAGTAACACTCAGTCACAGAGGGAGTAACACTCAGGGGCAGTTACAGAGGGAGTAACACTCAGGGGCAGTTACAGAGGGAGTAACACTCAGGGACAGCTATAGAGGGAGTAACACTCAGGGACAGTTATAGAGGGAGTAACACTCAGGGACAGTTATAGAGGGAGTAACACTCAGGGGCAGTTACAGAGGGAGTAACACTCAGTTACAGAGGGAGAAACACTCAGTTACAGAGGGAGTAACACTCAGGGACAGTTACAGAGAGAGTAACACTCAGGTACAGTTACAGAGGGAGTAACACTCAGTTACAGAGGGAGTAACACTCAGGGACAGTTACAGAGGGAGTAACACTCAGGGGCAGTTACAGAGGGAGTAACACTCAGGGACAGTTACAGAGGGAGTAGCACTCAGGTACAGTTACAGAGGGAGTATCACTCAGTTACAGAGGGAGTAACACTCAGGGGCAGTTACAGAGGGAGTAACACTCAGTTACAGTTACAGAGGGAGTAACACTCAGGGGCAGTTACAGAGGGAGTAACACTCAGGGGTAGTTACAGAGGGAGTAACACTCAGTTACAGTTACAGAGGGAGTAACACTCAGGGGCAGTTACAGAGGGAGTAACACTCAGTTACAGAGGGAGTAACGCTCAGGGACAGTTACAGAGGGAGTAACACTCAGTTACAGTTACAGAGGAAGTAACACTCAGTCACAGAGGGAGTAACACTCAGTTACAGAGAGAGTAACACTCAGTTACAGAGGGAGTAACACTCAGGGACAGTTACAGAGGGAGTAACACTCAGTTACAGAGGGAGTAACACTCAGTTACAGTTACAGAGGGAGTAACACTCAGGGACAGTTACAGAGAGAGTAACACTCAGTTACAGAGGGAGTAACACTCAGTTACAGTTACAGAGGAAGTAACACTCAGTTACAGTTACAGAGGGAGTAACACTCAGGGGCAGTTACAGAGGAAGTAACACTCAGTCACAGAGGGAGTAACACTCAGGGGCAGTTACAGAGGGAGTAACACTCAGGGGCAGTTACAGAGGGAGTAACACTCAGGGACAGCTATAGAGGGAGTAACACTCAGGGACAGTTATAGAGGGAGTAACACTCAGGGACAGTTATAGAGGGAGTAACACTCAGGGGCAGTTACAGAGGGAGTAACACTCAGTTACAGAGGGAGAAACACTCAGTTACAGAGGGAGTAACACTCAGGGACAGTTACAGAGAGAGTAACACTCAGGTACAGTTACAGAGGGAGTAACACTCAGTTACAGAGGGAGTAACACTCAGGGACAGTTACAGAGGGAGTAACACTCAGGGGCAGTTACAGAGGGAGTAACACTCAGGGACAGTTACAGAGGGAGTAGCACTCAGGTACAGTTACAGAGGGAGTATCACTCAGTTACAGAGGGAGTAACACTCAGGGGCAGTTACAGAGGGAGTAACACTCAGTTACAGTTACAGAGGGAGTAACACTCAGGGGCAGTTACAGAGGGAGTAACACTCAGGGGTAGTTACAGAGGGAGTAACACTCAGTTACAGTTACAGAGGGAGTAACACTCAGGGGCAGTTACAGAGGGAGTAACACTCAGTTACAGAGGGAGTAACGCTCAGGGACAGTTACAGAGGGAGTAACACTCAGTTACAGTTACAGAGGAAGTAACACTCAGTCACAGAGGGAGTAACACTCAGTTACAGAGAGAGTAACACTCAGTTACAGAGGGAGTAACACTCAGGGACAGTTACAGAGGGAGTAACACTCAGTCACAGAGGGAGTAACACTCAGTTACAGTTACAGAGGAAGTAACACTCAGTTACAGTTACAGAGGGAGTAACACTCAGGGGCAGTTACAGAGGGAGTAACACTCAGTTACAGTTACAGAGGAAGTAACACTCAGTCACAGAGGGAGTAACACTCAGGGGCAGTTACAGAGGGAGTAACACTCAGGGGCAGTTACAGAGGGAGTAACACTCAGGGACAGCTATAGAGGGAGTAACACTCAGGGACAGCTATAGAGGGAGTAACACTCAGGGACAGTTATAGAGGGAGTAACACTCAGGGACAGTTACAGAGGGAGTATCACTCAGTTACAGTTACAGAGAGAGTAACACTCAGTCACAGTTACAGAGGAAGTAACACTCAGTTACAGTTACAGAGGGAGTAACACTCAGGGGCAGTTACAGAGGGAGTAACACTCAGTCACAGTTACAGAGGAAGTAACACTCAGTTACAGTTACAGAGGGAGTAACACTCAGGGGCAGTTACATAGGGAGTAACACTCAGGGGCAGTTACAGAGGGAGTATCACTCAGGGACAGTTACAGAGAGAGCATCACTCAGTTACAGAGAGAGTAACACTCAGTTACAGAGGGAGTATCACTCAGGGGCAGTTACAGAGGGAGTAACACTCAGGGGCAGTTACAGAGGGAGTAACACTCAGGGGCAGTTACAGAGGGAGTAACACTCAGGGACAGTTACAGAGGGAGTAACGCTCAGTTACAGAGGGAGTAACACTCAGTTACAGAGGGAGTAACACTCAGTTACAGAGGGAGTAACACTCAGTTACAGAGGGAGTAACACTCAGTTACAGAGGGAGTAACACTCAGGGACAGAGGGAGTAACACTCAGGGACAGTTACAGAGGGAGTAACGCTCAGTCACAGAGGGAGTAACACTCAGTTACAGTTACAGAGGGAGTAACACTCAGTCACAGTTACAGAGGAAGTAACACTCAGTTACAGTTACAGAGGGAGTAACACTCAGGGGCAGTTACAGAGGGAGTAACACTCAGTTACAGTTACAGAGGAAGTAACACTCAGTCACAGAGGGAGTAACACTCAGGGGCAGTTACAGATGGAGTAACACTCAGGGGCAGTTACAGAGGGAGTAACACTCAGGGACAGCTATAGAGGGAGTAACACTCAGGGACAGTTACAGAGGGAGTAACACTCAGTCACAGTTACAGAGGAAGTAACACTCAGTTACAGTTACAGAGGGAGTAACACTCAGGGGCAGTTACATAGGGAGTAACACTCAGGGGCAGTTACAGAGGGAGTATCACTCAGGGACAGTTACAGAGAGAGCATCACTCAGTTACAGAGAGAGTAACACTCAGTTACAGAGGGAGTATCACTCAGGGGCAGTTACAGAGGGAGTAACACTCAGGGGCAGTTACAGAGGGAGTAACACTCAGGGACAGTTACAGAGGGAGTAACGCTCAGTTACAGAGGGAGTAACACTCAGTTACAGAGGGAGTAACACTCAGTTACAGAGGGAGTAACACTCAGTTACAGAGGGAGTAACACTCAGGGACAGAGGGAGTAACACTCAGGGACAGTTACAGAGGGAGTAACGCTCAGTTACAGAGGGAGTAACACTCAGTTACAGTTACAGAGGGAGTAACACTCAGTTACAGTTACAGAGGGAGTAACACTCAGTCACAGTTACAGAGGAAGTAACACTCAGTTACAGTTACAGAGGGAGTAACACTCAGGGGCAGTTACAGAGGGAGTAACACTCAGGGGTAGTTACAGAGGGAGTAACACTCAGTTACAGTTACAGAGGGAGTAACACTCAGGGGCAGTTACAGAGGGAGTAACACTCAGTTACAGTTACAGAGGGAGTAACACTCAGTTACAGTTACAGAGGAAGTAACACTCAGTCACAGAGGGAGTAACACTCAGTTACAGAGAGAGTAACACTCAGTTACAGAGGGAGTAACACTCAGGGACAGTTACAGAGGGAGTAACACTCAGTCACAGAGGGAGTAACACTCAGTTACAGTTACAGAGGGAGTAACACTCAGGGACAGTTACAGAGAGAGTAACACTCAGTTACAGAGGGAGTAACACTCAGTTACAGTTACAGAGGAAGTAACACTCAGTTACAGTTACAGAGGGAGTAACACTCAGGGGCAGTTACAGAGGAAGTAACACTCAGTCACAGAGGGAGTAACACTCAGGGGCAGTTACAGAGGGAGTAACACTCAGGGGCAGTTACAGAGGGAGTAACACTCAGGGACAGCTATAGAGGGAGTAACACTCAGGGACAGTTATAGAGGGAGTAACACTCAGGGACAGTTATAGAGGGAGTAACACTCAGGGACAGTTATAGAGGGAGTAACACTCAGGGGCAGTTACAGAGGGAGTAACACTCAGGGACAGTTACAGAGGGAGTAACACCCAGTTACAGTTACAGAGGGAGTAACACCCAGTTACAGTTACAGAGGGAGTAACACTCAGGGGCAGTTACAGAGGGAGTAACACTCAGGGGCAGTTACAGAGGGAGTAACACTCAGTTACAGAGGGAGTAACGCTCAGGGACAGTTACAGAGGGAGTAACACTCAGTTACAGTTACAGAGGAAGTAACACTCAGTCACAGAGGGAGTAACACTCAGTTACAGAGAGAGTAACACTCAGTTACAGAGGGAGTAACACTCAGGGACAGTTACAGAGGGAGTAACGCTCAGTCACAGAGGGAGTAACACTCAGTTACAGTTACAGAGGGAGTAACACTCAGGGACAGTTACAGAGAGAGTAACACTCAGTTACAGAGGGAGTAACACTCAGTTACAGAGGGAGTAACACTCAGGGGCAGTTACAGAGGGAGTAACACTCAGTTACAGTTACAGAGGAAGTAACACTCAGTCACAGAGGGAGTAACACTCAGGGGCAGTTACAGAGGGAGTAACACTCAGGGGCAGTTACAGAGGGAGTAACACTCAGGGACAGCTATAGAGGGAGTAACACTCAGGGACAGTTATAGAGGGAGTAACACTCAGGGACAGTTATAGAGGGAGTAACACTCAGGGGCAGTTACAGAGGGAGTAACACTCAGTTACAGAGGGAGAAACACTCAGTTACAGAGGGAGTAACACTCAGGGACAGTTACAGAGAGAGTAACACTCAGGTACAGTTACAGAGGGAGTAACACTCAGTTACAGAGGGAGTAACACTCAGGGACAGTTACAGAGGGAGTAACACTCAGGGGCAGTTACAGAGGGAGTAACACTCAGGGACAGTTACAGAGGGAGTAGCACTCAGGTACAGTTACAGAGGGAGTATCACTCAGTTACAGAGGGAGTAACACTCAGGGGCAGTTACAGAGGGAGTAACACTCAGTTACAGTTACAGAGGGAGTAACACTCAGGGGCAGTTACAGAGGGAGTAACACTCAGGGGTAGTTACAGAGGGAGTAACACTCAGTTACAGTTACAGAGGGAGTAACACTCAGGGGCAGTTACAGAGGGAGTAACACTCAGTTACAGAGGGAGTAACGCTCAGGGACAGTTACAGAGGGAGTAACACTCAGTTACAGTTACAGAGGAAGTAACACTCAGTCACAGAGGGAGTAACACTCAGTTACAGAGAGAGTAACACTCAGTTACAGAGGGAGTAACACTCAGGGACAGTTACAGAGGGAGTAACACTCAGTTACAGAGGGAGTAACACTCAGTTACAGTTACAGAGGGAGTAACACTCAGGGACAGTTACAGAGAGAGTAACACTCAGTTACAGAGGGAGTAACACTCAGTTACAGTTACAGAGGAAGTAACACTCAGTTACAGTTACAGAGGGAGTAACACTCAGGGGCAGTTACAGAGGAAGTAACACTCAGTCACAGAGGGAGTAACACTCAGGGGCAGTTACAGAGGGAGTAACACTCAGGGGCAGTTACAGAGGGAGTAACACTCAGGGACAGCTATAGAGGGAGTAACACTCAGGGACAGTTATAGAGGGAGTAACACTCAGGGACAGTTATAGAGGGAGTAACACTCAGGGGCAGTTACAGAGGGAGTAACACTCAGTTACAGAGGGAGAAACACTCAGTTACAGAGGGAGTAACACTCAGGGACAGTTACAGAGAGAGTAACACTCAGGTACAGTTACAGAGGGAGTAACACTCAGTTACAGAGGGAGTAACACTCAGGGACAGTTACAGAGGGAGTAACACTCAGGGGCAGTTACAGAGGGAGTAACACTCAGGGACAGTTACAGAGGGAGTAGCACTCAGGTACAGTTACAGAGGGAGTATCACTCAGTTACAGAGGGAGTAACACTCAGGGGCAGTTACAGAGGGAGTAACACTCAGTTACAGTTACAGAGGGAGTAACACTCAGGGGCAGTTACAGAGGGAGTAACACTCAGGGGTAGTTACAGAGGGAGTAACACTCAGTTACAGTTACAGAGGGAGTAACACTCAGGGGCAGTTACAGAGGGAGTAACACTCAGTTACAGAGGGAGTAACGCTCAGGGACAGTTACAGAGGGAGTAACACTCAGTTACAGTTACAGAGGAAGTAACACTCAGTCACAGAGGGAGTAACACTCAGTTACAGAGAGAGTAACACTCAGTTACAGAGGGAGTAACACTCAGGGACAGTTACAGAGGGAGTAACACTCAGTCACAGAGGGAGTAACACTCAGTTACAGTTACAGAGGAAGTAACACTCAGTTACAGTTACAGAGGGAGTAACACTCAGGGGCAGTTACAGAGGGAGTAACACTCAGTTACAGAGGGAGAAACACTCAGTTACAGAGGGAGTAACACTCAGGGACAGTTACAGAGAGAGTAACACTCAGGTACAGTTACAGAGGGAGTAACACTCAGTTACAGAGGGAGTAACACTCAGGGACAGTTACAGAGGGAGTAACACTCAGGGGCAGTTACAGAGGGAGTAACACTCAGGGACAGTTACAGAGGGAGTAGCACTCAGGTACAGTTACAGAGGGAGTATCACTCAGTTACAGAGGGAGTAACACTCAGGGGCAGTTACAGAGGGAGTAACACTCAGTTACAGTTACAGAGGGAGTAACACTCAGGGGCAGTTACAGAGGGAGTAACACTCAGGGGTAGTTACAGAGGGAGTAACACTCAGTTACAGTTACAGAGGGAGTAACACTCAGGGGCAGTTACAGAGGGAGTAACACTCAGTTACAGAGGGAGTAACGCTCAGGGACAGTTACAGAGGGAGTAACACTCAGTTACAGTTACAGAGGAAGTAACACTCAGTCACAGAGGGAGTAACACTCAGTTACAGAGAGAGTAACACTCAGTTACAGAGGGAGTAACACTCAGGGACAGTTACAGAGGGAGTAACACTCAGTCACAGAGGGAGTAACACTCAGTTACAGTTACAGAGGAAGTAACACTCAGTTACAGTTACAGAGGGAGTAACACTCAGGGGCAGTTACAGAGGGAGTAACACTCAGTTACAGTTACAGAGGAAGTAACACTCAGTCACAGAGGGAGTAACACTCAGGGGCAGTTACAGAGGGAGTAACACTCAGGGGCAGTTACAGAGGGAGTAACACTCAGGGACAGCTATAGAGGGAGTAACACTCAGGGACAGCTATAGAGGGAGTAACACTCAGGGACAGTTATAGAGGGAGTAACACTCAGGGACAGTTACAGAGGGAGTATCACTCAGTTACAGTTACAGAGAGAGTAACACTCAGTCACAGTTACAGAGGAAGTAACACTCAGTTACAGTTACAGAGGGAGTAACACTCAGGGGCAGTTACAGAGGGAGTAACACTCAGTCACAGTTACAGAGGAAGTAACACTCAGTTACAGTTACAGAGGGAGTAACACTCAGGGGCAGTTACATAGGGAGTAACACTCAGGGGCAGTTACAGAGGGAGTATCACTCAGGGACAGTTACAGAGAGAGCATCACTCAGTTACAGAGAGAGTAACACTCAGTTACAGAGGGAGTATCACTCAGGGGCAGTTACAGAGGGAGTAACACTCAGGGGCAGTTACAGAGGGAGTAACACTCAGGGGCAGTTACAGAGGGAGTAACACTCAGGGACAGTTACAGAGGGAGTAACGCTCAGTTACAGAGGGAGTAACACTCAGTTACAGAGGGAGTAACACTCAGTTACAGAGGGAGTAACACTCAGTTACAGAGGGAGTAACACTCAGTTACAGAGGGAGTAACACTCAGGGACAGAGGGAGTAACACTCAGGGACAGTTACAGAGGGAGTAACGCTCAGTCACAGAGGGAGTAACACTCAGTTACAGTTACAGAGGGAGTAACACTCAGTCACAGTTACAGAGGAAGTAACACTCAGTTACAGTTACAGAGGGAGTAACACTCAGGGGCAGTTACAGAGGGAGTAACACTCAGTTACAGTTACAGAGGAAGTAACACTCAGTCACAGAGGGAGTAACACTCAGGGGCAGTTACAGATGGAGTAACACTCAGGGGCAGTTACAGAGGGAGTAACACTCAGGGACAGCTATAGAGGGAGTAACACTCAGGGACAGTTACAGAGGGAGTAACACTCAGTCACAGTTACAGAGGAAGTAACACTCAGTTACAGTTACAGAGGGAGTAACACTCAGGGGCAGTTACATAGGGAGTAACACTCAGGGGCAGTTACAGAGGGAGTATCACTCAGGGACAGTTACAGAGAGAGCATCACTCAGTTACAGAGAGAGTAACACTCAGTTACAGAGGGAGTATCACTCAGGGGCAGTTACAGAGGGAGTAACACTCAGGGGCAGTTACAGAGGGAGTAACACTCAGGGACAGTTACAGAGGGAGTAACGCTCAGTTACAGAGGGAGTAACACTCAGTTACAGAGGGAGTAACACTCAGTTACAGAGGGAGTAACACTCAGTTACAGAGGGAGTAACACTCAGTTACAGAGGGAGTAACACTCAGTTACAGAGGGAGTAACACTCAGGGACAGAGGGAGTAACACTCAGGGACAGTTACAGAGGGAGTAACGCTCAGTTACAGAGGGAGTAACACTCAGTTACAGTTACAGAGGGAGTAACACTCAGTTACAGTTACAGAGGGAGTAACACTCAGTCACAGTTACAGAGGAAGTAACACTCAGTTACAGTTACAGAGGGAGTAACACTCAGGGGCAGTTACAGAGGGAGTAACACTCAGTTACAGAGGGAGTAACACTCAGGGACAGAGGGAGTGACACTCAGTCACAGAGGGAGTAACACTCAGGGACAGAGGGAGTAACACTCAAGGACAGAGGAAGTGACACTCAGGGACAGAGGAAGTGACACTCAGTTACAGAGGGAGTAACACTCAGTTACAGAGGGAGTAACACTCAGGGACAGAGGGAGTAACACTCAGGGACAGAGGAAGTGACACTCAGGGACAGAGGAAGTGACACTCAGTGCTGTCCCAGAGCCTCCACTGTCTGTGTGTGAGGCTGAACAGGATGTGGAAGGGATCACTTCCCACTCAGGACAT
This sequence comes from Pelobates fuscus, assembly GCF_036172605.1. Classification (NCBI taxonomy): domain Eukaryota; kingdom Metazoa; phylum Chordata; class Amphibia; order Anura; family Pelobatidae; genus Pelobates; species Pelobates fuscus. The sequence goes on along the minus strand of NC_086317.1, from coordinate 15,215,155 downwards.
GCCTTGCAGGAGGAGCAGGGGAAGCTCTCAGTGATATAACAGCTCTAATATCAATCATAGCAGGGTGAGTGCTTTGCTAATAACCCTTCAAACTCCACATGCCAGGACCCTGACCATCTCTTTACTGTAACTGTAATCCTTCCTAAACCCACTCACACTGTTTTCTTAGTCCCACATGTAAGCATTCAAAACCTGAACAAAACCATTTAACTTAATCCTAGGTCTAACTCATCTTACCAATAAATCACCCCACGTACCCCAATACTAAATGTGACCCCATTCTTACACCAGCTACCCCATAACTATACCCCCTCTCAAGCTTTTAATCCGTTAACACTGTAATCCTGTAATATAACTGATATTAACCCCTGTATTATATATAATGTGCCCCTCTTTACCATAACCACTTCTAACATTGTATCCCTGTATGTGTTTATACAGCTGCATACACTCACTATACTCACAGCTTCAAACACAATAAACGACAAGCTGTAAATATGCACAAACATACATTTGCTGTATACATATGCAGTTGTCAGATATGAATAAATGAATGTGTTTTAGATATTTTTTTATGCCTGCAATGTCCTGTTAATAAATTCACTAAACTTACTTTATCTGCCCTTTTTTGGGGGGTGTGGGGGGGAACATCTTAAATATGTAAATCCGTTCCCTGAATGTGGAACGATTGAAATGATCCATGCATTAGTACTCTGGTGGTACTGTACTGTTAGCAAAGCACATATAAAGTAATGTACTATTCTACATTAAATGCAATGTTTCCCTTTACAATAACGATGGATAACCTTAGCACCTCAGATATTTGTGAGCTATATTTTGTATGAAGTCCTTGTCTGACTGATAATCACAAGTATATCGTGCCAAGATTAGCTGTCATTGCTTTGCCCCCCCCCCCCAAGTCACTTTATTATAAATACACAATACATATAAGTGTATACATTATGTTATTCCATTGCATTAGGTATACATTCCTTTGTCTTTTAATTCATTTCTCTCAGAACCCCACTTGCCATTGTCACTTAAATAAATATCTTGATTATTGTTCTGAAATTGTAAAAGAAAAAAAAAAAAAAACCCTGATCTACATTTTTCTTTTGTTTCAAAATTTCTTAACAGTCTACATTTTGCATTTTGTCCTTTTGTAACATCTCCGCCGCCTCCCACCTCTTTCATAATAAAATATATTCTACAAAGAGCGCTTTTTTGTTTTTTTTTGTCACCAAAAAAAAAAAAAAAAAGTCACGCTTGACTGATAGAGCATTGCTTTGGATGGTGAAACATTATGAAAGTTTAATTTTTAATTAAATCTGAAATACCAATTATAACGGAGAGATATTTTAACCTGTTTCCTTTCAGAGTGCCCGGAGATACGTTCGGATGCTGAAATCACTTCACCTTAACAAAACAGACAGATAAGCAGCTCGACAGCATGGTAAGTGCCCGAGACCTTACCTCTGTTCATCGCATCATTGTTAGTAGTGTGCGTGGAACAAAGAATTTAGTAATTGGACGTAGGTGAGGAAAGATTGTGCTTGTTTTGTTACATGAGAAAATAGAGATTCCTGAGAATTTTTCTTTTGTTTGACTTAACTTAAGTAGAATGTCCGCTCTCTTTTTTCTTTTCTTAGTGTTTTTTTCCAGCATTCATTATTTGCTTTTTACACGGAATATATTGCTATACATTGTTCTATACAAGTGTGTGCATTACTGGTGACATCGAGACCTTAAATTCCATTCACTTTATTGCTTGCATTTCAGTTCCCATAGTGCATTGCAGCAGCAGTGCAGGGTTGACCGAAAAAAAACAGATCTAAAGACTGCTGGTTTGCTGGTACCGGCTGCGTTAAACCGTTATATCAGTGACATATCTCTCACTTTGGCTGGTACCGGCTGCGTTGAACCGTTATATCAGTGACATATCTCTTACTTTAGCTGGTACCGGTTGCGTTAAACCGTTATATCAGTGACATATCTCTCACTTTGGCTGGTACCGGCTGCATTAAACCGTTATATCAGTGACATATCTCTCACTTTGGCTGGTACCGGCTGCGTTGAACCGTTATATCAGTGACATATCTCTCACTTTGGCTGGTACTGGCTGCGTTGAACCGTTATATCAGTGACATATCTCTCACTTTGGCTGGTACCGGCTGCGTAAACCGTTATATCAGTGACATATCTCTCACTTTGGCTGGTACCGGCTGCGTTGAACCGTTATATCAGTGACATATCTCTCACTTTGGCTGGTACCGGCTGCGTAAACCGTTATATCAGTGACATATCTCTCACTTTGGCTGGTGCCGGCTGCGTTGAACCGTTATATCAGTGACATATCTCTCACTTTGGCTGGTACCGGCTGCATTAAACCGTTATATCAGTGACATATCTCTCACTTTGGCTGGTACCGGCTGCATTAAACCGTTATATCAGTGACATATCTCTCACTTTGGCTGGTACCGGCTGCGTTGAACCGTTATATCAGTGACATATCTCTCACTTTGGCTGGTACCGGCTGCATTAAACCGTTATATCAGTGACATATCTCTCACTTTAGCCAGTACCGGCTGCGGTAAAACGTTATATCCGTGGCATGTCTGGACACGGTGACAGTAGCGAGACCTATGATTCAGTACTGTGTACATTACCCAGTCAGGCCTATCCTCCATCTTACTACAGCAGTGGACAAAAGACCGTACAGTACCTAGGACTACAACTTCCATAAGGATTGAAGCACTGTAAGATTTGTAGTTTTAAATAACAAAGGTTGCTACCCAACCTTAATCCACAAAGTCTGGGTAGATTGCCCTGCAGGCAACAGTTATGATTTTTGCACGCAATGTATAGCCTTCTAACAATAACTCAAGCCGTGTAACGAGATGTTTCCAGAGCTCCTACCTAAAACGTCCGCTGATACCCTGTTTACAAGACTCAGGGGCCGGTCATAGAATAAATACCTACAGACAGACTCAGGGGCCCGTCATAGAATAAATACCTATAGACAGACTGAGGGGGTCGGTCATAGAATAAATACCTATAGACAGACTCAGGGGCTGGTCATAGAATAAATACCTACAGACAGACTCAGGGGCCCGTCATAGAATAAATACCTATAGACAGACTGAGGGGGCCGTTCATAGAATAAATACCTATAGACAGACTGAGGGGGCCGGTCATAGAATAAATACCTATAGACAGACTGAGGGGGCCGGTCATAGATTAAATACCTATAGACAGACTGAGGGGATGATCATAGATTAAATACCTATAGACAGACTGAGGGGCCGTTCATAGAATAAATACCTACAGACAGACTCAGGGGCCCGTCATAGATTAAATACCTATAGACAGACTGAGGGGGCCGGTCATAGAATAAATACCTATAGACAGACTGAGGGGGCCGGTCATAGAATAAATACCTACAGACAGACTGAGGGGGCCGGTCATAGAATAAATACCTACAGACAGACTCAGGGGCCCGTCATAGATTAAATACCTATAGACAGACTGAGGGGGCCGGTCATAGAATAAATACCTATAGACAGACTGAGGGGGCCGGTCATAGAATAAATACCTATAGACAGACTGAGGGGGCCGGTCATAGAATAAATACCTACAGACAGACTGAGGGGGCCGGTCATAGAATAAATACCTACAGACAGACTCAGGGGCCCGTCATAGAATAAATACCTATAGACAGACTCAGGGGCTGGTCATAGAATAAATACCTACAGACAGACTCAGGGGCCCGTCATAGATTAAATACCTATAGACAGACTGAGGGGGCCGGTCATAGAATAAATACCTATAGACAGACTGAGGGGGCCGGTCATAGATTAAATACCTATAGACAGACTGAGGGGCCGGTCATAGATTAAATACCTATAGACAGACTGAGGGGATGATCATAGATTAAATACCTATAGACAGACTCGGGGGCCGGTCATAGATTAAATACCTATAGACAGACTGAGGGGGCCGGTCATAGATTAAATACCTATAGACAGACTTAGGGGGCCGGTCATAGAATAAATACCTATAGACAGACTGAGGGGATGATCATAGATTAAATACCTATAGACAGACTCGGGGGCCGGTCATAGATTAAATACCTATAGACAGACTGAGGGGGACGGTCATAGATTAAATACCTATAGACAGACTGAGGGGGCCGGTCATAGATTAAATACCTATAGACAGACTGAGGGGGCCGGTCATAGATTAAATACCTATAGACAGACCCGGGGGCCGGTCATAGATTAAATACCTATAGACAGACTGAGGGGGACGGTCATAGAATAAATACCTATAGCCAGACTGAGGGGGCCGGTCATAGAATAAATACCTATAGACAGACTGAGGGGGCCGGTCATAGATTAAATACTTATAGACAGACTGAGGGGGCCGGTCATAGATTAAATACCTATAGACAGACTGAGGGGGCTGGTCATAGATTAAATACCTATAGACAGACTGAGGGGCCGTTCATAGATTAAATACCTATAGACAGACTGAGGGGGCCGGTCATAGATTAAATACCTATAGACAGACTGAGGGGGCTGGTCATAGATTAAATACCTATAGACAGACTGAGGGGGCCGGTCATAGATTAAATACCTATAGACAGACTGAGGGGCCGGTCATAGATTAAATACCTATAGACAGACTCGGGGGCCGGTCATATATTAAATACCTATAGACAGACTGAGGGGGCCGGTCATAGAATAAATACCTATAGACAGACTGAGGGGCTGGTCATAGATTAAATACAGATAGACAAACTCAGGGGATAATCGTAGATTAAATACCCTTAGACAGACTTGATCTGATCATATATTAAGTACCTGTATATACTCCAGTACAAGGTACCATTCTCATAAGGCAGCCATGAGGCTTTTAGTTCTGACTGACAGTAATAAAATACATCTATCATATGATTGGATTTCCAAATGTCCACAATAAAGTTGGACATTATCTCTGGTGTTATAGTCTGAACTGAGAGAATGTCTCACTGGGTTTGTTCTGTGATAATAACCAGTTATTCTTTAATGTCACATAATTATTGAAGAGTTTTAAAATGACTATTGCTCAGTGGGAGTCCTCCCAATGCCATGACATAGTTTTATCCCTAAATACATGGCTAGGAATACCAGCAGAGTTTCTAGAAAGTTTCCAATGTCCTCCAATTTGCAGTTTATTGAATAACCCTCAAGTTCTCTTAATTATTCATATGTCGTGCACTAGCTCAAAACACAAATCCAAAACACACACATTGAATCCATTTACAAATCTGATTTACATGGAGACCCATTTCTAGGTATTTTGCTGTACAATTGGATGAATCCCGGCATCTGAAAAACAGCTCAATTGCTGCACCAATAGTTGGGCTCGGAAAAGCACGATGGCTCTAAATATTTGGGGAGCTGGACAAGCTGGTACTTTGGTGCCAAATTTGCACAAGTTAAAAAAGCATGTTTAATTCTAGATTGCAACCATGGCATCAGTTTACCTTGACCTTCCTGGCTACAGAGTCCTCTCCGAGCCTTCCTGGCTACCAAGTCCTCTCCGAGTCTTCCTGGCTACAGACTCCTCTCCAAGCCTTCCTGGCTACCAAGTCCTCTCTGAGCCTTCCTGGCTACCAAGTCCTCTCTGAGCCTTCCTGGCTACCAAGTCCTCTCTGAGCCTTCCTGGCTACCAAGTCCTCTCTGAGCCTTCCTGGCTACCAAGTCCTCTCTGAGCCTTCCTGGCTACCAAGTCCTCTCCGAGCCTTCCTGGCTACCGAGTCCTCTCCGAGCCTTCCTGGCTACAGAGTCCTCTCCAAGCCTTCCTGGCTACTGGGTCCTCTCTGAGCTTTCCTGGCTACTGAGCCTCCCTGAGCCCTCCTGGCTACTGAGGCTTTGAGCCCATAATTATGCACACGCGGCTCAGAATCAGAGGCAATCATTGCGCTGCACGATATAATTCTGATAATGCTCTTATTGATATATTGTGAGCAGTTATAGCGCTGTGCGATATCATTCTGATAATGCTATTATTGATATATTGTGAGCAGTTATAGCGCTGTGCGATATCATTCTGATAATGCTATTATTGATATATTGTGAGCAGTTATAGCGCTGTGCGATATCATTCTGATAATGCTATTATTGATATATTATAAGCAGTTATAGCGCTGTGCGATATCATTCTGATAATGCTATTATTGATATATTATAAGCAGTTATAGCACTGTGCGATATCATTCTGATAATGCTATTATTGATATATTATAAGCAGTTATAGCACTGTGCGATATCATTCTGATAATGCTATTATTGATATATTATGAGCAGTTATTGCGGTGTGCGATATCATTCTGAAAATTATATTATTGATATAGTATGAGCAGTTATTGCGCTGTGCGATATCATTCTGATAATGATATTATTGATATATTACTAGCAGTTATTGCACTGTGCGATATCATTCTAATAATGCTATTATTGATTTATTATGAGCAGTTATTGCGCTGTGCAATATCATTCTGATAATGATATTATTGATATATTATGAGCAGTTATTGCGCTGTGCGATATCATTCTGATAATGATATTATTGATATATTGTGAGCAGTTATAGCGCTGTGCGATATCATTCTGATAATGCTATTATTGATATATTATGAGTAGTTATTGCGCTGTGCGATATCATTCTGATAATGATATTATTGATATATTGTGAGCAGTTATTGAGCTGTGCGATATCATTCTGATAATGCTCTTATTGATATATTATGAGCAGTTATTCCACTGCGCGATATCATTCTGATAATGCTATTATTGATATATTATGAGCAGTTATTGAGCTGTGCGATATCATTCTGATAATGCTATTATTGATATATTGTGAGCAGTTATAGCGCTGTGCGATATCATTCTGATAATGCTATTATTGATATATTGTGAGCAGTTATAGCGCTGTGCGATATCATTCTGATAATGCTATTATTGATATATTATAAGCAGTTATAGCGCTGTGCGATATCATTCTGATAATGCTCTTATTGATATATTATGAGCAGTTATTGCGGTGTGCGATATCATTCTGATAATGATATTATTGATATATTGTGAGCAGTTATAGCGCTGTGCGATATCATTTTTATAATGCTATTATTGATTTATTATGAGCAGTTATTGCGCTGTGCGATATCATTCTGATAATGATATTATTGATATATTACTTGCAGTTATTGCGCTGTGCGATATCATTCCGATAATGCTATTATTGATATATTACTAGCAGTTATTGCGCTGTGCGATATCATTCTGATAATGATATTATTGATATATTGTGAGCAGTTATAGCGCTGTGCGATATCATTTTTATAATGCTATTATTGATTTATTATGAGCAGTTATTGCGCTGTGCGATATCATTCTGATAATGATATTATTGATATATTACTAGCAGTTATTGCGCTGTGCGATATCATTTTGATAATGCTATTATTGATTTATTATGAGCAGTTATTGCGCTCTGCGATATAATCATTCAGCCGTACCCCATCTCGTCACCCTTGAATTTATCCCTTCAATGTTGTGAGTGCGCGAGCAATGTACTTTACTGGAAGATGTCAAAGTTAATCCCAGCTAAAAAGATCTTCACTAAAATCTGTGAAGATTTGGCTGCAGATGTAGCGTTCACTCAGGTTGGATGCCAGGGTTGGGGTGTGGGTAGGGGTTTGGTTACGTGGGCTTGGCATGCTCAGTTTAGGGCAAGCCACAAAGTATAGAGTGTGTGCAGAATTGTAACACTCTTTATAAATGTGATGTGATTACAACCCCACCAGCTGCAATCTGCACTGAGTATACTTTCTCGAGCATGTTTTTTTGGCAATTAGCAGTTTTTTTATATATCTATTTAAATTTTAGAAAATGTAAAATAATAATCATAATGTGACCTAGGTTTATTCGTATGCCTGCATTGAGATCTTTAGAACACAATGATTTAACAAAAATAATAATAATAATAATTAATAAACAGCAGCATTTGGGATTAATATGTATATTAGAGTTTGCCCAAAATGAGATTACAAAATGTGCTGCCAGTCTGCTATTACCTAATGCTGGTGCGCTAAGCCTTTGCTTTCTGTAATCCAGTGGGGACCACGAGAGATGCCACATCCAGCCACACAGCACGGCCACACTGATGGCCTGATGTTCTCATTATTTTCTATGTGAGCTAGCCATATTAGAGGAAAATTAAAAGCACCATTGTAGCGGAGAGCTGATTTCTCACAGCTTAACTCCACCAGTATATCCAGAGGATGCAGGAACAAGTAATAAATCCAACAAGGTGACCAGCACAATCAGCAATATAATCCAAGGATATCCCATCACCTCTCCCAATCACTGGACGACACACAGTATGAGGAGTAGAACTGATGTTTATTTACACCATGCCTGCTTTTATGAGATTCTCCCATGCAAGGGAGGGACTCACCATAATTAGTACAGTAGCCAATCCCATAGACGTAACCTGCCCCACATCTCCTCACCTTAGATTAACACTTATGCTAATTATACAGTGTACACTTTTCTCCAATTCCTGGATGTACCCCAGATGTACCCTTTAAATATGGTACCCCCTGGTAGCCCTGATCTCGGTGAGGAACATATCCAAAAATCACCCAGATCAGACCAGGGGTTCGGGAGTTATGGGGAGGTAAAGATTTGACCGACCGCATGGCAAAAGTATCCGAAAATAGTTCCATGTATTTTGGCCCTGCAGTCGGTCACAGAAAAGGGAATGAAAACACACGAATTGCCTGGGTTATAGAGCCTGGGGAGGGTTTGAATGAATTCCCTTGTTCGTGGGGTTCTTTCTACCGAACGGCGGGCCATTCGGTAGTTTCTACGCAAATTCATGGAAGTCTGGAGGTCTCAGCGGTGTTTGCCTAGTCGAGTGTCTGATTTTAGTTCCAGACACTCGACGGCAAAACACCGCTGTTCGGGAGTTTAAGATGGCCGCCGCCACGTGTTCGTTTCCCGAATGGAGGCCACCCCGAGGGCAAAACCCACATTACATGAATTTTCAATGACCAGTTTGCACTTTAATCCTGGGTGGTCTGGTTGTTCGGTAGTTTCACTCAATATAATGAATGGAGTGATTCTACCGAACAATCAGACGAATGCTGCATACACAGAAACATACATACCATAAAAGACATCCTTACTGTAATCTGCTGCAAAGTCTTAAAGGGGTATTGTTCCCAAAAAGTCATATATGGTCCCTGGCTGGTTCTTAAAGGGCCAGTAAGGTCATACACAATCCATTATGTCCAGTCAATGGGTTTAAAGGGTCCCCTCTTCCCGGGACCATAATCACTGGGCAGGAGGCGAGTAAGCAGTCCCCTCCAGGAAACTGGGGCAGACTCTGGTACAGGGTCCAGTCCAGTCCACTACAACCATAACCACAAACGTGTTCTGTAGTTGTTATGGTGCTAGGTGTGTCCTGACTCCCCCACTAAATGTAAACAGTTGCATATTTCTTTGCTGCACTACTGCCATTCTAATGTTCCATTGCCTGGGTTTATTTACTGTTATGTAGGAGCAATTCTTTTTGTTTTTTCCCCAGAACGTTTCTGGGCTTTTTACAGTTTTTTCCCCTGACACACCCAACTTGTCCTCTCTGTCAAGATGTTTGATGTCTATGTCTGAATCGTTATTGGTTGCTCATTATTTCATTGAAGATAAAGTACTTGGAAGTTAAGGGAATCGTGTATACTGCTGGTATTGTGTGCCTGTGAAAATTAAAACTTTTTTAACATTTTAAAATATATTAAAAATATATGTGACGAAAGTAACCTCGTCACTGGCTTTTGGAGGGGCCTGTTTGCCAGCCTCCTACACCATGATTATGGCCCTGTGACAAGCTGAACCTCGTCACGGGTTCTTGGAGGGGCCTGCTGGCCAGCCTCTTGCCTCAGGACTATGGGCCCTGCAATATACCTTGCCCAATGCACTTTAAAAGGCTCTGTTCATGTGAAGTATGTACTTTTGTGCTCCAGACAGAGAGATCGACCGTTAGCCCTAATTCTCTGGAACTGTTTTGGGCATGGGACCATGTGCACGGTGGGTCAAAAATAAGACTTCCAGGAAATTCCTGAGCCCCTGAACTGATCTGGGTGATTTTTGGATATGTTGTTCACCCAGATCAGGACTATCAGGGAATATGTTGTGTTTTGGGGTACTTTGGGGGTTTTGTAAAATATGTGTTTTTTCTGCCTGGAGATAATTGGGTGAATACAGTATCTGACTCAATTATCTCACAGGCAGAGGGGAGAGATTGTATGTTTGTTATGGGAGTGTCGTACATTTAATTACTGTTCTGATTGGTTTGTAAGCTTTGTGTCCCTGTTCCCAACAAGGTCCATGTGGGCGTACACCTTGCTTGGGGACTTGCATAAAAGGCCAGCTGTGGCTTCCATTAAACAGAATGCTTTACCCCTTCGTGAAGTCTTGGCTCATGTTTGGGGGGATTGGAGAACCACATACACTCAGTGGATTGCTATATATCAATACTCCCCTGAGTATAATCACTAGCTCTTCTAAGAGCTGTTCCTGCTACGCTCTCTGGACAAGGAGATGTCTACCCACTGGAAGCTGGATCCTGGTCTTGTGTCCAGGGTGGGTGGAGGACGGCGAGACCCCAACCAAGCTGCGGTGGTTCGTGGGGTTTACAGTGGTTATGGTGTTCCAGTGCAGTGCTTATGGTACTCGCAAGTACTAGGAAGCAGCGATTGACGGAGGTACCCGGTTGGGGTGTCGGGCGGTCCGTAACAATATATATTCTACATGATTTAATGATCAATTAATGTTTGCCTTTTATGAAAAATTAAATCAAAATCACTGGGTGCACAATGTAACAAAATGTGCTGTGTAACCACGGAAGCACTTAACTTTCTTTTTATTTAACGGAAAACTATGACGTTAAGAATGCATGTATTCCTAATGCTGTAGTGTCCTTGTCACTAATTAGATCTTTCACCTGCCATTTTGTAATGCAAGGTGCTCCTGCTTGATCCGCCTCCCACTATGTCATCGAGGAGGTGTTATGTCCTCATCGCTTGTCCAATCACTGCGTGAATTCTAGACAAGTGCCCCACACACATCCAATCAAATATTTCTCATAGGAAAGCATTGAAATCAATAATTTAATGAGCAAGGCAAAGTTGGTTATAGAGGCATGTTTCACCCTACAAGGTAAGCATTGCCATTTCAGCCAAATTGAAATGTTTTACCTTGAAGGGTTAGAACTGTAGAAATTAAGTGGTCTGGGTATTCTACCTGTCCTGTATCAAGTTCTGCTTATTGAAAGGACCAGTAGGACCTACAGCAGACAGAATATCCTGCTGATAATATGTGATATGTGATTATGTTTTCTTATCCCCTATTTATCAAATATGCGTTTACAAGGTCTGCAAAATAAAATGAAATGCAGAAATTCTCCAAACTCTGTACCTGTATGCTGGAACTTAGCGACTCCATTTTGGTCGCAGCCATTGTGATAACCTCCGCCTTCTGAACTTGTCAATCAGCATAGAGAGAACAGGAGAACCACAAACAATGTTTCAATTCAATGTGTGCCTTGGCTTTACCAGGACTGAACGGGATTGTGATACAATTTGTTAAACTTTTAAATGCAGCATCGCATGAAAAAGGGGGGCAAAAGTTATCAGTGATTTGCCGATTTTTATTTAGTGGTGTAATGTCCGGAGAAGTTACAGTTCGTTCTCCAAATAAAATTAAAAAGTAGAGACATGCATCTCGTATACCGACAAAGCTTCTGTTTCCTGTTACACTGTGATCTTGTCCATAATACGATACAGGATATTTTTTTTATCATCCTCATATTTTCTTTTGAAAATTGGCCCTTTTGTTTTGTACCAAAAACTGTAATCCTTAGTATGAGCAAATGGTTTAATTGGAATACAGTGTATCTAGGAGCTCTTTAATGCGTGGCGTGTTTAATGTACGCCATATGTAGCCCCCTCAGGGTTATTAGCAGAATATTTCAGTTCTCCTTACAGCTGGTGAATGTTCTAGGTCTGTCCTGTTAGTGGTCCATAACTCCTCACATGTTTCAGTCTTCACGCTAGTTCCTCCCTGGTTGTTTGCCATTTAAAAGGGAGCCTGTGACTAGTCTCTCTCTGTGATTTAAAGGGACACTGTAGGCACTATAACCATTTCATCTCATTGACTTTTCTATATTGCCTGGAGTCCCCTGGTGCTGTTTCCCCATTCAGTGTTAAAGGAACAATACATATCTGTATTCCTTACATTACAATCCTGAGGTGGCTGTTTAGATTATAAACCCCCAGCTGTTAAAAATAAACAAAACCAAAATAGATTAAAATAATTTTTTTTCCAGTGCAGAGTCTACCTCCTCCTCGAGTAACGCCAACTTGGAGTTGTGCCATTAAGATGAAGTTGTTAAAAATGCCTACACTGCACATGCCACCTAAGAACTGATACTCTGGGACACAAAATGCAGCCACTTGTCCCTAACCACTTCTCTCCGCTAGGTCTTCCATGGACACATGTAACATCACGGTCCGCTCGGCCCCCAGTGGTTTTCACTCTCAGCCTGTTTTTCCTAGTTGGCGTGATATATTATTTGCCTTCTTATTTTCTGTTTCTTCTTCTCATATGCATGGAGACCACGGCATGTATCCCACTGTTATATGTCACTTATCTGACTATCTTTCTTATGCCACGCTGTTTAACGTTTACCTACTCCCTATTCTCAACGAAACGTACAGTACTTATGTAACAATCATCTTTAACCTGTAAAAGTGTGCAGAAATTTCAAATGCCATATAATTGTTAATATATGTTGTTCAATAGCTTCCACTAGATGTTGTGGCATTGCAAGCCTGTATGTACCCTCTATGCACAATTAAAATAAAGAATAAAAAAAAAAAATGCCTACGCTGTTCCTTTAAACTATTTTTGAGCAGTTTAACACTGAATGAGTGTCCCTGGCTTCCCATAGTCCGGCCCCCACTGGAGGTGTGGATAAGGCCGAGATTATACACTTCCTTGTAATCACATAGATGCATGTCAGCAATGGGCGCTGTGATAGGCTGAATAAGGTCAAGTCACACTCTCAGTCAATCTTCCTAATTACTCCATGGGACTCAATGAGATGAAGCAGTTATGGTGTCTACAGTGTCCCTTTAACTCTGTACAATCATGTGGACAGTTGTAGACAGCTCTGAGCTTTGATAATCTGTAGGAGTTCCATGTTGTAACAAACCCCTGAGGTCGGAAGGATCTGGAAAAGAGACCAAAACAGATTATAGGAAGACAATATTGAGTCTATCACTGTGCTTTGCAGTCAGCTAATCCATATTGTCCTATTTGAGTGAAGTTACTTATTTAATGTATCCACTGTTACCAACCTGCATGTTAAATACATGTTACTGTTCCAAAACCTCTAGTGTCCTCACAATAACTAAGCATGCATGCCATGATATGTACCCTTCCAGTAGCATTGGGTTGACCTTGAGATGGGGGACATATGGTTGGGACATTTAGTGTTAATCGGTATCTACCTTCAGAATGTTATGATCTGCAATTCTCATCATGCTCAACCTGGCAAAGTAGGACAGGAGGCCCGAATCATGACTTTCTGAGGAATTGGCACCTATGTTTCGGCTTTCATCTACTGAAGAAATCATGTTATATATAACGGACAGTGTACGAAATAATTCACATATATAATGTCGGACAAATAGAGGGAGATACAAATGTGAGATATGAAATAAGAAACCTGTTTTATATGTAATGCAGAATTTAAAAATAAAATGTGACTTGTATAACTTGTGATTTACATATGATGTTGTTACACAATATTTCATGTGCCTATTTATTAAATAATCCTCTAACTATGAGATTTTAACATTGTCTAAGAGTTCAAACATGTTTCATGATTACTGAAGAACCTTCAACTTTATGGAAACCGTTAATTGAATTGTTTTTACAAATAGTGAGATGGGGCCCCGTGAAACAGGTCTCTGAATGGGACAAAGAAGCAACTCACTTACAGTCAGCAAACGTTAAAACCCAAGTCCATCTAAACACCTCTAACCCTACTTACCGTACCTTAAATCAGTATTGAAGTACACTACAGTACCCTGCTGCATTAGAGTATTGAGTTCCAGAGTTTACTTTGCGCTGTGCTGATACTAGTCTGTACAAAAGGCACTAAAATCCCAACATGTTCATTTAGTTGTCCCTGAAAAACAGGTACAGTGAGGGAAAAAGTATTTGATTCCCTGCTGATTTTGAATGTTTGCCCACTGACAAAGAAATGATCAGTTTATAATTTTAATGGTAGGTGTATTTTAACAGTGAGAGACAGAATAACAAAAAAAAAATTAAAAAATCCAGAAAAACGCATATCAAAAAAGTTATAAATTGATTTGCATGTCCATGAGTGAAATAAGTAGTTGACCCCTTCGACTTGTTTACTTTGTGGCAAAACCCTTGTTGGCAATCACAGAGGTCAGACGTTTCTTGTAGTTGGCCACCAGCTTTGCACACATCTCAGGAGGGATTTTGTCCCACTCCTCTTTGCAGATCCTCTCCAAGTAATTAAGGTTTCAAGGCTGATGTTTGGTAACTCGAACTTTCAGCTCCCTCCACTGATTTTCTATGGGATTAAGGTCTGGAGATTAGCTATGCCACTCAAGGACCTTAATGTACTTCTTCTTGAGCCACTCCTTTGTTACCTTGCCTGTGTGTTTTGGGTCATTGCCATGCTGGAATACCCATCCAGGACCCATTTTCAATGCCCTGGCTTAGGGAAGGAGGTTCTCACCCAAGATTTGACGGTACATGGCCCCATCCATCGTCCCTTTGATGCAGTGCAGTTGTCCTGTCCCCTTAGCAGAAAAACACCCCCAAAGCATAACGTTTCCACGTACATGTTTGACGGTGGGGATGGTGTTCTTGGGGTCATAGGCAGCATTCATCCTCCTCCAAACACCTCCTGACCACGGCACTTTCACCCAGTTCTCCTCTGAATCATTCAGATGTTCATTGGCAAACTTCGGATGTCCTTTCTTAAACAGTGGGACCTTGCAGATGCTGCTGGATTTCAGTTCCCAGCTGCCTTAACAAGATCCTCCCGTGTAGTTCTGGGCTGATTCCTCACCATTCTCGTGATCATTGAAACTCCACTAGGTGAGAACTTGCATGGAGCACCAGGCCGAGGGAGACTGACAGTTATTTTGTGTTTCTTCCATTTGCGAATAATCACACCAACTGTTGTCACCTTCTCACCAAGCTGCTTGGCGATGGTCTTGCAGCCCATTCTAGCCTTGTTCCTGACATCCTTGGACACCTCTTTGGTCTTGGCCATGGTGGAGAGTTTAGAATCTGATTGATTGCTTCTATGTACAGGTGTCTTTTATACAGATAACAAGCTGAGATTAGGAGCACTCCCTTTAAGAGAGTGCTCCTAATCTCAGCTTGTTACCAGGTGTCTTTTATACAGGTAACAAGCTGAGATTAGGAGCACTCCCTTTCAGCTGTATAAAACTCATTGACGTGCAAATCAATTTATAACTTTTTCGAAATGCATTTTTATGGATTTTATTTTGTTGTTCTGTCTCTCACTGTTAAAATACACCTACCATTAAAATTATAGACTGATCATTTCTTTGTCAGTGGGCAAGTGTTCAAAATCAGCAGGGGACCAAATACTTTTTTTCCTCACTGTAAGAGTAAAATTGGAACCTATATACATATATCCGGCCACCTCTTCCAACAGAATGGATGAAAAATGCTGCACATACTGACTCCAACCACCATTCCCACTTCTAAGAGCAGATGTAGTCATGGTTGTTGGAGTAACCCTTTTATGTATCTGGAAGCTATGATGGTCTGTCTCAATTTGTAAGCAGACTATCATGTTTTATCTTTGTTTACCCAACAGCAGCAATTGTAAAACTGCTGTAAAAGGTAAAGATTTGATTTCTTTAGCAGAGACAGCGTGTGTGTGTGTGTGCACACTGCCCCAGTCTCGCAGCACTAAGTCATAAAACCTGAGCACAACAACAGACGCCCAGGTGGCAGAGCGATTACATAGGGTGATGACATCACTACCTCTTAGTGTTGTCCACAGATCTGTATCATTTGAGAATTACAACTCTGCAGGCAGAGCAGCGAGACGTAGAAGGTTCTATCAGAAGGTTCTACCTGCACTTTTTTTATTTTCTGTTTTACTATTCTGAACAGAGAGAAATCAAGGTTCTCGAACCATCGTCTTCACCTGTGCCCCTTTAGCAAATCCTCTCCCTTTTGAACTTAAACTACTACACAACAACCTCTACAGTTTTACCAGCAGGTTTAGATGGGAATAAATCAGATTCAAGCAGCACAGAAAAGCCTTCAGACAGTTCAGTAAATATTGAATGTGCTCGTTCTATTCAGCTGTTTCCCCCTCATTCTTCTCGTTCCAGTAACTGTTCTTGTTTTTCACAGATGGTCCCCGATTCTACCACCGCTCTTTTTCATGCAGTAATTGAACTGCCGGGGAACAAAATAAACTCAACAACCATTTACAGTTCATTTAGCACATAAGCTCTTAAAAACATGTTTTTCTCACATAGCTTGTACGTATATAATTTTACCGACATGTTATTGATTGAAGTCTACTCGCTGCGGAATGAATGCTATTATCTCATAATATTAAATAAAGAAGATTAATGGTAAATCGTCGGGCATTTCTCAGTAATAAATCTGTGGCAGCTTCCTGTGCCTGAATGGTGATGGCGCCGCCATTAATAAAACAATAACATTTGTAGGGCACAACGGAACCTGCTCACAGTTTGTAAATGAAGCTTACAATCTGCGTTCGTTCGCCAGCAGAGTCGCCGCTATATATTATCTGCGGCGTGGAAAGGCTAATGCGATCTCCGATGTTATATGTATCTGTGCAGCCTCACTAGTTCAGGAAATGGTTACTCCAAGCAAACAACAGTATTTTAATTTAAAAAAAAAACTATTTTTGATTAGAGTAACCCTTACTGTCCTGGTCCAGTATCTCCCTCCTCCGCTGGCGTCACTCTCTCTCTAGCTGCTGGGGAAGCAATTTAGGGGGAGGATGGCCTGAGAGAAAGACATGGGTGGTACAGAGCGGGTTTGGGGGCCAGGCCACCATTGGATGCCTGTCGCCAGCATGTTGTGTGTGCTGACGTTAGGTGTCCAATCTGCTTGTTCTAGGCAGCCTTTTCTAGCACCAGGACCAGCTCAAATCACTGATGTGGTTATGGTGCTTAGATTGACCTTTTAAATAAAGGAGGGGAGATTTAGCTCCGTGTCGCAGAAGTTTCTCAGCTATAAATGTATCCGTTCTGATGTTATTTCCCACTATTTGCTGCTCTTGCTCTTTTTCTGTCAGTTTTTTTTTTTTGTGTTTATTTTTGTCTAATCTGTAACATTTCTTAATATTTACACATTTCTTTTTTGCCAGCATGTGTTGTATTTTCTGGTGTTTATTTTTTTTTTACACCACTCAGTTTCGTGTAGAAGAATATTGGTGCAGTCGGGTAGAAATAGTAGACAACTTTGCAGCAGATTTCATATCTAGAGGCTTTAACCCCTTAAGGACCAAACTTCTGGAATGAAAGGGAATCATGACACGTCACACATGTCATGTGTCCTTAAGGGGTTAAAGGGACACTACAGTCACCAGAAAAAGTACAGTTAAATGTATTCTGGTGAGTATAGTCAGCCCCTGCAGGCGTTTTGCTGTTAAAACTGTCTTTTTTTAGAGAAAAGGTAGTGTTTACATTACTGCCAAGGGACACGTCCAGTGGCCACCCCTCAAATGGCCACTAGAGGTGCTTCCTGGGTTAGTGCTGCACACCGTACAGCTCTGACATTCAGCGTGCCCACGCTCTCTGCATAGAGACACTAAAAACTCCCCATCTATGAGGAGATGTTGATTGGCCAGTTCAGCGATTGGCCCTGCCTCCACCTCCTTGGCCGAGATCATCGGAATTGACGGTCTCAGACAATCTAATGATTTCCCATGGGAAAGGGTTGGATTGACTGAGATCGTCAATTCTGATGAATCTCAGCCAAGAATATATATAAAGTCATACTAAGTGTATTTTCATATTAATATGTACATATATTAATATAAAAATACACTTATAACTAAATTACACACATATATATATCATATATATAATAACTACCGTATTTATTCGAGTATAACGCGCACACGTGTATAACGCACACCCCTAATTTTCGATTCAAAATCGGTATAAAATTTTATACCGATTTTTAATCTAAAATTAGGGTGCTTGTTATACTCGAATAAATATTCGAGTGGGTGCTCCGATAATACCGACCGCCGGGCTCATTACAAGCCCGGCGGTCCTGGGGGGCGGGCAGCAAGCGTTTACTCACCTCCGTGCAGCTCCTCCAGCTTCCCAGTGTAAATCTCGCGAGACCCGCGGCCAGCTCTGACGACGTCAGAGCGTCAGAGCTGGCCGCGGGTCTCGCGAGATTTACACTGGGAAGCTGGAGGAGCTGCACGGAGGTGAGTAAACGCTTGCTGCCCGCCCCCCCAGGACCGCCGGGCTTGTAATGAGCCCGGCGGTCCTGGAAGGTATATTTATTCGAGTATAACGCGCACCCCTAATTTTAAATTAAAAAACGGTAAAAAAAATTGCGCGTTATACTCGAATAAATACGGTATATATATTGTATATATATATATATTATTATAAAATACAAATAATAAGTAAATTAAATTAAATTAAAAAAAATAAAAATAATAATAAAAATGTTAAAAAAATTGCATATCTATATGAAATTTTATTCTAACTGTATTTTGATATTAAAATATATATATTTATATCAAAATACACTTAGAATGAAATTGTATATATATCTATGTATATATAAATAAATAAAAATAATATAAATAAATAATATGTATATTTAAATTCTACGTGCATATTTATGCAATATTTTTACATAATTAAGTAATTTTATTGATTGCAATTTAAGGGACCTGCCTGCCAACCGAGGCCGAAATTCCAAAGAATTTAATTTGCTAGCACTGTATTTTACCCTGTAACCTTCTATGACACCCTAAAACCTGTACATGGGGGGTACCGTTTTACTCGGGAGACTTCGCTGAACACAAATATTAGTGATTCAAAACAGTAAAACCTATCACAGCGATGATTTTGTCAGTGAAAGTGACTTTGTTTCGCATTTTTCACACACAAACAGCACTTTTACTGATGATATAATTGTTGTTATATGTTTTCCTGTTTTGAAACACTAATATTTGTGTTCAAGAAAGTCTCCAGAGTATAACAGTACCCCCCATGTACAGATTTTATAGCGTTTTTGAAAGTTACAGGGTCAAATATATGGGTCAAATATTTTAACATTGAAAATGGCCAGGTGGGTTATGTTGCCTTTGAGAGCGTATGGTAGCCCAGGAATGAGAATTACCCCCATGATGGCATACCATTTGCAAAAGAAGACAACCCAAGGTATTGCAAATGGGGTATGTCCAGTCTTTTTTAGTAGCCACTTAGTCACAAACACTGGCCAAAATTAGCGTTCAATTTAGTTTTGTAGTTTTTTCACACAGAAAACAAATATGAACGCTAACTTTGGCCAGTGTTTGCGACTAGGTGTCTACTAAAAAAGACTGGACATACCCTATATTGAATACCCTGGTTTGTCTACCTTAAAAAAAAAATATGTACATGTGGGGTGTTATTCAGAGACTTTTGGCAGATAATAGTGTTACAATGTCACTATTGATAAATTTGAAAGAATATATGTTTTGAAATCGCAATATCCTACTTGTACCTATAACCCTATAACTTGCAAAAAAGCATGTAAACACTGGGTATTTTAAAACTCAGGACAATATTTTTTATCTATTTAGCAGTTTTTTTATTCGCTTTTGTAGATGAGTAAAAGATTTTTCAAGTAAAAGTAAAAAAACATGTATTTTAAAAAAAAATTTCATCATATTTGTTTGTTTTTTAAAATTAAATTACATGAGATTACATAAATAATGGTATGTAAAGAAAGCCCTTTTTGTCCTGAAAAAAACAATATATAATTTGTATAGGAACAGTAAATGAGAGAGCGGAAAATTACAGCTAAACACAAACACCACAAAAGTGTAAAAAAGAGGCCTGGTCGCAAATGTACAACATCGCAAAAACTGTCTAGTCCTTAAGGGGTTAAAAGGGCTCCACCAGTATTCTTGGTGATACAGATTATGGAGGTGCAACAACCATTGCAAAATATAAACAAAAAAGCAACAATTTTAAATCACATTTGATGTAAAAAAATGGAATAGGTTTTGGCCTTCCACAAAAAAGACATTGTTCTGGTAAATCTCTTCCACTGTATTTACTCACGTTTGTATGTATGACAATTCTGGTAAAAATAATTAAAAAATTGAGAAATAAAAAGGAACGTTGTCCATTCATTGCTCAATGGCTGAAAATGCCACGGCGGAAGGATGAACGGGAGAATGTTGCTATAATTAAATGGACACGACACTACCCTAAACTCCACTCCCCTAAATCTGTCCCCTAAACTCCTCTTCATTAAAATCTCTCCCCTAAACTTCTCCAGCTGGGAATCAGGACTTTTATAAACCCCCCTTGTAATCACTTACATTTGTCAAGTAAGGAGCTGGGAGGGTTTCTTGCCTTACTGAATTGAATGATAGTGAAAGTGAACTTTTCTCATAGAGAGCCTTTGGTTTCAATGCTTGCCATAAAGAAGATTTTTTTGGAAGATCGGGGCCACTTCGGGTCTCCTTAGTGTAACCAAGCACATGTAAGAAAGGCGCATCGCGGAGTTTGTTTACTGTGCAACACTTGCCATTATGTGTAATTACTATGGATCTCATAGGGCTTCATCCTAATGCTGTGAAAAAACGGGTCGCAAGAGTATTCTGAGAACGGACAGCAGCTGAAATAGCCTGCCCTTCGGTGGGTCCCTGCTCAGAACTCAAGCTGGTTTTAGCTCATCTTGTGCCATTACAGAGAGAACATATCTGAAGCATATCAGACTGGTCCCACCCATACGGGCAGTCCAGATCCGAAATGCCAGCAAGTTCTCTCTGCACGAGAGATACAGCCACCCCAGACGATCGTTTCAACCTTGTTAGGCATCATCAGTGAGGCATAGCTGATATCTCTCTAGGCACCGTGAGCAAGGGGTCCACGTCTGGATTACCCTTTAAACTTATGGAGAGAAAAAACGGGTCGCAAGAGTATTCTGAGAACGGACAGCAGCTGAAATAGCCTGCCCTTCGTTGGGTCCCCGCTCAGAACTCAAGCTGGTTTTAGCTCATCTTGTGCCATTACAGAGAGAACATATCTGAAGCATATCAGACTGGTCCCACCCATACGGGCAGTCCAGATCCGAAATGCCAGCAAGTTCTCTTTGCACGAGAGATACAGCAACCCCAGACGATCGTTTCAACCTTGTTAGGCATCATCAGTGAGGCATAGCTGATATCTCTCTAGGCACCGTGAGCAAGGGGTCCACGTCTGGATTACCCTTTAAACTTATGGAGAGAAAAAACGGGTCGCAAGAGTATTCTGAGAACGGACAGCAGCTGAAATAGCCTGCCCTTCGGTGGGTCCCCGCTCAGAACTCAAGCTGGTTTTAGCTCATCTTGTGCCATTACAGAGAGAACATATCTGAAGCAAATCAGACTGGTCCCACCCATACAGGCAGTCCAGATCCGAAATGCCAGCAAGTTCTCTCTGCACGAGAAATACAGCAACCCCAGACGATCGTTTCAACCTTGTTAGGCATCATCAGTGAGGCATAGCTGATATCTCTCTAGGCACCGTGAGCAAGGGGTCCACGTCTGGATTACCCTTTAAACTTATGGAGAGCAAAAAACCCTTGCTCACGGTGCCTAGGGAGATATCAGCTATGCCTCACTGATGATGCCTTACAAGGCTGAAACGATCATCTGGGGTTGCTGTGTCTCTCGTGCAGAGGGAACTTGCTGGCATTTCGGATCTGGACTGCCCGTATGGGTGGGACCAGTCTGATATGTTTCAGAGAAGTTCTCTTTGTAATGGCACAAGATGAGCAAAAAACAGCTTGAGAACTGAGCGGTGACCGACCGAAGGGCAGGCTATTTCAGTTGCTGCCCGTTCTCAGTATTCTCTTGCGACCCATTTTTTACTCTCCACAAGTTTAAGGGATAATCCAGACGTGGACCCCTTGCTCACGGTGCCTAGGGAGATATCAGCTATGCCTCACTGATGATGCCTTACAAGGCTGAAACGATCGTCTGGGGTTGCTGTGTCTCTCGTGCAGAGGGAACTTGCTGGCATTTCGGATCTGGACTGCCCGTATGGGTGGGACCAGTCTGATATGTTTCAGAGAAGTTCTCTTTGTAATGGCACAAGATGAGCAAAAAACAGCTTGAGAACTGAGCGGTGACCGACCGAAGGGCAGGCTATTTCAGTTGCTGCCCGTTCTCAGTATTCTCTTGCGACCCATTTTTTACTATCCTAATGCTGTATTGCGCTCCTGGTCCGAGTGTTGGAAATGTATGGAAATCCATTACTGTAGACCAGTAGATGTTCACCATAGAAATAAATTGTCATGTTATAATGGTACTTAGGGTAATGAGTCAAGCTTAACCCCTTAATGACCAAACTTCTGGAATAAAAGGGAATCATGACATGTCACACATGTGTCCTTAAGGGGTTAAAGTATCGATACCCATTTCACACTCCATCCTGTCTATGATGATGCAGGCAGAGCAGGTCTATTTTATTAGATCTAAATGTATTTTATGTTTAATAGAGACACGCAGACCACTAAGACCAGTATTCAATATTCTGAATTTAGGATTTTCTATATTAAACTGAGCACTTACAATCCATAATACATTTTTGAATCTGTTTTATATTTAGAATATAAATGGTTAAATCATCTCTATTTTTTAGGCCACTTTGTTCTCTAATTTTTTTACGTTATCAGCTTTTGATTTGACCAATTGCAGGTCCTCCACATATTTATTTCTGCCTCCGTATCTTTCCCTTTATCACGTCCACACACATAAAATTAATGCCAGATGACAAACACAAGCTTATCTACGAGCTGCATTTTATAGTTGCTATGATATAGATCATAAATTAAAAAGCATAGTAGTGCAGAGAGGATGGGTCTGAAGGTCACATTTACATCGTCCCAAGCCTGTGAGAAGACTTGTGATCTGACATCTTTTACTCAACGCTATAAGACCAAATGTGGAATCCACTGGAGCAGAAAATGTAGCTGTGTGACTTAAAACATGTATATTAAACAGCGTGCTTGTTTTAATGTATCCATTTATCATTTTAGCTGTTAAGATGGGGTTTTTGGAATTTACATGGACATGATATTTTACCATTTGGGGACAAATTGAATAGGGCAGAGCCTTGTTTTATGGGACCTTGTTTTGAGATCGAAGACAAGCCACAGAAATGTGGTAATGTATTTTACAGCTTTACAAAGCTAATCCATATGTTTCTCATGAGGAGTAAAACAAAAAGATGTAAAAAAGTTGGGCTCACATATTGCAGAGCCATACATACAAGCTCAGATATGCCAAAACCAAGTTATGACAGTCGGTGGTAACAAAATAAAAGTCAATTAAAGCAAATGCAAAATAGCAAAATAATAGTGTTGGGGACACAATTTTGGAACAACGTTTTTAGCTTCTCCCTTTATCATGTCTAGAGAATTCCAGTGTAATATGGAGGACATCTTGTAAAAGCTGCCCTAAGAAAACTTCATAGTCCGGTTTAAAAGCTATTAGAAACTACAGTAATCAGGCCATATGTAGACAGCTGTGGAACGCTGTGAGTACTAATGGCAGCTGTGAATACCCCAAGAACCTCTGTTTTTAGATGGGCCAGCATCCAAAGACTCCCTTCACCATGACCTGTACAAGCATGTTGTTACTACATATCCGTATTAGTGCCAGCTTGTTACTACATACCTGTATCAGTGGCAGCTTGTTACTATATAAATGTGTCAGTAGCAACTTGTTACTATATAACTGTATCAGTTGCAGCTTGTTATTATATAACTGTGTCAGTGGCAACTTGTTACTATATAACTGTATCAGTGGCAGCTTGTTATTATATAACTGTGTCAGTGGCAACTTGTTACTATATAACTGTATCAGTGGCAGCCTGTTACTATATAACTGTATCAGTTGCAGCTTGTTACTATATAACTGTGTCAGTGGCAACTTGTTACTAAATAACTGTATCAGTGGCAGCTTGTTACTATATAACTGTATCAGTGGCAGCTTGTTACTATATAACTGTATCAGTGGCAACTTGTTACTATATAACTGTCAGTGGCAACTTGTTACTATATAACTGTGTCAGTGGCAACTTGTTACTATATAACTGTATCAGTGGCAGCTTGTTACTATATAACTGTATCAGTGGCAGCTTGTTACTATATAACTGTATCAGTTGCAGCTTGTTACTATATAACTGTGTCAGTGGCAACTTGTTATTATATAACTGTATCAGTGGCAGCTTGTTACTATATAACTGTGTCAGTGGCAACTTGTTACTATATAACTGTCAGTGGCAACTTGTTACTATATAACTGTATCAGTGGCAGCTTGTTACTATATAACTGTATCAGTGGCAGCTTGTTACTATATAACTGTATCAGTGGCAGCTTGTTACTATATAAATGTATCAGTGGCAGCCTGTTACTATATAACTGTATCAGTTGCAGCTTGTTACTATATAACTGTATCAGTGGCAGCCTGTTACTATATAACTGTATCAGTTGCAGCTTGTTACTATATAACTGTATCAGTTGCAGCTTGTTACTATATAACTGTATCAGTGGCAGCCTGTTACTATATAACTGTATCAGTTGCAGCTTGTTACTATATAACTGTATAAGTGGCAGCTTGTTATTATATAACTGTATCAGTGGCAGCTTGTTATTATATAACTGTATCAGTGGCAGCTTGTTACTATATAACTGTATCAGTGGCAACTTGTTACTATATAACTGTATCAGTGGCAGCTTGTTATTATATTACTGTATCAGTGGCAACTTGTTACTATATAACTGTATCAGTGGCAGCTTGTTATTATATAACTGTATCAGTGGCAGCTTGTTACTATATAACTGTATCAGTGGCAGCTTGTTACTATATAACTGTATCAGTGGCAGCTTGTTATTATATAACTGTATCAGTGGCAGCTTGTTATTATATAACTGTATCAGTTGCAGCTTGTTACTATATAAATGTATCAGTGGCAGCCTGTTACTATATAACTGTATCAGTTGCAGCTTGTTACTATATAACTGTATCAGTGGCAGCTTGTTATTATATAACTGTATCAGTGGCAGCTTGTTATTATATAACTGTATCAGTGGCAGCTTGTTACTATATAACTATCAGTGGCAACTTGTTACTATATAACTGTATCAGTGGCAGCTTGTTATTATATAACTGTATCAGTGGCAACTTGTTACTATATAACTGTATCAGTGGCAGCTTGTTATTATATAACTGTATCAGTGGCAGCTTGTTATTATATAACTGTATCAGTGACAGCTTGTTACTATATAACTGTATCAGTGGCAACTTGTTACTATATAACTGTATCAGTGGCAGCTTGTTATTATATAACTGTATCAGTGGCAACTTGTTACTATATAACTGTATCAGTGGCAGCTTGTTATTATATAACTGTATCAGTGGCAGCTTGTTACTATATAACTGTATCAGTGGCAGCTTGTTATTACAAGCCTGTATGATTGGCAACATATTACTGTATATCTGTATCGGTGGCAGCGTGTTACTATATAAATGTGTCAGTGGCAGCTTGTTACTATATAACTGTGTCAGTGGCAACTTGTTACTATATAACTGTATCAGTGGCAACTTGTTACTATATAACTGTATCAGTGGCAGCTTGTTATTATATAACTGTATCAGTGGCAGCTTGTTACTATATAACTGTATCAGTGGCAGCTTGTTATTATATAACTGTATCAGTGGCAGCTTGTTACTATATAACTGTATCAGTGGCAACTTGTTACTATATAACTGTGTCAGTGGCAACTTGTTACTATATAACTGTATCAGTGGCAGCTTGTTATTATATAACTGTATCAGTGGCAACTTGTTACTATATAACTGTATCAGTGGCAACTTGTTACTATATAACTGTATCAGTGGCAGCTTGTTACCATATAACTGTATCAGTGGCAACTTGTTACTATATAACTGTATCAGTGGCAACTTGTTACTATATAACTGTATCAGTGGCAGCTTGTTATTATATAACTGTATCAGTGGCAGCTTGTTACTATATAACTGTATCAGTGGCAGCTTGTTATTATATAACTGTATCAGTGGCAGCTTGTTACTATATAACTGTATCAGTGGCAACTTGTTACTATATAACTGTGTCAGTGGCAACTTGTTACTATATAACTGTATCAGTGGCAGCTTGTTATTATATAACTGTATCAGTGGCAGCTTGTTACTATATAACTGTATCAGTGGCAACTTGTTACTATATAACTGTATCAGTGGCAACTTGTTACTATATAACTGTATCAGTGGCAGCTTGTTACTATATAACTGTATCAGTGGCAACTTGTTACTATATAACTGTGTCAGTGGCAACTTGTTACTATATAACTGTATCAGTGGCAGCTTGTTACTATATAACTATCAGTGGCAGCTTGTTACTATATAACTGTATCAGTGGCAGCTTGTTATTATATAACTGTGTCAGTGGCAGCTTGTTATTATATAACTGTATCAGTGGCAGCTTGTTACTATATAACTGTATCAGTGGCAACTTGTTACTATATAACTGTGTCAGTGGCAGCTTGTTACTATATAACTGTATCAGTGGCAGCTTGTTACTATATAATTGTATCAGTGGCAGCTTGTTACTATATAACTGTATCAGTGGCAGCTTGTTATTATATAACTGTATCAGTGGCAGCTTGTTACTATATAACTGTATCAGTTGCAGCTTGTTACTATATAACTGTGTCAGTGGCAACTTGTTACTATATAACTGTATCAGTGGCAGCTTGTTACTATATAATTGTATCAGTGGCAGCTTGTTACTATATAACTGTATCAGTGGCAGCTTGTTATTATATAACTGTATCAGTGGCAGCTTGTTACTATATAACTGTATCAGTTGCAGCTTGTTACTATATAACTGTGTCAGTGGCAACTTGTTACTATATAACTGTATCAGTGGCAGCTTGTTACTATATAACTGTATCAGTGGCAGCTTGTTACTATATAACTGTGTCAGTGGCAGCTTGTTATTATATAACTGTATCAGTGGCAGCTTGTTACTATATAACTGTATCAGTGGCAACTTGTTACTATATAACTGTATCAGTGGCAGCTTGTTACTATATAACTGTATCAGTGGCAGCTTGTTACTATATAATTGTATCAGTGGCAGCTTGTTACTATATAACTGTGTCAGTGGCAACTTGTTACTATATAACTGTATCAGTGGCAACTTGTTACTATATAACTGTATCAGTGGCAACTTGTTACTATATAACTGTATCAGTGGCAGCTTGTTATTATATAACTGTATCAGTGGCAACTTGTTACTATATAACTGTATCATTGGCAGCTTGTTATTATATAACTGTATCAGTGGCAACTTGTTACTATATAACTGTATCAGTGGCAGCTTGTTATTATATAACTGTATCAGTGGCAGCTTGTTACTATATAACTGTATCAGTGGCAGCTTGTTACTATATAACTGTATCAGTGGCAGCCTGTTACTATATAACTGTATCAGTTGCAGCTTGTTACTATATAACTGTATCAGTGGCAGCTTGTTATTATATAACTGTATCAGTGGCAGCTTGTTATTATATAACTGTATCAGTGGCAGCTTGTTACTATATAACTGTATCAGTGGCAACTTGTTACTATATAACTGTATCAGTGGCAGCTTGTTATTATATAACTGTATCAGTGGCAACTTGTTACTATATAACTGTATCAGTGGCAGCTTGTTATTATATAACTGTATCAGTGGCAGCTTGTTACTATATAACTGTATCAGTGGCAGCTTGTTACTATATAACTGTATCAGTGACCGCTTGTTACTATATAACTGTCAGTGGCAACTTGTTATTACAAGCCTGTATGATTGGCAACATATTACTGTATATCTGTATCGGTGGCAGCGTGTTACTATATAAATGTGTCAGTGGCAGCTTGTTACTATATAACTGTGTCAGTGGCAGCTTGTTATTATATAACTGTATCAGTGGCAGCTTGTTACTATATAACTGTATCAGTGGCAACTTGTTACTATATAACTGTATCAGTGGCAGCTTGTTATTATATAACTGTATCAGTGGCAGCTTGTTACTATATAACTGTATCAGTGGCAACTTGTTACTATATAACTGTATCAGTGGCAGCTTGTTATTATATAACTGTATCAGTGGCAACTTGTTACTATATAACTGTATCAGTGGCAGCTTGTTATTATATAACTGTATCAGTGGCAGCTTGTTACTATATAACTGTATCAGTGGCAGCTTGTTACTATATAACTGTATCAGTGACCGCTTGTTACTATATAACTGTCAGTGGCAACTTGTTATTACAAGCCTGTATGATTGGCAACATATTACTGTATATCTGTATCGGTGGCAGCGTGTTACTATATAAATGTGTCAGTGGCAGCTTGTTACTATATAACTGTGTCAGTGGCAACTTGTTACTATATAACTGTATCAGTGGCAGCTTGTTACTATATAACTGTGTCAGTGGCAACTTGTTACTATATAACTGTATCAGTGGCAACTTGTTACTATATAGCTGTATCAGTGGCAACTTGTTACTATATAACTGTATCAGTGGCAGCTTGTTATTATATAACTGTATCAGTGGCAACTTGTTACTATATAACTGTATCAGTGGCAGCTTGTTATTATATGACTGTATCAGTGGCAGCTTGTTACTATATAACTGTATCAGTGGCAGCTTGTTACTATATAACTGTATCAGTGACCGCTTGTTACTATATAACTGTCAGTGGCAACTTGTTATTACAAGCCTGTATGATTGGCAACATATTACTGTATATCTGTATCGGTGGCAGCGTGTTACTATATAAATGTGTCAGTGGCAGCTTGTTACTATATAACTGTGTCAGTGGCAACTTGTTACTATATAACTGTATCAGTGGCAACTTGTTACTATATAACTGTATCAGTGGCAGCTTGTTATTATATAACTGTATCAGTGGCAGCTTGTTACTATATAACTGTATCAGTGGCAGCTTGTTATTATATAACTGTATCAGTGGCAGCTTGTTACTATATAACTGTATCAGTGGCAACTTGTTACTATATAACTGTATCAGTGGCAACTTGTTACTATATAACTGTATCAGTGGCAGCTTGTTACTATATAACTGTATCAGTGGCAACTTGTTACTATATAACTGTGTCAGTGGCAACTTGTTACTATATAACTGTATCAGTGGCAGCTTGTTACTATATAACTGTATCAGTGGCAGCTTGTTACTATATAACTGTATCAGTGGCAGCTTGTTATTATATAACTGTGTCAGTGGCAGCTTGTTATTATATAACTGTATCAGTGGCAGCTTGTTACTATATAACTGTATCAGTGGCAACTTGTTACTATATAACTGTGTCAGTGGCAGCTTGTTACTATATAACTGTATCAGTGGCAGCTTGTTACTATATAATTGTATCATTGGCAGCTTGTTACTATATAACTGTATCAGTGGCAGCTTGTTATTATATAACTGTATCAGTGGCAGCTTGTTACTATATAACTGTATCAGTTGCAGCTTGTTACTATATAACTGTGTCAGTGGCAACTTGTTACTATATAACTGTATCAGTGGCAGCTTGTTACTATATAACTGTATCAGTGGCAGCTTGTTACTATATAACTGTATCAGTGACCGCTTGTTATTATATAACTGTATCAGTGGCAGCTTGTTACTATATAACTGTATCAGTGGCAACTTGTTACTATATAACTGTATCAGTGGCAGCTTGTTACTATATAACTGTATCAGTGGCAGCTTGTTACTATATAATTGTATCAGTGGCAGCTTGTTACTATATAACTATATCAGTGGCAGCTTGTTACTATATAATTGTATCAGTGGCAGCTTGTTACTATATAACTGTATCAGTGGCAGCTTGTTACTATATAATTGTATCAGTGGCAGCTTGTTACTATATAACTGTATCAGTGGCAGCTTGTTACTATATAATTGTATCAGTGGCAGCTTGTTACTATATAACTATATCAGTGGCAGCTTGTTACTATATAACTGTATCAGTGGCAGCTTGTTATTATATAACTGTATCAGTGGCAGCTTGTTACTATATAACTGTATCAGTGGCAGCTTGTTATTATATAACTGTATCAGTGACAGCTTGTTACTATATAACTGTATCAGTGACAG
This sequence comes from Pelobates fuscus, assembly GCF_036172605.1. Classification (NCBI taxonomy): domain Eukaryota; kingdom Metazoa; phylum Chordata; class Amphibia; order Anura; family Pelobatidae; genus Pelobates; species Pelobates fuscus. The sequence goes on along the minus strand of NC_086317.1, from coordinate 15,184,557 downwards.
CTTGTTACTATATAACTGTATCAGTGACAGCTTGTTACTATATAACTGTCAGTGGCAACTTGTTACTATATAACTGTATCAGTGGCAGCTTGTTACTATATAATTGTATCAGTGGCAGCTTGTTATTATATAACTGTATCAGTGGCAGCTTGTTACTATATAATTGTATCAGTGGCAGCTTGTTATTATATAACTGTATCAGTGGCAGCTTGTTACTATATAACTGTATCAGTGACAGCTTGTTACTATATAACTGTATCAGTGGCAGCCTGTTACTATATAACTGTATCAGTGGCAGCTTGTTATTATATAACTGTATCAGTGGCAGCTTGTTACTATATAACTGTATCAGTGGCAGCTTGTTATTATATAACTGTGTCAGTGGCAGCTTGTTATTATATAACTGTATCAGTGGCAGCTTGTTACTATATAACTGTATCAGTGGCAACTTGTTACTATATAACTGTGTCAGTGGCAGCTTGTTACTATATAACTGTATCAGTGGCAGCTTGTTACTATATAATTGTATCATTGGCAGCTTGTTACTATATAACTGTATCAGTGGCAGCTTGTTATTATATAACTGTATCAGTGGCAGCTTGTTACTATATAACTGTATCAGTTGCAGCTTGTTACTATATAACTGTGTCAGTGGCAACTTGTTACTATATAACTGTATCAGTGGCAGCTTGTTACTATATAACTGTATCAGTGGCAGCTTGTTACTATATAACTGTATCAGTGACCGCTTGTTATTATATAACTGTATCAGTGGCAGCTTGTTACTATATAACTGTATCAGTGGCAACTTGTTACTATATAACTGTATCAGTGGCAGCTTGTTACTATATAACTGTATCAGTGGCAGCTTGTTACTATATAATTGTATCAGTGGCAGCTTGTTACTATATAACTATATCAGTGGCAGCTTGTTACTATATAATTGTATCAGTGGCAGCTTGTTACTATATAACTGTATCAGTGGCAGCTTGTTACTATATAATTGTATCAGTGGCAGCTTGTTACTATATAACTGTATCAGTGGCAGCTTGTTACTATATAATTGTATCAGTGGCAGCTTGTTACTATATAACTATATCAGTGGCAGCTTGTTACTATATAACTGTATCAGTGGCAGCTTGTTATTATATAACTGTATCAGTGGCAGCTTGTTACTATATAACTGTATCAGTGGCAGCTTGTTATTATATAACTGTATCAGTGACAGCTTGTTACTATATAACTGTATCAGTGACAGCTTGTTACTATATAACTGTATCAGTGACAGCTTGTTACTATATAACTGTCAGTGGCAACTTGTTACTATATAACTGTATCAGTGGCAGCTTGTTACTATATAATTGTATCAGTGGCAGCTTGTTATTATATAACTGTATCAGTGGCAGCTTGTTACTATATAATTGTATCAGTGGCAGCTTGTTATTATATAACTGTATCAGTGGCAGCTTGTTACTATATAACTGTATCAGTGACAGCTTGTTACTATATAACTGTATCAGTGGCAGCTTGTTACTATATAACTGTATCAGTGACAGCTTGTTACTATATAACTGTATCAGTGGCAGCCTGTTACTATATAACTGTATCAGTGACAGCTTGTTACTATATAACTGTATCAGTGGCAGCCTGTTACTATATAACTGTATCAGTGGCAGCTTGTTACTATATAACTGTCAGTGGCAACTTGTTATTACAAGCCTGTATGAATGGCAACATATTACTGTATATCTGTATCAGTGGCAGCGTGTTACTATATACCTGTATCAGTGACAGTTTGTTACTATATATCGGTGTCAGTGGCAGCTCGTTATTATATCCCTTTATCAGTTGCAGTTGTTATTACATACCTGTGTCAGAGGAAATTTTTTAATACATACATGTATCAGTGATGGCCTGTAACTTCCTTTGTGTCAATGACTGATTATTACTACAAACTTTTGTCTGTTGCGGCCTGTAACACATCATCTCTCAATATTGTGTGTGCCATCTTTGCCTTGTGCCTTATGGCCCCCTTGGTGCCTCACGCTTCTTTAGTTTTATAACTTGTTAATTCCAGTTAATGGCATATAAACACTGATATAAAACAAAATGTTCTTATGCTGCTTTACAGCTCATTTGGACATGTTTTATATTATATACATGATAAGCGAGCAGATGTTGAAGTTGTTTACGGTGCTCTTCTCTCTGTGCGGGAGCGAGCGCTAAGCTTTAGCGACAGATCTTGCCCTCCCCAGAGCTGTTAATGGAGGGACAGTTCCATTACCATTACACAGAAACAGAGTCTGCCGGCAGATATCACCCAGAATAGCCCATTCCTTATCTGAGAGGCACCGACTTCATTTGAGTCTCTTTAAGTAGTGAACTGTAGTGCATTGACCACAAATTGGAAAATGTAGCCCGAAATTAAACAATTGAAATAAAAAAATAGTGCATTCAGTTGGCACATCTTTTCCAAATTTTAAAATTTTGCAGATGCACCAACAGCCTCAGAGTAAAATGTATCTTTTTTGTTCCCATATACAGTATCTCACAAACGTGAGTACACCCCTCACATTTTTGTAAATATTTTATTATATCTTTTCATGTGACAACACTGAAGAAATGCCACTCTGCTACAATGTAAAGTAGTAAGTGTACAGCCTATATAACAGGGTAAATCTGCTGTCCCCTCAAAATAACTCAACACACAGCCATTAATGTCTAAACCGTTGGCAACAAAAGTGAGTACACCCCTAAGTGGAAATGTCCAAATTGGGCCCAAAGTGTGAATATTTTTTGTGGCCACCATTATTTTCCAGCACTGCCTTAACCTCTGTGGGCATGGAGTTCACCAGAGCTTCACAGGTTGAAATTGTAGTCCTCTTCCATGACGACCTCACTGAGCTGGTGGATGTTAGAGACCTTGCACTCCCCCACCTTCCGTTTGAGGAAGCCCCACAGATGCTCGATAGGGTTTAGATCTGGAGACATGCTTGGCCAGTCCATCACCTTTACCTTCAGCTTCTTTAGCAAGGCAGTGGCCGTCTTGGAGGTGTGTTTGTAGTCGATATCATGTTGGATTCATGGTTCCCTCAATAAACTGTAGCTCCCCAATGCCGGATGCATTCATGCAGGCCCAGACCATGCAGCTCAGTTCCATTGTCTTGGCAATCTTCTTATAGCCTAGGCCATCTTTATGTAGAGCAACATTTTTTTTTAGATTCTCTTTTTTTCATAGTTCTTTGACAGGAGGTGCCGTCAGTGGTGTATCCCCTCGGGTACCCCCTAATTTAAATTCACCCCACCCCTTCTGGTCAAGGCCACACCTCTTCCTGTTAAAGACTAACACATGCTTTGACTGACATACACACAAACACACCCACTCGCTGACCGACACACACTTTCAGATACACTGACATACACTCACTGGCAGACACACATACTCACACACTCACTGATTTCACACACTCTGACAGACGCACACAATTACGGATTTGACACAATCTGACAGACACACACAATCACTCAGACATGCACTGACACATGCACTGAAAGACATACACACACATTCACTGACAGACACACATTGACAGACGTACACACACATTCACTGACAGGCACATTAAGGGAGGACACTAAGGTACCGGGGAGGGAAGGGAAGAGGAACACTGGAGTAGAGGGGTGGACCACTGAAAGAGAAGGGAGAGGAACAGGGGAATGGGGGGGCACTAAGAGACAGGTAAGGGGCGGGGAGGAGGGGAGTTTCTACCGCTCATATTTACACACAAACACACACACTGAATCCACTACCCACACTGCATCCACTACTCAAACACACACACACTGCATCCACTACACAAACACAGATACTGCATCCACTACCCACACTGCATCCACTACACAAACACTCTTCACACACACGGTTTTTGAGTCAGGAGTGTCCTTTTAAATAAAAAAAAAAACATAGTTTGATAAGTTATAGTGTATATTAAGTATGTTTCACTAATTATTATCACTGGTTACATATGCTAATGTTATTGACTGCATTTACTTATGATCCAAGCCCTGATTTCAACTAGTAAATTTAAACACGAGTCACACAATTTTATCAAAAGTAGCTAATCTGAAGAATTCAGCTTTTATCACAGCTTGACTAGTTTGGCCTGATTATTACAATTTAGATTTCATTTCATGATAATTCACAGTTGAATGAATAACCCTACTAGTGTATTTTCGCCACCTCTGCTGAAGGTATTCGTGTTTCCGCTACATTTTTCTATTTCCTCTCTTAATTTAATTACTAATTTAGGCAATTTCTCCATATAAAAAAAAATTGTAAGTGCAGGTATTCAATTTATAACAGAAAACCCTCTTTTATGCAGGGACACATTCTACTGATACAGCCCATTATTTCACACCTCAAATACGAAAACGCATAAAGCAACACTTAAGGGGGAATTTTGCCACAAGTTTTACAGTTTTTACAGTGTTTGAAAATTCTCCCTGAGCTTCAAACTGCCAGCCTTGATAACTTCAGCAATCAGAAGTGCCTGTAAAACCCCAGCCAATCACCCATCTCCCAAAGCAACATACACTGTGCGCATGCACGCTGGCACTGCAGGCGTGTGCGAATTGATCCCTGACAGCTGCTTCTGCGTGGTGGTAATATTGCGGACGCTCGTTTGTTTCTTGGGGCAGGAATAAGTATATTTCCTTTGGAAGGATATTTTTAAGGATGTTTTAACCCCTTAAGGACACATGACATGTGTGACATGTCATGATTCCCTTTTAATCCAGAAGTTTGGTCCTTAAGGGGTTAAAGACATATGAATAGGTAGTTGCTTCCATTATAATAAGATGTTTAACGTGTAACATAAAAGAGGCAGTTTACCATGTAGTTTGCGAGTATTCTAAATACTAAGAATTTGGGGAATGAGAACTGTCTGTTAGATTAATATATTCTCTCTCAGTGGGAATTTACAGAGCTCCAGATTTAAAAAGTTAATTGCATTGACTTAGACATAGCCTTGTAGACAGGTCTGTGTAGCATCAAAGACGAAAAAAAGTTGTAGTGATCACTTTAAAGAAAACTTTGCTATCATGACACACAATTACGTACACGTACATCGTATTGTATCGGGACACCGGTGGGCAGGGTGGAAGGGAACACAAATCTTGTTACTGGCGCTTCCCATAGGAGACAGACCCACCAATCTCACTGGCCAACCTACTGAGGGCAGACAATGTAGAGGGCACAGTTTTTGTGTTCCCTCTGCAGTCTCATAGTGCCTTCAGCTCTGTGTGAGTTTGTCTAATGATGTGCTCATTGTACACTTTTGGAGACACCAGAGAACAAAATTGGGATACTGGTACAGGATTGTAAAATCAGGACTGTCCTGCTGAAATCAGAACGATTGGGAGGCCTGGCCTTTTGGACCTGAGATGTCTCCAATGTGGGCCAAGAACCCTTGAATGTCTTTTCCAGAGGAATAATTAAATTCCCCCAAACCTCCACAAGATGTCAAATAAGTGCACCGATAAGTAATACTATTAGGGCCCTCAAAATGCGCTCATGAAACCCATAATTCAGGACATAAATTCCGACGTCCATATCCTCTGCCAATCTGCCCTTTGGCAGTAACCCCAGCCCTGTGCCTCATATCCCAAGCTGATCATGAGCTTTATCGAGGCACAGTTCAGCTCAGGATAAGTCCGCTCCGTCCCCGGAAATCTACCCTAATATTTTAAACATTAATTCCCTGAAGGGAAAAAATCATTACTAACTGCAAAAAAAGGAAAAACAAAAAAACGGATGCAGAATGATTCGATTTAATCTACAATGGGCACAGCAATCTCTTTTCAGTGAACACTGTTACATGTTTATATTGAAAGACATTAATTGCATTTCTAATTATGAGCCCTTTTAATCCGGCCCTCGTGCAGCCTGCCATATTTCGCGCAGATGCTCTGCGGACAGAACAATTCTACTCCACCCCAGTGAGGCCAGATGTGTATACAAACACATACATAGAACAATAAGTAAAGGTTTCTATTCATTGACCATATATTTTATCTTTATTATAACTTGATAATGAAGGTATATAGTTGACAGATGTCCTTGTCGATATCTCCCCGTCAGACTAGAAACATGTTTTTTTGTAAACCTCCCAGGCTACCTGTTACAAGCCCCAATCCCCTGTCTATCTCTGAATGTTACATTTCTCTATCCCTGATTCTAAAATATGTGATGTATATAAGTAACAGAGCTCACAGCAATTAAACTTACGATAATCACAGCAATGAAATGTCCAGTCTTGTATTCATATATCCAAACCCTTATTATTAGACCTTCTTTATAGAAGACACTCACTGATCATTGGCAAACACTTTTTCTTCTGTATTTCTGAATATGATTTGTACATTTATTTTTTTTCGTTATTTTTTTTTTGCGTTTTTGCGTTTGCGTTTTTTTTTTTTTTTTGCGTTTTGCATAATTTGTAAATACAGAACAGAGTTCAAATCTTAAAGCAATCTCCAAAACACTGCACTCTGAATCCCATTGCTACAGCTCATGGGTCAAAGGCCCAGTTTACATAACTTGGGAAACCATAACCACCATGTTTTCCGGGGCACATCATTTATACAGATTTATGGGCAACTTACATAAAGTGCCGCCAGCCGTGCTGTATGTAGATGTCAAATGCTGCAGGTAGTAAATCAGGTGATGAATCAATCAGGAATACTGCAGCATATTATACATTATCCATAATACAGAGCAGCATTTTCATGTGCTGCCAATTGACATGATGAAATAATGTATGTTCTGGAAAAATGGTGGAAACCCCTCCCCCCCGCGCGCATCATCCCACTATTAAGAGTCTTACATACGGAACACAGTTTTTCCATAACAGCTGTAAAATCAGAAGTGTTCGATAATGTAAAGATTAACTGTTATCTTTTGTTAGAGATTCTTTGCTTAAACCAGCAAATTCTCAGGGTTATTTACGGAAGTGAGAAGTCAAAGGGAATTTCAAATTCAAGGCCAGAGTAGCCAAACTTTGGCACTTTGACAATTTTTTTTACCTTAATTTTGAAATTCACTTTGAATTCTCACTTTGGTTTAAACTAAAGCACTCCCAGAGTAGTTAGATGCTGTGCGTATGTGAGCGAGCCAGATATCCTTAATTTACCGTGATTCCTTGCTTGCACAAACACATGGCCTAATGGGACATTTTCGTATTGGCATCATAATGCAAGGCAGTGTCAATGTAGCCTTAAATTTGATGTTCTAGAATGTGTGTATGATTTTTTTCATCGCCTCCTGGACCAGTAACCTCTAGGACTGTAACATTAGCCAAAGGTTAGTTTTGCCGTAGACCTAAAGGAGAGAATGTGTTTATTTCATTGTTAGAATGCGAATGTTCCTTTTGAAGAACTATCACAATTCGTAGAAATCAGCATGGACACCTGGCATAAAGGATTTACATCCTGCAGGGAGACTTAAAAATACCGACAGGATTATTTACTAAAGTGAGTAATTGTTGGGATTTCCAAGTTATTGCCAAAGTCCAGAGTTGTGGAAATAGAAATATTCTCCCAGCCAGTTTTTCTTCCATTTTGGCAACTTTGACCTTAACCCTTTAAAGACCAAGCTTTTGGAATAAAAGGGAATCATAACATGTCACACATGTCATGTGTCCTTAAGGGGTTAAACTTTAAATTCACTTTGAATTCATGACAACCCCCACCTTAGTAAATAAGCCTGCTAGCTTATCTGGAGAAAATTGGGGTAAAAGCTTATGATGAGGTCATATAATGCAGAGCGGTCCAGCTGGGTCAGAATGCTGACATCATCAATCCAAACCTGGATCTATACATATGAGGTCATCTGATAATCCCTCACATGACATTGTTACTGTGTCATGCGTTCCACGAGGCTCGGCTACAATGTGTTTGTGTCTGAGACCACTCCTTATGGCGCCCTGTGCGTGGAGTGGTTATCGTGCTTAAAATGAAATAAAATAAATAAAACGTAGCAAAGCTCAATTTGTCGCAGTGTATATCTTTGCAAAAAAAAAGTCAACTTGTAATTTGTTTATTTTGTCAGTCTAAATAATCAGGGTAGGTGCCTAGCAAAGCATATTGCATAAACAAATTAAGTTATTAGCAGAAAATTGCAGCAATGTTCCTTATTATAGCGTCTGCGATCACCCAGCGGAACGTACCAACGGAGACATGGGAGTTCTCTGCTAAACCACATAACCCCCCTGCATCCTGGGTATGAAAGATGAACATAGAAATAATCCTACTCATATGAGCTGTGTTTATCTCTGAATCAAGGGGTAAATAAGGGGACAGAAAAAAAATGACAAATAAATGTGTTTTGCTGCGCACTTTGCCTCCACTTCTTTGCACGAGTCGACCTAGAATTCTTAGACTGTACTAGATACATTGCAGGATTGGGAGTGAGAGAGTTAGTTGTATTAATAACTCTGATTGGATAATATTGTTAGCTCTTTGCGGACCATACTAAAGGTACAACTACTCTCCCTCATTCTAGAAGTTTAGCTTCTAAGCTGCTTTGCCGTAGACCCCTCCAAAATAGGTCATCGATCATACGTTTAAAGACAACATCCTCGAAATTGCATGCAAAATACAAACAGGATAAGAGGTCATAAATTAGGACTATACCAGGATTCTCGAGACAGTTGGCAAGTATGTGAGCAGGCACAAAGATGGAATTAACACAGGCTGGCCTAAGCATTAATCAAGTTACACAGATCAGGAAATAAAATTAATATTCTTAAAGGAGGCACATTAGAAAAAAACAAACAAAACAAACAAACAACAAAGCACACTTTGATGACCGAACAGAGAGATATATTTTATAATGGAAATAAAAAAAAAATCACGTCATGTTTAATAAAAAATAAAAAAGAACAATGATCACATCTAGTAAAGCAATGCTATATGTATGACACGACATATAATAAAAATCTGGTAAATCCATTGATTAGATCTGTGTCAGCAATAGTGTCTAATGAGCCACGCCAGTGCCGATTAGATTCTATAGATCGATGTATGTTAGAGATTACAGTTGGATTGCACAATATGCAGCGTGATAGGAGCCTTACGAAGCTCCAGGGCTACGGTTTGCATCGCCTACTATTCCTCTCTATATAAATTAATTCATATCGACGTCCAAATACTTTCTTATGCTGAAACGGGATGCGCATGGCCAGTGCTGACAGATCCTAGGAATGTAGGTCACAGGAAATCTGCAGATACAGATCTATACCATTAAGGCACAGTCATAGCACATCAGATATATATGATTAAATGCATTGTAATATTACTCCAATTAAAGGTAGCATTGCCTATTTAAACTACAATGCCGTTACCCTGCTCCTTTAATAACCCTTCATGGTGATATGATTTTCTTATCTTGCCCTTATAACAACCTTCCTTTTCCTATGTATACTTTTCTGTCATTTCTTGGTTTGTCTCTCTTTTATCATACCCCTCTGTCATATCCCCTCTATTCTACCCCCTGTCATTATATCCCCTCTATCCTACCTCCTGTCATTATATCCCCTGTATCCTGCCCCCTGTCATTATATCCCCTTTATCCTTCCCCCTGTCATTATGTCCCCTTTATCCTACCCCCTGTCATTATATCCCCTCTATCCTGCCCCCTGTCATTATATCCCCTCTATCCTGCCCCCTGTCATTATGTCCCCTTTATCCTACCCCCTGTCATTATATCCCCTCTATCCTGCCCCCTGCCATTATATCCCCTCTATCCTGCCCCCTGTCATTATGTCCCCTTTATCCTACCCCCTGTCATTATATCCCCTCTATCCTGCCCCCTGTCATTATATCCCCTCTATCCTACCTCCTGTCATTATATCCCCTCTATCCTGCCCCCTGTCATTATATCCCCTTTATCCTTCCCCCTGTCATACCCCCTCTATTCTACCCCCTGTCATTATATTGCTTTATCCTACCCCCTTTCATATCCCCTCTATTCTACCCCCTGTCATTATATCCCATTTATCCTACCTCCTGTCATTATACCCCCTCTATCCTACCCCCTGTCATTATATTGCCTTCATCCTACCCCCTGTCATTATATCCCCTTTATCCTACCTCCTGTCATTATATCCCCTCTATCCTGTCCCCTGTCATTATATCCCCTTTATCCTGCCTCCTGTCATTATATCCCCTCTATCCTACCCCCTGTCATTATATCCCCTCTATCCTACCTCCTGTCATTATATCCCCTCTATCCTACCCCCTGTCATTATATCCCCTCTATCCTGCCCCCTGTCATTATATCCCCTCTATCCTACCCCCTGTCATTATGTCCCCTTTATCCTACCCCCTGTCATTATATCCCCTCTATCCTGCCCCCTGTCATTATATCCCCTCTATCCTGCCCCCTGTCATTATGTCCCCTTTATCCTACCCCCTGTCATTATATCCCCTCTATCCTGCCCCCTGTCATTATATCCCCTCTATCCTACCCCCGTCATTATATCCCCTTTATCCTCCCCCGTCATTATGTCCCCTTTATCCTACCCCCTGTCATTATATCCCCTCTATCCTGCCCCCTGTCATTATGTCCCCTTTATCCTACCCCCTGTCATTATATCCCCTCTATCCTGCCCCCTGTCATTATATCCCCTCTATCCTGCCCCCTGTCATTATGTCCCCTTTATCCTACCCCCTGTCATTATATCCCCTCTATCCTACCCCCTGTCATTATGTCCCCTTTATCCTACCCCCTGTCATTATATCCCCTCTATCCTACCCCCTGTCATTATATCCCCTCTATCCTACCTCCTGTCATTATACCCCCTCTATCCTGCCTCCTGTCATTATATCCCCTCTATCCTACCCCCTGTCATTATATCCCCTCTATCCTACCTCCTGTCATTATATCCCCTCTATCCTACCCCCTGTCATTATGTCCCCTTTATCCTACCCCCTGTCATTATATCCCCTCTATCCTGCCCCCTGTCATTATATCCCCTCTATCCTACCTCCTGTCATTATACCCCCTCTATCCTGCCCCCTGTCATTATATCCCCTCTATCCTGCCCCCTGTCATTATGTCCCCTTTATCCTACCCCCTGTCATTATATCCCCTCTATCCTGCCCCCTGTCATTATATCCCCTCTATCCTACCCCCTGTCATTATATCCCCTCTATCCTGCCCCCTGTCATTATATCCCCTCTATCCTGCCCCCTGTCATTATATCCCCTCTATCCTACCCCCTGTCATTATATCCCCTCTATCCTGCCCCCTGTCATTATATCCCCTCTATCCTACCCCATGTCATGATATCCCCTTTATCCTACCCCCGTCATTATATCCCCTTTATCCTCCCCCCTGTCATGATATCCCCCTCTATCCTACCTCCTGTCATTATATCCCCTCTATCCTGCCCCCTGTCATTATATCACCTCTATCCTGCCCCCTGTCATTATATCCCCTCTATCCTACCCCCGTCATTATATCCCCTTTATCCTCCCCCCGTCATGATATCCCCCTCTATCCTACCTCCTGTCATTATATCCCCTCTATCCTGCCCCCTGTCATTATATCCCCTCTATCCTACCCCCGTCATTATATCCCCTTTATCCTCCCCCCTGTCATGATATCCCCCTCTATCCTACCTCCTGTCATTATATCCCCTCTATCCTACCCCCTGTCATTATGTCCCCTTTATCCTACCCCCTGTCATTATATCCCCTCTATCCTACTCCTGTCATGATATCCCCTTTATCCTACCCCCTGTCATGATATCCCCTTTATCCTGCCCCCTGTCATTATATCCCCTCTATCCTACCTCCTGCCATTGTATTGTCTCTATCCTACCCACTGTCATTAAATCCCCTTTATCCTGCCCCCTGTCATTATATCCCCTCTATCCTGCCCCCTGTCATTATATCCCCTCTATCCTGCCCCCTGTCATTGTATTGTCTCTATCCTTCCCCCTGTTATTGCATTGTCTCTATCATAGTCTCTCATCTATCCTGCCTCCTCCCCTGTAGCCCCTCTCTACCCTGCCCCTTCTCTGTCATTCACCCCTCATTATATTATGTCTTTGTCTTTGCTTTGTTGCTATGTTATGTTTACTTTTGTTCTTTTTTCTTTACAGCTTCACTACCTGTACCCTTCTCTTGTCTCTATACTCTGCTTCTCGACAAAATTATTGTGATATTTTAGATTATTTTATTAAAGACTGAGATTGCATAGGATCCTTGATTTGTGCTTCGTGCATAAAAAAAGCTGAGATTTAGTAAATATTCATACTTACTTAGCGAGCGGCAGGCTCAGCTTTGGATGGCAATAAAGGCATTTGCAGCACAGGCCTCCTCTTAGCTTAGATATCAATTAACGGATGGAAACAGAGACCCACTTTTAGGACGAATTTATTTTCTATTACCTTTAAATATATTTTCCATTTTATTCCTTTTTAAGCTTATGTTGTAATCCCATTCACGCCAGAGTGCAGGGGACCATTTTAATCTTTTTAGAGCTAAAACATAAGTGTGCTGCATATGGGATTTTAAATGGCTCCGCTGAATGTGAGCAAACCATGTGCATTAGTGAACGATTCATGCGCTGTGAGACAAAGTGACGGATTCAAGGTCATAGCTAAGTTTGGAGTTTGAATCTCAGCACATTATAACGATGGTTCTCTGGCATTCATTCACATGTATCTAACATAGCTAAGTTTGGGGATTAAATCTCAGCACAGTATAGCGATGGTTCTGTGACATGCATTCACATGTATCTAACATAGCTAAGTTTGGGGATTAAATCTCAGCACAGTATAGCGATGGTTCTCTGACATGCATTCACATGTATCTAACATAGCTAAGTTTGGGGATTAAATCTCAGCACAGTATAGCGATGGTTCTGTGACATGCATTCACATGTATCTAACATAGCTAAGTTTGGGGTTTGAATCTCAGCACAGCATAGCGATGGTTCTCTGACATTCATTCACATGTATCTAACATAGCTAAGTTTGGAGTTTGAATCTCAGCACAGTATAACGATGGTTCTGTGACATGCATTCACATGTATCTAACATAGCTAAGTTTGGAGTTTGAATCTCAGCACATTATAACGATGGTTCTCTGGCATTCATTCACATGTATCTAACATAGCTAAGTTTGGGGATTAAATCTCAGCACAGTATAGCGATGGTTCTGTGACATGCATTCACATGTATCTAACATAGCTAAGTTTGGGGATTAAATCTCAGCACAGTATAGCGATGGTTCTCTGACATGCATTCACATGTATCTAACATAGCTAAGTTTGGGGTTTGAATCTCAGCACATTATAACGATGGTTCTGTGACATGCATTCACATGTATCTAACATAGCTAAGTTTGGAGTTTGAATCTCAGCACAGTATAACGATGGTTCTCTGACATGCATTCACATGTATCTAACATAGCTAAGTTTGGTGTTTGAATCTCAGCACATTATAACGATGGTTCTCTGACATGCATTCACATGTATCTAACATAGCTAAGTTTGGGGATTAAATCTCAGCACAGTATAACGATGGTTCTCTGACATGCATTCACATGTATCTAACATAGCTAAGTTTGGGGATTAAATCTCAGCACAGTATAGCGATGGTTCTCTGACATGCATTCACATGTATCTAACATAGCTAAGTTTGGAGTTTGAATCTCAGCACAGTATATCGATGGTTCTCTGGCATTCATTCACATGTATCTAACATAGCTAAGTTTGGGGTTTGAATCTCAGCACAGCATAGCGATGGTTCTCTGACATTCATTCACATGTATCTAACATAGCTAAGTTTGGAGTTTGAATCTCAGCACAGTATAACGATGGTTCTCTGACATTCATTCACATGTATCTAACATAGCTAAGTTTGGTGTTTGAATCTCAGCACATTATAACGATGGTTCTCTGACATGCATTCACATGTATCTAACATAGCTAAGTTTGGGGATTGAATCTCAGCACAGTATAACGATGGTTCTGTGACATGCATTCACATGTATCTAACATAGCTAAGTTTGGAGTTTGAATCTCAGCACAGTATAACGATGGTTCTCTGACATGCATTCACATGTATCTAACATAGCTAAGTTTGGTGTTTGAATCTCAGCACATTATAACGATGGTTCTCTGACATGCATTCACATGTATCTAACATAGCTAAGTTTGGGGATTAAATCTCAGCACAGTATAACGATGGTTCTCTGACATGCATTCACATGTATCTAACATAGCTAAGTTTGGGGATTAAATCTCAGCACAGTATAGCGATGGTTCTCTGACATGCATTCACATGTATCTAACATAGCTAAGTTTGGAGTTTGAATCTCAGCACAGTATATCGATGGTTCTCTGGCATTCATTCACATGTATCTAACATAGCTAAGTTTGGGGTTTGAATCTCAGCACAGCATAGCGATGGTTCTCTGACATTCATTCACATGTATCTAACATAGCTAAGTTTGGAGTTTGAATCTCAGCACAGTATAACGATGGTTCTCTGACATTCATTCACATGTATCTAACATAGCTAAGTTTGGTGTTTGAATCTCAGCACATTATAACGATGGTTCTGTGACATGCATTCACATGTATCTAACATAGCTAAGTTTGGGGATTTAATCTCAGCACAGTATAACGATGGTTCTGTGACATACATTCATTCACATGTATCTAACATAGCTAAGTTTGGAGTTTGAATCTCAGCACAGTATATCGATGGTTCTCTGACATGCATTCACATGTATCTAACATAGCTAAGTTTGGGGTTTGAATCTCAGCACATTATAACGATGGTTCTCTGACATTCATTCACATGTATCAAACATAGCTAAGTTTGGAGTTTGAATCTCAGCACAGTATAACGATGGTTCTGTGACATGCATTCACATGTATCTAACATAGCTTAGTTTGGGGATTGAATCTCAGCACAGTATAACAATGGTTCTCTGACATTCATTCACATGTATCAAACATAGCTAAGTTTGGGGATTGAATCTCAGCACAGTATAACAATGGTTCTCTGACATTCATTCACATGTATCAAACATAGCTAAGTTTGGGGATTGAATCTCAGCACAGTATAACAATGGTTCTCTGACATTCATTCACATGTATCAAACATAGCTAAGTTTGGAGTTTGAATCTCAGCACAGTATATCGATGGTTCTCTGACATGCATTCACATGTATCAAACATAGCTAAGTTTGGGGTTTGAATCTCAGCACAGTATGGCGATGGTTCTCTGACATTCATTCACATGTATCTAACATAGCTAAGTTTGGAGTTTGAATTTCAGCACAGTATAACGATGGTTCTGTGACATGCATTCACATGTATCAAACATAGCTAAGTTTGGGGTTTGAATCTCAGCACAGTATGGCGATGGTTCTCTGACATTCATTCACATGTATCTAACATAGCTAAGTTTGGAGTTTGAATTTCAGCACAGTATAACGATGGTTCTGTGACATGCATTCACATGTATCAAACATAGCTACTTTGGGGTTTGAATCTCAGCACATTATAACGATGGGTCTGTGACATTCATTCACATGTATCTAACATAGCTAAGTTTGGGGTTTGAATCTCAGCACAGTATAACGATGGTTCTCTGACATGCATTCACATGTATCTAACATAGCTAAGTTTGGAGTTTGAATCTCAGCACATTATAACGATGGTTCTGTGACATTCATTCACATGTATCAAACATAGCTTTGTTTGGACGCAGACACAGACAGAGCGGCATCTGCAGAGCCCTTTGCCTATAGTATCTGTACCAGTGACTCCAGTCTGACATCCCCGGATGCATGACATATGCACCGTCGTTATTCGGCAGGTGCCATTTTAGTTTACCTTAAATAAAACACTGACACCGAATTTATCTGTTGGATTATAACGTCCACAGCTTTATTAATTATTAAATATATAAATAAATAAATTAACAATTTAGGGTCATTGTCCATCTAACATTATATTACTATCCCCCCGTACAATACCCCTGACAATGACCCTATCTTTTGAACAATAATTAACATTCACTTAACATATAACCAGAAACACACGGCCTACCAGAGAGGCCCCAAAACCATCTGTTAACTGTAGGGGTGTACCCAGACACCCCTACCCCCTAGGTTCGTAGCCACCGAAGAGCTTGAACCTACCAACATCTAATCCATCTGGCCTACTCCAGCCTAGGCCTTGGCCTGTCCATTCCCAATTCCAGCTAACTCCTGGCTTTAACACGCCCTGTTCCCGCCGCTGTGACCAAACGGGATCAAAACTTAACTATAGGGAGGGAGGGTGGGACAAGTGACAGGTCAGTGCAATTCAGATTAACTGGCTCCTCACTTAAGATGGCCGCCTATTTACACTACCTGACTCCTCCCCTACTTAGCCCCGCCCTGAACATCCCAAACCTTTCCACCTGCCTACTTCCTGGCCTTGTCAAGGCCCACTCCCCTGTTTCACTGTTCCATGGGCTTCATGACATATGCACCGTCGTTATTCGGCAGGTGCCATTTTAGTTTACCTTAAATAAAACACTGACACCAAATTTATCTGTTGGATTATAACGTCCACAGCTTTATTAATTATTAAATATATAAATAAATAAATTAACAATTTAGGGTCATTGTCCATCTAACATTATATTACTATCCCCCCGTACAATACCCCTGACAATGACCCTATCTTTTGAACAATAATTAACATTCACTTAACATATAACCAGAAACACACGGCCTACCAGAGAGGCCCCAAAACCATCTGTTAACTGTAGGGGTGTACCCAGACACCCCTACCCCCTAGGTTCGTAGCCACCGAAGAGCTTGAACCTACCAACATCTAATCCATCTGGCCTACTCCAGCCTAGGCCTTGGCCTGTCCATTCCCAATTCCAGCTAACTCCTGGCTTTAACACGCCCTGTTCCGCCATAGCACATGACTTGATCCCTTAAGGACATGTGCGCCCCCCACCACCCTGAAACAGGGCCAAGCTAATCCCTTCCTGAAAGCCTAGATTGAGCAAGTCACAACCCACGTCTGACAAGTGTACCCCGTCTCTCCTAAAATAGCCCGGAAGCATGTCCTCCAGTTCCCTATGCCGAACTACAATACCCCCCAATCGCCGCACAAAACTCGCCATTGCCCTGTTAACCTTGCCCCTGCATCGAGCCACTGCAGCTGGATCCCTGGCGTGCCGCCACGTGAAACGGGGAACCATTTCCGACCACACCACCACCACGCCAGGGACCAGGTCCAACAGTCGATCAACGTCTCTCTTCATCCGTCTAACCAACTCCCTTTGCGGAATCAGACCCAAATCATTCCCACCCCCGTGTAATAAAACTATGTCTGGAGCAGACCCCCCGGCCAACCTGCTAAACAACAAACTACTAAGGCTTTGCCAGCTAAACCCCCTAAAGCCAAACCAAGAAATCGACACTTCTCCTTGAGTAAAACCCAGCTGTGCTCCACTTCTCCGAACAGCAGCCCTCTTCTGAGCCCAATAGACATACGAGTGGCCCCAGATCCACACTTTCCATCCTGCAAAGAAAAACACGTTAATACCAAACAGATGGATTCCACTTCCATCACAGCATCCCATTGCCCTGCTCACACCAGCCTATCTGGTCTAACGTATGATCTAAAACGCAAGGATTCCCACCTCCCTATGCGTTTAATCCTCTCGTCCCCCAGTCCCAGCCGTGCGGCCTCAGTTGCCGCCCCAATTCTAAAGGAGTGAGTCCCAAATTGCCCTGGCTCTAGGCCCAGCTTACTTACCCCCATCCTAAACACCCTCGCGAACTGGAAGCGCGACAGGGCCGAGCCATCCTGGTGCACCAAGAAGCAACCATCACCCCCCGGGCGCAATGCCCGGTACTCCGACCCCTTTTCAACTGGGCACACCCCTGACCCAGGCAACCCGAACAGCACAACTGTGCAACCTTTACCAAAAATGTCCGTCTTCGAACGGCGTAACTGAATTCGCACCCTGTCCTCGCGAACCTCCACATCTGTGAGCTGAAGACCCCCAAGGCCCTTCTTGTTTGCGCTCACCAACTCCCCGATCCGAAAAGCCCCGAAAAAAGCCCACACAAATGCCACCGTGAACAACGACACCTCAAATGTGGAGCTGCAAATACCCGGAAGAACGCCCACCAGCTCCCGCAACAATTCAAAGGACACTGGTCTACGCGAGTCTACCGTTTTCTTCCCCCTCTTGAATCCCTTCACTGCCTGACGGACCAGGAAGTGTTTGGTATCATCAACCCAGCCATTGAACTTAAACAGGAAAGCCAAGGCAGAGAGATGCCTATCCACCATGGCAGGCGACGCCTGAGCCGCGAACAGTCGACAGAGCAACCACAAAAGTGCATCCAAGCGTTGCCCCTCCGTAGGGGCGCTACTCACCTGAGCCACCGTCTCGTCCCACAGTTTCCAAACCTTTACGTAGGACGCCCACGTGCTCGGCGCCAGTGACCTCCTCACACAGTCTCCAAGCAGGCCGTCCCGAGTTGCCACATCACACCCGGGCACTCCTGACCCTGGGCCAGCGCGTCCGGCGCAGCCTCCCGGAAGCGTTCCCACTGAAAACGAGACAGTGAGTCAGCCACCACGTTCTGGAGCCCCGGGATGTGCCTAGCCCTGAACACTATGTTGAATGACATACAACTAAGTACTAATTGTCGAAGCAGGCGTACTACCGGGGGCGACGAGGCGGTCAAGCTATTGATCGCTTGCACTACCGCCATGTTATCGGAGTAGAATACCACCTTTTTGTCAGCCAACTCCGTACCCCAGAGTACCACCGCTACAACGATGGGAAACAACTCCAAGAACGCCAAGTTCTTAATCAGAGGACTCACCTTCCACGGTTCCGGCCACGCCTCCGCGCACCACTTACCTGCCAAGTAGGCCCCAAAACCAATACTGCCGGAAGCGTCTGTAAACAACTTCATTGCTGCCGACGACACCGTCGGTTCCCGAAAGAACACTGTCCCGTTAAAGTTGCCCAAAAACTGTTCCCAAACCCCCAAATCGTCCTTCATCTCGGCCGACACCCGAATGTAGTGCGACGGCCGCCGCACCCCACTCGTTGCCTGCGCCAACCTCCGGCAAAATATCCTCCCCATGGGGATCACCCTGCACGCAAAATTAAGGCTCCCCACGAGGGACTGGAGCCCCCGCAAGGTCACCTTCCTCGCCCCCTTGACCACGTCCACTAGCTGTCGCAGATGCCGCAGCTTATCCCTAGGCAGCCTGCATTCCCCTAGCTCCGAATCAATTTCGAGACCCAAGAAGCTAAGGCACGTGGTGGGGCCCACCGTCTTGTCCCCCGCCAACGGCACCCCAAAGGTATGCGCCACCCGCTGAAAAACCCTCAGTACCTGAGCACACCGCTCAGAGTCCCGTGGGCCGACACACAGAAAATCATCCAGGTAGTGCACTACAGCACCCCCGGCCGATTCCGTGCGCACCACCCATTCCAAGAAGGTACTAAACCTCTCGAAGTAAGCACAAGAGATGGAACAACCCATAGGCAGACACAAGTCCACGAAGATTGCACCATCAAAGTGGCACCCCAACAGGTGGTGACAGTCCGGGTGTATGGGCAGCAGCCGAAAAGCCGCCTCCACGTCCACCTTGGCCATCAGCGCCCCACGCCCCGCTCTCCTAACCAGCTCGACGGCTTTGTCGAATGACGTGTAGGAGACCGAGCATAGGTCGGCGTCGATGTCATCATTCACCGAAGACCCTTTCGGGTGCGATAAATGATGAATCAGACGAAACTTTCCCTCTTCCTTCTTGGGAACCACCCCCAATGGTGACAACCTCAGATTTGCCAAGGGCGGAGCCGGAAATGGCCCTGCCATCCTCCCAGCTTGCACCTCCTTGGCCAACTTCTCCCGCACTACCCCCGGGTGTTCCCTGACCGACCTGAGGTTCTCACAAGGTGCCCCCGGCCCCGTGGCTTTGAAGGGAATTCTGAAAACCTTCGGCAAATCCCGCCCGAAGGAATTCCGCCACAGCCTGATCAGCGTATTGCCTTAGCCAAGGCAACATCGCGCCTACCTTCACTGGTGACACCCCCAGCGGGAGCTGTGGGAGCGGCCGCTCCCGCTGCTCCTCCCCCTGCGGCCGACTTACCTTTCTTGAAGCACCTGTTGACCCCGTGGTTCCCGCCGCACCCTGAGCATTCGTGCCTGAATCTACAAGCGGATCCCCACTTACACTGTCCTTCGTTGAAGGCCCAGCAGGCACCTTTCTTTTGACCTGCCGCCACCGCCCCCCCGGGAGCGGTGCCGGCAGTCCCTGGAAAGGGCGCGCTCTTTTGCGCCATCATTAACCGCATCCAAAGCGGCAGGTCCATTTGGTCCCAGCGCATGGAAGGGTTGGCCGCCAGTCGCTGACGGAACTGCTCGTCATACCTCCACCATGCCAACCCTCCATAGGTGCGGTATGCGTCCCCGATTCCGTCCAAGTAACAAAACAACTGGGAGCAGCACTCCGGCCGCTTCTCCCCAATAACACTGGCCAAAATGCAAAAGGCTCGCAGCCAGTTGCCGAAGGTTTTCGGTATCTTGCGATACCTCCGCCTTTTCTCCTCCTCTTCCTTCTTGGCGTCTTTTTTGTCCTCCTCTTTTAAATCTAAGAATTCCTCCAGGGGAAGAAGGGAAAATATTTCCACGAATTCCCCTTTCGCAATCTTCTCCTTCACCTCCCCTTTCAAATGGCAACCTAACGGCCCCGCGAAGGACACATGTACATTCTGACGTGCTGCTTCCGTAATGTCCCCCCCCGTCACGTCGAGTACCCCGTCCCCCACCGATGATCCGTCAGGCTTATCAGTGGGACGCGTTTCCTCCCTAGTACCACCTGTCACTCCTGAGGATACCCCCACCAACCCCGACCCACTGCCTTCACCTGCTGACCAAACCCTATCGAACCTAAGTGGCTCCCTATCCTCTGACCACGAATCTATAAATGATTTCAAACAATGTATGAATGTCCCCGGGTGTGGTGTAGAGGTAGACTCACCGTTGATGCCCCTGGCCGCCGCAGGCCGCGGGGTTGCTGTCCCTCCATCCGCCATTTCTGACACTGGAGCTCCCAATAGACGCCGACTCCTGCCCGCCTGGTCCCGCCTCGGAACCGCTGGTGAGTTACTCCGCGACCTGTAAGGAGAAGACATCCTGGGTAGTCTGCCCGAGTAGCTCCCTACCCGCCCTTCCTCCCTACGCTCTTCTCCGACTGCCCTGGATCCTCTCCACTGCTCTTTCCGACCTCCCTTGCTGAGCTCTCCCCGTCGCTGCTCCCTGAAGCTCCTCTCTGAAGATCTCGATCCGCTGTGCCTTCTGCTCCGCCTCCCTTCCTCTGACCTGGACCTCCTTCTCCTCTCCCTGACGCTGAACCTGGACTCACTGCGGCCTAGCCGTGAATGGCTCCTGTCCCTGCTGTCCCGTCCTCCCGACCAGCTCCTGTCACTGCTGCACCTGGCGCTGCTGCTGCGCCGCTGGCCGCCCTGGCCCTTTACTGCCGCATCCCTGTCACTAGGTCGTACCTGAGGGCAGCCGGATGGGCCCCCCCGCTCTATACTGCCATCTCTAGTTCCCCGGTATCGTGCTGAAACCACAGGCTCTCCCACAGCCGCTGCGCCTGGCCCCCCACCGGCCGCCCTGTCTGACTCTGCCCTAGCCCCTAAGGATAGGCCGCCCGTCGCTTTCCTAGCTCCAGAGACCCTCTGAGCCGCCCGACCCGCTCCGCTGTCCTCTACTCCTAGTCTACTGATCTCAGTCCTGGCCCTCCCTCCGGCCGCCCCTTCGGATCCCTTGCTGGCCTGGTCTCCCCGCACTGCCTGGCGGATCGCTGGTGCTGTAGTAACCCGACTAAAATTCCCACCTTGCCCCTCAGTGATACCGCTGGAGGTTGACTCACCGGGACGCTCAGTCCGTTGCCCACTGGCCGCGTGGGTGAAGCCATCCGCAGCCGCATGGTCCACTGGAGGTGCCGCAGTCCCTCTTTCCGCTGTCCCGCCGGCCGCCATTACGCGGGGCGCCTTCTGACCTCGTGGCCTCCGTTTTGCGCCCGCAGTCGCCTGCCCGGCGGGTCCGCCCGAAGGCGCCTGCCGCATTCCCTCCGCCGCCGCCGTGCTCGGTCCGGCCTCCGAACCGCCGACCGCTGAAGGGCTCCTCCGCCGCCGGGCCGCCGGGGCCTCTCCCGGGCTCAACCTCTGTGGCGGCCTGGTCCTCCGCGCCGACCTCCTCTCCGGTCCCTCCGCGTGGGTGGCAGCAGCCCCGATCTGTTCATGCAGCCACGCCAGCCCTCGATCACGAACCGCCGCCCGAACTCCGTCCAGAATCTCCTCTAGGGACGCCATTACCTGCAGAGGGAGAAAAAGAAAAAGAACTCCGCCGACCAGCCACAAGTGACAGGTCAGTGCAATTCAGATTAACTGGCTCCTCACTTAAGATGGCCGCCTATTTACACTACCTGACTCCTCCCCTACTTAGCCCCGCCCTGAACATCCCAAACCTTTCCACCTGCCTACTTCCTGGCCTTGTCAAGGCCCACTCCCCTGTTTCACTGTTCCATGGGCTTCAGTAATAAAAGCAGTGCCCCGGTGAGAGGTGTTAAACATGGAGCTATTTACCAAACTGGGAATTAAAGAGAATTGACTATGGAAATACATTTTTGATAGCGAAATAGCAAAATGGAAAAATTTGGTTATCACTATTATTTTCTTTAGATTTATTTTGTGTATCATTTGTCTTGGTCTAAACTTTGCAATTCCTTTGTGAATAACCTCAATTGCCTACCTTCACTTTTCCTTTCATTCTCACAGTGTCTATACACCCCTCTCCCTGTCATTCTCACAGAGTCTATACCCCCCTCTCCCTGTCACTCACAGTGTCTATATCCCCTCTCCCTGACATTCTCACAGTGTCTCTATCCCCCTTTACCTGTCATTCTCGCAGTGTCTCTATCCCCTTCTCCCTGACATTCTCACAGTGTCTCTATCCCCCTCTCCCTGTCATTCTCACAGTGTCTATACCCCCTCTCCCTGTCATTCTCACAGTGTCTATACCCCCCTCTCCCTGTCATTCTCACAGTGTCTATACCCCCCTCTCCCTGGCATTCTTACAGTGTCTCTATCCCCCTCTCCCTATCATTCTTGCAGTGTCTCTATCCCCCTCTCCCTGACATTCTCACAGTGTCTCTATCCCCCTTTACATGTCATTCTCACAGTGTCTATATCCCCCTTTACCTGTCATTCTCACAGTATCTCTATCCCCCTCTCCCTTTCATTTCCCACAGTGTTTCTATCCCCCTTTACCTGTCATTCTCACAGTGTCTATATCCCCTTCTCTCTTTTATTCTCACAGTGTCTCTATCCCCCTCTCCCTATCATTCTCAGTGTCTTTATCCCCCTCTCCCTGTCATTCTCACAGTGTCCATATCCCCCTCTCCCTGTCATTCTCGCAGTGTCTCTATCACCCTCTCCCTGTCATTCTCGGAGTGTCTCTATCCCCCTCTCCCTGTCATTCTCGCATTTTCTCTATCCCCCTCTCCCTATCATTCTCAGTGTCTCTATCCCCCTCTCCCTGTCATTCTCGCAGTGTCTCTATCCCCTTCTCTCTTTTATTCTCACAGTGTCTCTATCCCCCTCTTCCTTTCATTCCCCCTCTATCACAGTGTCTCTTACTGTCATTCTCACAATGTCTCTATCCCCCTCTCCCTTTCATTCTCACAGTGTCTATTTCCCCCTCTCCCTATCATTCTCAAAGGGTCTCAACCCCCTCTCCCTATCATTCGCACAGTGCCTCTATCCCCCTCTCCCTGTCATTCTCACACTGTCTCTATCCCCCTCTCCATGTCATTCTCACAGTGCCTCTATCCCCCTCTCCCTGTCATTCTCACAATGTCTCTATCCCCCTCTCCCTGTCATTCTCACAGTGTCTCTACCCCCTCTCCCTGTCATTCTCACAGTGTCTATATCCCCCTTTCCCTTTCATTCTCACAGTGTCTATAATCCCCCTCTCCCTTTCATTCTCACAGTGTTAAGACAACCTCCCCAGCCCCCCAGTCCCCATGACTGTGTTTTAGCAGCAATACTGTTCTACACACTGTGACTGAGCACTACATTCACAGTGATTAGCAGCAACTTCCTAAAAACTTTCTCCATATGTGCAAGGTTTGCTGGCAGGATGGGCGATGGGTATTTTGGATTTACCCTGCAGGTGGAGCCCCCGTCTCCCTTCCTGCAGGATGACAGGGCTATGTGTTTATTTTCTGGTGCTGAACTGAAGCAGCTGTCAGGGATCATTTAGGGACAGAGGTCTTGCAGGCTGCGTAGTTTATCATGTGAAATCCTACTACCACGGGCTAAAGCAATCAGAGCAGCACTGGCAGGCCTTCTGCCCCAAATACAGCTTTACAGGATCACGCCTCCTGTTACACTGCTCTTAGAAATGGAACATCCATTGTGAGCTATTTACACTACAGTCTGTGTATTCATAGGCCACTATGTATCAATACTGACACTTTCTGTGTACGCTGCCGAGCTCCGGATGTTCTCTTGGAATGTGCGATGCCCACAGGGTGGAATTTCCGAGTACCCATTGTATTACTAGAATGTTACTGTGTTACTGTGCGTTTCACATCCGCGTTTCCTGTCGCAGTTCAGTTCGGAGTGAAATGGCGAGTTCCAACTCTTTAGGAGAGATGAATTATTATTTTAAATTTTTTTATTATTTAAATAGCGCCATCACATTCTGTAGCGCTGTACAATGGGTGGACTAACAGACATGTAATTTTAATCAGACAATTAGACATACAGGAACAGAGAGGAGGCCCTGCTCAATGAGCTTACATTCTAGAGGGAGTGGGGTATTGTGACATAAGGGGGAAAAGTAGTGGTACGAAGTAGGTTGTTAGAAAAGTATTCATTGAGGGCTTAACAGGTCATTTTTGACAGTTGCAGGAGAGGAGTAATGGAGGGTGGGGGATTAAACCTGCCAACAGTTTATTTGATATGCTTTTTTGAAGACATGAGTTTTCAATGATTTTTTTAATGAGTGGAGACTGGGTGAAATTCTTACGGAGAAGGGAAGGGAGTTCCACAGAAAAGGTGCAGCCCTGGAGAAATCTTGGAGGCGAGCATTAGAGGTTGGTGTATGGACAGAGGATATACGTAGGTCTTTGGCAGAGCGTAGGGGCCTTGGCGGGACATACTTGTGTATTAGGGAGGGGATAGGTAGGTTGGAGCAGCATTATGTAGGGGCCTGTAAGCAAGCACCAGAATTTTAAATTGAGCCCTATATCTAACTGGAGACCAATGCAGGGACTGACAGAGCGGGGAGGCGTGAAAGGTGCGGATGGACAGGAAAATGAGCCTCGCTGCCGCATTCATTATAAATTTCAGCGGTGCAATCTAGGAACACGTAAGACCACTGAGAAGGCTATTGCAGTAGTCAAGGCGAGAGAGAACAAGAGCATGGACCAGCACCGTAGCCGCATCCGGGGTTAAATAGGGGCGGATGCGCGCTATGTTTGTGAGATGGAAGCGACAGGATTTGACGATTGATTGGACATGAGGGGTGAAGGAAAGGTTGGTGTCTAAAAGAACACCCAGGCAGCGAGCCTGCGAGGTAGAGGTGATGGTAGTGCCATTGACTTGGAGACAGACAGACACGGGAGTAGCAACACTTGAGGGAGGAAAGACCAGAAGTTCTGTTTTGGGCAGGTTGAGTTTAAGGAAGTGAGCAGCCATCCATTTGGAAATCGAAGAGAGGCAGTCAGAGACACGAGTCAAGATGGGCGGAGAGAGATCAGGAGAGGACAGGTAGATTTGCGTGTCATCCGCATATAAATGATAACGGAAGCCAAAGGAGATTTGTCAGGAGTATTCACTAAAGAGAGTGAGAGTAAAACTAGCCAAACTGGAAACATTCTCTAATCAGCAATGCCTCCTGTTTGACTGCTCTGGCCTTAAATTTGAAATTCACTTTGAGTTTTCACATTAGTAAATCGCCCTGTGTATTTTATGTGAGTATGAAAGGAACCCTTTACACCCAGGCCTCCCGATTGGTTCTCCTAGCGGCAGGAGGACTATTGTAAAGTGCATCATTAGTGTATGTTAAAATGGTCTCGGGTTATTCAGCTATCGGAAACCCTTATTTTATATCAGATTATTCAGCTATCGGAAACCCTATATTTTATATCAGATTATTCAGCTATCGGAAACCCTTATTTTATATCAGATTATTCAGCCATCGGAAACCCTATATTTTATATCAGATTATTCAGCCATCGGAAACCCTATATTTTATATCAGATTATTCAGCTATCGGAAACCCTATATTTTATATCAGATTATTCAGCTATTGGAAACCCTATATTTTATATCAAATTATTCAGCTATCGGAAACCCTATATTTTATATCAGATTATTCAGCTATCGGAAACCCTATATTTTATATCAGATTATTCAGCTATTGGAATCCCTATATTTTATATCAGATTATTCAGCTATCGGAAACCCTATATTTTATATCAGATTATTCAGCTATCGGAAACCCTATATTTTATAGCAGATTATTCAGCTAGTGGAAACCCTATATTTTATATCAGATTATTCAGCTATCGGAAACCCTATATTTTATATCAGATTATTCAGTTATTGGAAACCCTATATTTTATATCAGATTATTCAGCTATCGGAAACCCTATATTTTATATCAGATTATTCAGCTATCGGAAACCCTATATTTTATATCAGATTATTCAGCTATCGGAAACCCTATATTTTATAGCAGATTATTCAGCTATCGGAAACCCTATATTTTATATCAGGTTATTCAGCTATCGGAAACCCTATATTTTATAGCAGATTATTCAGCTATCGGAAACCCTATATTTTATATCAGATTATTCAGCTATCGGAAACCCTATATTTTATATCAGATTATTCAGCTATCGGAAACCCTATATTTTATATCAGCTTATTCAGCTATCGGAAACCCTTTATTTTATATCAGATTATTCAGCTATCGGAAACCCTATATTTTATATCAGATTATTCAGCTATCGGAAACCCTATATTTTATATCAGATTATTCAGCCATCGGAAACCCTATATTTTATATCAGATTATTCAGCTATCGGAAAGCCTATATTTTATATCAGGTTATTCAGCTATCGGAAACCCTATATTTTATATCAGGTTATTCAGCTATCGGAAACCCTATATTTTATATCAGATTATTCAGCTATCGGAAAGCCTATATTTTATATCAGATTATTCAGCTATCGGAAACCCTATATTTTATATCAGCTTATTCAGCTATCGGAAACCCTCTATTTTTTTTATCAGGTTATTCAGCTATCGGAAACCCTATATTTTATATCAGATTATTCAGCTATCGGAAACCCTATATTTTATATCAGCTTATTCAGCTATCGGAAACCCTATATTTTATAGCAGATTATTCAGCTATCGGAAACCCTATATTTTATAGCAGATTATTCAGCTATCGGAAACCCTATATTTTATAGCAGATTATTCAGCTATCGGAAACCCTATATTTTATATCAGATTATTCAGCTATTGGAAACCCTATATTTTATATCAGATTATTCAGCTATCGGAAACCCTATATTTTATATCAGATTATTCAGCTATCGGAAACCCTATATTTTATATCAGATTATTCAGCTATCGGAAACCCTATATTTTATATCAGATTATTCAGCTATTGGAAACCCTATATTTTATATCAGATTATTCAGCTATCGGAAACCCTATATTTTATATCAGATTATTCAGCTATCGGAAACCCTATATTTTATATCAGATTATTCAGCTATCGGAAACCCTATATTTTATAGCAGATTATTCAGCTATCGGAAACCCTATATTTTATAGCAGATTATTCAGCTATCGGAAACCCTATATTTTATAGCATATTATTCAGGTATTGGACGCACGTGAGTTTAAATAGACGCTCACGCTGTTTGTGTATATTTTGTTTTTTATAATTTAAATAATGCACGTTCTAGATAATGCTTCTCAGTATCGACTCATATAGGGTAATACGCTCACAAGCACTCCTTTGACACATCTTCCCTGAAGAGCTTGCACTCTTTTATTGTGAAGACTATGGCGGTTTTCTATCTGTTGTTGCTCTGAGCGCACTGATTAGTATGTGTACCCAAATTATTGCTTATCGCCCCAGCTCTGACAGAGTTGAAAGTCATTGTGTGTCCTGTTTGACCGTTGGTTTGTAACGTCATTTCAGATATCAAACCATATTTGTTGGGTTTTTTTTTAACCACCCCACTTTTATCTTTCATTTTACAATCCAAGATAAACAATCCAAGATTAGTTTGGGACTATACTAGGAAGTATGTTATATATTATATTTTACATGATACAGTAAAATAAATACTACCGTTAATAGCTCCCCACACAGGTGTCATAATGTATTTTAGACAAATCAAAAAGTATCATTTTCTCACTCTTAGTGTTTTATGACATAACAGGAAGGTATAGTAGAAAGACTGCATGTATATGTAAATGTAGATCGTAACAAGCACATGATGTAATAATGAATAATAATATCATCAGCTCGTTTAAAACCGCCGGCTTAGAATTTTTTCCGAAGATTTCTTATTCCGCAGCGTATTGGTTCTTATTTTATAGAATGTTGACCTCGCTGGGATTCTAACCTGTGAGTCGGGGAGACACAGCGGCTGGAACCCTGTCACTAAGCGGAATAGGCAATTACCTACAGGAACCAACCTATTAAGGGCGCAAATGTTTGTTTTTCCCAATTTTAAATAGTTTTTGTTATGCCATGTGGAAAATGCATTTTTCTAATTTGTGGCAGGATTGACGTAGTTACATTGTGACTCTTTTTTATCTCTTCCAAGTCATGAAACAAGCAACATAGAAGTGGATAAATTTGGGGTAGAAGTATAGAGGCATCTGAGCTCTCTGTGCCTCCACTCACCATAAATGTAAATCTGTCCCTCATCTACTGAGCTAGATTGTAAAAAGTCCTATTGTGTGATTAATGTGATTCATAAATAAATTCACAAGGCTTTTTTAAACTTTAAAAAAAAACACAAAAAAAACCCCCAGCTAATTGTAGTAAAAGCCTTTCCTACCCATTTATTATCTCCCTGCTCGGGAATATGCAACAATACTCGGTATCACCTTATTAAACACCTTATTGTCAGCGAGGGGTTTGGGCTCGTAGTTAACATAAGCTAACAGTTTACAGAGCGTTTGAGATGTTAATTTGCACCTCAAATACCTGCATACCAAACAGGCACTTTGACTTAAACAGCTTTGAAAATGCGCCGTTAACGGGTGCTAACGCTTTTTGATGGCATTTTCAGAGCCGAGCATTCTGTGTTATTTTGCCCTGTTGGAGTGATTCGATTCAGACCCCGGCTCGGTGTGGAAATTGATTCGGAAAGGCCGTGGGAGGCAGGACAGGATTTCTGAAATAAGAAGGCAGTGGAAGAATAGCCTGTATTGTCAGCAAAGAATTGCCTTGGGTTGGGGTAGGCCACTCTGATGGCATCCGAAAAATATGCCTGTTTAGCATGAGAAGCGGCCACATTCAGTGTCTGGCACTCGCTTTACCAATTTACAGGCATTCAGAGCAGTTCAGTTCAGAGCAGATTCTCAGCACAAGTGCTTGGGTATCCTCACACGGCCTTGATTTAATCCGGCCAAGCAGGGAGCCATGTTCAATACGGCCACGATCTATACATCCTGGCAGTCTGTGTATTGCAGAATCACTATTCCAACCCGCACTGTTTGAGGGTCAGTGGGATTTCCCTGGGTAATGAGATTTCCTGCAAGTGGGATATACAGAGTTATTTGAGTGCTATTACTAACGAGACAGAGTAGAGCGAGCTAAGGTTAATGCTGCATACCCAGGAGAAGATCACTAGCGTATTATTAATAAAATGCCAACGTATTCTGCAGCTCTGTACCAAGGTATGTTTCTTGCAAAAAGGTAAAACAGTGATTTGTGTTTACATGATATAAAACTTTGGCCTCAATTTAATTCTTTTCAATAAGCTTTTCAAATGATTTATCTGCACCGTTAAAGAATATGGAAAGTTTCAAAGTTAATTCATTTGAAAAAGTTTTTCTATCAGATTGTGATTATTTGAAACAATTACTCAAAAATATTAAATCACGGCCTTACAACAGATGTATTGGGGGGATGTCATATTTTGTAAGTTTTTTTTCTTCTTGGTTATTTAAGTTCAAAATGTTACCATTTAGTTCTCGTCACCACTTGTTAGTGAATACACATCTTTGTTATCTATGAATGTTGTGTGATTTTTTTCTATAGTAACCAAATTAGATCAGTCACATTAAAGAGTGTAATGGTATTTAGCAGACCGTATAAATCTGGGGAAATACTATAGTGTTAATATAAAGACAGCGGTAACACATTAGTGTTTCGATGACCTGTTTCCGATGCTTTTACAATAACACTTACCGGCACGTACGGCAGCTCTGTGCGAGTTGGTTCCAAATTCTATGTTTAAATAAATCGTTACAATATGATTTTTCTTTTTGGAGTGTTGGTAAATGTGTGTGTTCTGCTGCATCCTGGTAGTAAGAATGAAATGAAGCATTAACCCCTTAACATCGCTAGGACATTACGTCCCAGGTATAATGGGCTTTACTGCTATTATGCTATTTAATGCGTAACA
This sequence comes from Pelobates fuscus, assembly GCF_036172605.1. Lineage (NCBI taxonomy): Eukaryota > Metazoa > Chordata > Amphibia > Anura > Pelobatidae > Pelobates > Pelobates fuscus. The sequence continues at coordinate 15,153,746 of NC_086317.1, read as the reverse complement.
ACACATCCTGCAGGTTAAGCCACTGCTCACACCACTAACCACATGTATCACTAGATACCTGCGGCTACCCTATGTCTCCTAGGGCTATTTGTAATGGCCCCAGACTTTTAGATGAGCTTCTCGAGGTGAATGATGTGAACAGTGTTTTAACCCTGTTCACACTGCAATCTCTCTGAAGGTATTTAAATGCCTATTTAAAGAGCCAGGTCCTAGTGCTGACTTCCAGAATTGAATCATTACTCACACAACTGACATCAGGTATCAATGGACTGACCAATGAGCTCTGTGCAACGCTCTTTAACGTATTCATAAAATGTTTTTTTGTGGGTTGCAGATTGCTCAGGGGAGACTCTCCAGGGTTGGGAGGGATGCTGGCCTTTCCCAGCTGCCCAGCCCCAATATCTATATAAACTGCTGGGAACCAAGCTTCATTGAGAGTTACACTAAGTGTAAATTATAGCTTTCATAGCAAGTTGTAAAGAATGAACCAAAATGAACAATCAGTGGTAAAGAATAGATCAGGACATGCTGGTACACAATGTGAGACAGGAGTATGTCAATCTGTGTACAGCGCCAGATTAGAACCCCTGGGATGAGGGGCCTTTCAGGAGAGCAGGTTGAATAGGCTATGCACAGACATTGTCCTACACCAATGCAATTCTAAGGGCAAGTATAGCAGGTGGAAGTTTAATGAACGAGGGGTGACAGTATGTCTAACCCGTCGCCCCGCAGGTGCAGAGTGCATTCTGTTACTTGCCACCGTTTATAACATTCTAGCTAAGAATTTGCTCCTGTTCATTATCATTACAAATGTATCATAGACAGAGCTGGGGGGGGGGGGGGGCTGTGTAAAACCCCTAACATGGTCACTAGCTGTGTACGTTCACATTGGGAGTACGGATTACAAGCTCACAATATTTCAAATGGACAAAGAGGGACACTTTCATTTTTGGGGGTGTAAGTGGGGGTGTGACCAGGGTCAGGACATATTGAGAATTTTCAGGCGACTTACTAATAACGATTTATATAACTAAATATAATTTAGAAAAAGAATGTGTTTTATTTACACAGATGGATCTCTAAACACATTTATTGTAGTTTAAAGACCCATTACTGGGATTATTATTGCTGTGGAGCTCTGTTATACACTCAGAAACATTACTGGGAGTATTATTGCTGTGGAGCTCTGTTATACACTCAGAAACATTACTGGGAGTATTATTGTTGTGGAGCTCTGTTATACACTCAGACACATTACTGGGAGCATTATTGCTGTGGAGCTCTGTTATACACTCAGACACATTACTGGGAGTATTATTACTGTGGAGCTCTATTATACACTCAGACACGTTACTGGGAGTATTATTGCTGTGGAGCTCTGTTATACACTCAGACACATTACTGGGAGTATTATTGCTGTGGAGCTCTGTTATACACTCAGAAACATTACTGGGAGTATTATTGCTGTGGAGCTCTGTTATACACTCAGACACATTACTGGGAGTATTATTGCTGTGGAGCTCTGTTATACACTCAGAAACATTACTGTGAGTATTATTGTTGTGGAGCTCTGTTATACACTCAGACACATTACTGGGAGCATTATTGCTGTGGAGCTCTGTTATACACTCAGACACATTACTGGGAGTATTATTACTGTGGAGCTCTATTATACACTCAGACACGTTACTGGGAGTATTATTGCTGTGGAGCTCTGTTATACACTCAGACACATTACTGGGAGTATTATTGCTGTGGAGCTCTGTTATACACTCAGAAACATTACTGGGAGCATTATTGCTGTGGAGCTCTGTTATACACTCAGACACATTACTGGGAGTATTATTGCTGTGGAGCTCTGTTATACACTCAGAAACATTACTGGGAGCATTATTGCTGTGGAGCTCTGTTATACACTCAGACACATTACTGGGAGTATTATTGTTGTGGAGCTCTGTTATACACTCAGACACATTACTGGGAGTATTATTGCTGTGGAGCTCTGCTACACACTCAGACACATTGCTGGGAGTATTATTGCTGTGGAGCTCTGTTATACACTCAGACACATTGCTGGGAGTATTATTACTGTGGAGCTCTGTTGTACACTCAGACACATTACTGGGAGTATTATTGCTGTGGCGCTCTGTTATACACTCAGACACATTACTGGGAGTATTATTGCTGTGGAGCTCTGTTATACACTCAGACACATTACTGGGAGTATTATTGCTGTGGAGCTCTGTTATACACGCAGACACATTACTGGGAGTATTATTTCTGTGGAGCTCTGTTATACACTAAGACACATTACTGGGAGTATTATTACTGTGGAGCTCTGTGATACACTCAGACACATTACTGGGAGTATTATTACTGTGGAGCTCTGTTATACACTAAGACACATTACTGGGAGTATTATTGCTGTGAAGCTCTGCTATACACTCAGACACATTGCTGGGAGTATTATTGCTGTGGAGCTCTGCTATACACTCAGACATATTACCGGGAGTATTATTGCTGTGGAGTTTTGTTATACACTCAGACACTCCAACAATATGGAGCTCCTAGAAAAGAGGGACATTAGGAGAGAAAAGGAGGGGACAGAGGACCCAAAATAGGGACTGTCCCTCCTGACTAGGGATATTTAAAAGGCATATGAGATGCTGGTCATTGGGTTGAGGTTCAATGAATACTGAATGGTTATGTCTGTAGTATATTGACATGATAAGAACGTATTAAGTAAGATACCCTGTGATATATAAGTTTTAACCGTAACAGGACTTTGAATAGCAGATAAAAGCACATTAATAACTATGGCTATTGTCTCTCTAGTCATTTTGTACATTGATTTCAGATGGAAACCAACAAATTAGGGCTAAAGTTCACTATTTGTGTATCTTGGCAATGGAGCAGCTGTGAAAAAGATGTCAAATGCCAGCCAGCTTTGGCAAGCAATGCGTTCTGCTATCTTAGCACAAATTGCAGTGACTGCAACAGACCAGTACCATGCTAGCTTGGCACAGAGGGGGTCTAAGTGCCACTCTTGCCACCGTGTAAGCCTTTCTGTGCCATGACACATTTTCTTTAAATGTATAATTTTTTTCAAAAATTATCGCCATATAGGTAAAGAAAAGAATAAGGGATTCTTTGTCGCCGTGTTACCAATGGAATCGATAGTCACACAATATGGCCAAGCAAACGTTGATGTGTTTCCTCTCCGTGCTTGGTTTATAAATACCTAAAACAATTCCAATGGTACCCAACAGGTGAAAACAAATGTTGCATTAATCAGGTTACAAGGGAAAGTGGGAATAGATACATTGGGGGAGATTTATCAAACTATCGCCAACACTTTTAGCTCTAACATTCGGGGAATTTGTGGCACAATTGATTAAATCTGTCGTTTGTTTTTTATTTTCGTCTGTTGTGCCCTACCAATTTTTGAAAATGCACCATTTTTCAGTGACACAATGGACTTATCAATCTTTGCGCCTCTTTTTCCCAAAGAAAAGTGTTCTGTTACACTTCCTTTTTTTCTGCCACTCGAAATTTGGCTGTCTTCTGAAATGGTAATTTCTGGGAAAACTGGCTGAATTTACTATAATAAAGTACCTATGCTCAGATTTAACTAAGTGAATTAAGAACGTTAACCTAGATGGATGCAGCTAACATTCTCAGCCTATTCGTGAAAAAGGGTCTTTAGTATAGAAATCGGAACAGAATAAAACAGACCAGCAACACGTCTTGTTCCTCTTAACAAGGTCGCTTGGGAGGCGTGTATTAGATGCTGTAAAATGCACAGAATTTAAAGCTGGTACGTCTTAGTTTTAACGTGAATACCTGGCATGTACACACCTACTTAGCTGAGTACGTTGCACAAATCCGCCTGTCAGCGCTATAAATATAAATATAAAGAGAAACGTACAATAATCACGCTGCAGTCCTGCCATTCCATTTAGAGACGTCCAAAATTTCTAAAAACTAAAAACAGCTTTATTGATACAGCACTTTTCTTCCCATGGAGCTGGAATATTATAGAAACCAGCTGAAATCATATGCGATTTAAAGCAGTAGATGATAGAAATAGAAATAATGAACAATAATTCATGCTTGGTAAATGGTAATCGCACATTTTTAATGCTATTTTTTTTTTTTTTAACATGTTAATACCCTTCAGTGTGAAGTAAGGTGCACGTTTTTAGGGTGCTCGTCTCCATCATAAACCTCTTGGTAACCGGAGTTATGTCTTTAAATTAACTTGTTTTTTTAAGGTGGCCCTGTCACCACCTGGGGAATTTGCAAAGACCCCCGACAATGACATTGCCACTGGTGGTCCGGTTGCCGCAGGAAAGGGGAGCAGGTATAGGTGAGATTTACTTTTTAGAACCTGTCATTTACGGGCATGGCCATCTTTCTCCAGCCGGTCCTGTTTAGCTACCAGCGCTTCAGCACCAGAAATCAACTTCACTGCTATACTTTCTCGCATGCCATTAGGCAAGATGGTTTTCATGGTAAAACCAGCACTGGTGCCGATTTTTTGGCTCCTTTTCGGGTGATAGCAAAATATTTAAAGGTTGTGTTAAAAAGCACATCGCTTAAACAAGGCCATTGATTTTAATTCACCCCTTTGCTAAGGGAGAAAGACAGCTTTGTGTACCCTCGTATGGGTAGGGTTGTCTTCAGTTACTGTTCTACTGTTTACGTATGTATTTTGAAAGAATGACATGTTTGTCCTATAAACCTATTGGTACAGTGCTACGGGAAATGTTGGCGTTATAGAATTCATTGTAATTTTACCCACTCTACATTTTTCAGCATATTATCCAAATTCTTTGCACCATTTTCATTCTTTCAACTGGAGCTTCCCTTTCTTCGAGCTTTGCCACCGTAAAATAATCGCAGTAGTGTGTTTTTGTTTGTAAGCTTACCTAAAGAATATCTTTCATAACGTATTATCATTATTTGTTTCTGTTTTAATTATACAGCCGGAGAACAATCACCTTTGAGAATATTTGTTGAAGAGACTTTTAAGTGCCCATGAAAATCCCCTCCGTTCTGATCTCAACGTTGGCCTTCCTCTCAACTTATGTCTAACGACATTATTCTTAAGGAAGCGACTCTGTGTCAGATTTCTTTTGTGCCTTGTATGATAGTGAATGTTATTCATCTGCCCCCAACCTTAGACCCTCCGTTTCTTGTGTGAGTTGGGAGACTTTCGTAAGATTTGAAAACAAATTTGAATTTGTTTTACCTGGAGGGCACATATCTCCAGTGTCCCGAACTACATCAAAATAATGCTCTCCAAGATTGGGTTTGATGTTGTTTTTGAATGTTACAGACTTAGATATCAGAAGCCGATTACTTTGCGTCGTTTTCTCTGATGTCCCACCTCACATTTCTTGGTGTCCTCTGTTCTGTACTAACCAAAAGCAGTGATACATAAATCAGAGTAAGTTGTGTAACTGCTAGCTAATTAACATTCCATTTGGTCATTACACGGGCTTCAGGAAGAGAGGGGCTAAGATAAAGTAGTCTCTTCTTTGCATTAGTAATTAAGGAACAAGCTTAACGTGCCAGTGGTATTGTATATAAACTGATTCACGCAATCTTTACTGCAAATTGAATTGACTCAGTTCAGAAGGTACCAGCTTACTTTAAGAAACATTTGACATGTCACACTACAGGCAGTTGTTCATTTATACCTCTTGTATAGTAAAATAATAAGATCTATTTAAGAAAATTGCTTTTTAATCACAACAACAACAACAATAATAAACATAATTCACCTCCAGAACGTTTTAGAAAGTAACAGGAATTTCAAGATGAGTATAAAGAAGTAGAGTTTAAAGCTGTTGGTGTGCCAGCAGCCAGATGTTTATCCCCCAGTCTATGCCAACCTTGAAATCAGGGGTGGCGTATTCGCCATTTTATCTCAGCGCTAATCTCACTGATGACAAACAGCCCTGTACCAACCCATTAATCCTGTGTAGGAAAAGAAGCTGCATTTTAATTACAGCAAACAAATCCACTTTGGCCGATCTGTCAGCCTGCACAGTTTAATCAGCCTGGTACAGAGTCCAGTCCGGCAATGACTGCTTCTTTCCAATCCCTCAGTGTGTTCCTTTCTCTGAGCGTCATTTCAAAGAGCGCTTTATTATTTATATAATGATTAAAGCAGACCTGTGTTCTATCAATATGTACGGCTGCCAAAGTCCATTTCAGAGACTTTATATGTATTGCCCATACGTGTGCTGGCGAAATCGCCATTAACGATATACATGAATTGGTACACTTTGTGTGCCGTAGTTACTACTTCGTGATATCTGTGCGACACACACAACGACACCGAAGATCAAACTTTCATCTAAAAATATTTGTATCTTCACATTTGGTAGAAAACTGTCTGGCATGACATATAGATACAATGTTAGCACTGGACTTGTGCATTCGTTTTCAAACTAATCGTGATTTGGCCGAATTTCTGGTGATCGGTCGCTCGGCCAAATTCCGGAACGCAGTCAGCTTGTGACCAAATCACGAAACAAACAAAATGAGGACCGAACAAGTTGTTTGTTTCGTGATCCGGAGTTCTGTCTGTGGGGCCAAAAAAATAGATGACTGATGACTAGGGGACAGTCACTAAATTATACAAATGATACCATTTGTTTCTCGGTGCACTAATCTACATAGCACTGTGTTTGCTTGATGGCTACAATTTGAAATTAAACCATCCATTTCAATTGCCAAAGATATCACAAAATCCTACCAAACTTTCATAAGAGAAGATTAGACGGGATGCTGATTATATCTATAATTATTTCAATAGAGACAGTATGACAGCTTGTTTTTTTCCACGTATGTTATCCTGTAAGTAATTCCATGTTTCAAGCTAAAATATGTAGAATTTAGATCTATGGATAGTCAGTCTGAAGGGTTTAATACATTGGAGTAGATTTTGCAGGCGAAAATCTGAAATCTTCTAGGCAATACTTTTGTACTCACCCACAACAATGTTTATAGGATCTTTGCAAAGTTATCTTCTGGTATACCATAATAGGCCCAGCATCATTCACATCAATGGGGAAATGACGATGACAATAGCTGCCTTGCCAAAAGGTTCTACAACTAACTTTGATGTAATTGCTCTTCACATCATGATTGTGAGTGATCCACCATATCTGCATTGCTATCTCAACAACTTCAACCTTGTAATAGTGCGGTTATTGGGCTTTTATTTTATTTATAGTCATGAAACCCTCTGTATGTGATTGTGGCCCGTCAAAATGACACGTAATTCTTACTCTACTTGCATTCTCTTCATATGGTGACATTTCCCAGCACTCCACTCGATCATTCCTAGCTCACAGTAACTGCTAGCCATCATGGCATTCTGCATGGCTACTGCTAGACACCAATCTGAAGCCACAGTGACTACTAGCCACCATGGCATTCTGCATGGCTACTGCTAGACACCAATCTGAAGCCACAGTGACTACTGGCCATCATGGCATTCTGCATGGCTACTGCAAGACACCAATCTGAAGCCACAGTGACTACTGGCCATCATGGCATTCTGCATGGCTACTGCTAGACACCAATCTGAAGCCACAGTGACTACTAGCCACCATGGCATTCTGCACTGCTAGTACGAGAGACCAATGAGAAGTCTCAGTGACTACTAGCCACCATGATGCTCGCAGTGTGAGGTTTGGAGTGTGGTGGCACTTGCATGTCACCCACTAACCTTAATGATTAGCAACAGAAAGCAGTCACAAAGCAAATAGACAGCCGAATACTTGCCTTTCCCTTTAAGAGCGTCACATTGCACACACTTTGCCAAGCACACAGAAGATTTTCGGATTTCGTCTTCTCGTGAGTTTGATTTGTGCCTATAAACCGTCCTCTCTGTTCTATTGTTTAAGTTTAGCTACATAACTGGTGGGATCTTAGCAGCTCTGTTCCAGCAGTGATTTCTGTGAACTTGAGCAGATGTTCTTTGGGTTTTCACGCCAACAGCAACTAAACGCATAATATTTTCCATTCGCGCACTGCATGTTCCTCTAAGATCTGTGGTGCAATATATTTTAAAATAGGCTGTGGTGTATGTTCTACGTGCTTTTAGTACATGATCGTTTTTACATTAATTAAACATGGAACAAACAGGAATGGAAAGCTAGCATGTGTGCTCAGCGTGCAGTAACAGTATCATAGGTTACATGTGCTAAGTGTGCAGTAACAGTATCATAGGATACGTGTGCTAAGCGTGCAGTAACAGTATCATAGGATACATGTGCTAAGTGTGCAGTAACAGTATCAAAGGATATGTGTGCTAAGCGTGCAGTAACAGTATCATAGGATACGTGTGCTAAGCGTGCAGTAACAGTCTATCATAGGATACGTGTGCTGAGCGTGCAGTAACAGTATCATAGGATACGTGTGCTAAGCGTGCAGTAACAGTCTATCATAGGATACGTGTGCTGAGCGTGCAGTAACAGTATCATAGGATACGTGTGCTAAGCGTGCAGTAACAGTCTATCATAGGATACGTGTGCTGAGCGTGCAGTAACAGTATCATAGGATACGTGTGCTAAGCGTGCAGTAACAGTATCATAGTATACGTGTGCTAAGCGTGCAGTAACAGTCTATCATAGGATACGTGTGCTGAGCGTGCAGTAACAGTATCACAGGATACGTGTGCTAAGCGTGCAGTAACCGTGTCATAGGATATGTGTGCTAAGCGTGCAGTAACAGTATCATAGGATACGTGTGCTAAGCGTGCAGTAACCGTACCATAGGATAAGTGTGTGCTAAGCGTGCAGTAACCGTGTCATAGGATATGTGTGCTAAGCGTGCAGTAACAGTATCATAGGATACGTGTGCTAAGCGTGCAGTAACCGTACCATAGGATACGTGTGCTAAGCGTGCAGTAACAGTATCATAGGATACATATGCTAAGCGTGCAGTAACAGTATCACAGGATACGTGTGCTGAGCGTGCAGTAACAGTATCACAGGATACGTGTGCTGAGCGTGCAGTAACAGTATCATAGGATACGTGTGCTGAGCGTGCAGTAACAGCATCATGGGATACGTGTGCTGAGCGTGCAGTAACAGTATCATAGGATACGTGTGCTAAGCGTGCAGTAACAGTATCATAGAATAAGTGTGCTGAGCGTGCAGTAACAGTATCATAGGATACATGTGCTAAGCGTGCAGTAACAGTATCATAGGATACATGTGCTAAGCGTGCAGTAACAGTATCATAGGATACGTGTGCTAAGCATGCAGTAACAGTATCATAGGATACGTGTGCTAAGCATGCAGTTACAGTCTATCACAGGATACGTATGCTAAGCGTGCAGTAACAGTATCACAGGATACGTGTGCTGAGCGTGCAGTAACAGTATCATAGGATACGTGTGCTGAGCGTGCAGTAACAGTATCATAGGATACGTGTGCTAAGCGTGCAGTAACAGTATCATATGATACGTGTGCTGAGCGTGCAGTAACTGTATCATAGGATACATGTGCTAAGCGTGCAGTAACAGTATCATAGAATAAGTGTGCTGAGCGTGCAGTAACAGTATCATAGGATACATGTGCTTAGCGTGCAGTAACAGTATCATAGGATACGTGTGCTAAGCGTGCAGTAACAGTATCATAGGATACGTGTGCTAAGCGTGCAGTTACTGTTTATCACAGGATACGTGTGCTAGGCGTGCAGTAACAGTATCATAGGATATGTGTGCTAAGCGTGCAGTAACAGTTTATCACAGGATATGTGTGCTAAGTGTGCAGTAATAGTATCACAGGATAAGTGTGTGCTAAGCGTGCAGTAACAGTTTATCACAGGATATGTGTGCTAAGTGTGCAGTAATAGTATCACAGGATGAGTGTGTGCTAAGCGTGCAGTAACAGTTTATCACAGGATATGTGTGCTAAGCGTGCAGTAACAGTTTATCACAGGATATGTGTGCTAAGTGTGCAGTAATAGTCTATCACATGATATGTGTGCTAAGCATGCAGTAATAGTCTATCACAGGATATGTGTGCTAAGTGTGCAGTAATAGTCTATCACATGATATGTGTGCTAAGTGTGCAGTAATAGTCTATCACAGGATATGTGTGCTAAGCATGCAGTAACAGTCTATCACAGGATATGTGTGCTAAGTGTGCAGTAATAGTCTATCACATGATATGTGTGCTAAGCATGCAGTAATAGTCTATCACAGGATATGTGTGCTAAGTGTGCAGTAATAGTCTATCACAGGATATGTGTGCTAAGCATGCAGTAACAGTCTATCACAGGATATGTGTGCTAAGCGTGCAGTAACAGTCTATCACAGGATATGTGTGCTAAGTGTGCAGTAATAGTCTATCACATGATATGTGTGCTAAGCGTGCAGTAATAGTCTATCACAGGATATGTGTGCTAGGCATGCAGTAATAGTCTATCACAGGATGTGTGTGCTAAGCATGCAGTAATAGTCTATCACAGGATATGTGTGCTAAGTGTGCAGTAATAGTCTATCACAGGATGTGTGTGCTAAGCATGCAGTAATAGTCTATCACAGGATATGTGTGCTAAGTGTGCAGTAATAGTCTATCACAGGATATGTGTGCTAAGCGTGCAGTAACAGTCTATCACAGGATATGTGTGCTAAGTGTGCAGTAATAGTCTATCACATGATATGTGTGCTAAGCGTGCAGTAATAGTCTATCACAGGATGTGTGCTAAGCGTGCAGTAATAGTCTATCACAGGATATGTGTGCTAAGCATGCAGTAATAGTCTATCACAGGATGTGTGTGCTAAGCATGCAGTAATAGTCTATCACAGGATATGTGTGCTAAGTGTGCAGTAATAGTCTATCACAGGATATGTGTGCTAAGTGTGCAGTAATAGTCTATCGCAGGATATGTGTGCTAAGCATGCAGTAATAGTCTATCACAGGATATCTGTGCTAAGTGTGCAGTAACAGTCTACCACAGGAGATGTGTGCTAAGCGTGCAGTAATAGTCTATCACATGATATGTGTGCTAAGTGTGCAGTAATAGTCTATCACATGATATGTGTGCTAAGCGTGCAGTAATAGTCTATCACAGGATATGTGTGCTAAGCGTGCAGTAATAGTCTATCACAGGATATGTGTGCTAAGCCTGCAGTACTAGTCTATCACAGGATGTGTGTGCTAAGCATGCAGTAATAGTCTATCACAGGATATGTGTGCTAAGTGTGCAGTAACAGTCTATCACAGGAGATGTGTGCTAAGCGTGCAGTAACAGTCTATCACAGGATATGTGTGCTAAGTGTGCAGTAACAGTCTATCACAGGATATGTGTGCTAAGCATGCAGTAACAATCTATCACAGGATGTGTGTGCTAAGTGTGCAGTAATAGTATCACAGGATGTGTGTGCTAAGCATGCAGTAACAGTCTATCACAGGATATGTGTGCTAAGCATGCAGTAACAATCTATCACAGGATGTGTGTGCTAAGTGTGCAGTAACAGTCTATCACAGGATATGTGTGCTAAGTGTGCAGTAATAGTCTATCACAGGATGTGTGTGCTAAGTGTGCAGTAACAGTCTATCACAGGATGTGTGTGCTAAGCATGCAGTGATAGTCTATCACAGGATATGTGTGCTAAGCGTGCAGTAACAGTCTATCACAGGATATGTGTGCTAAGCATGCAGTAACAGTCTATCACAGGATATGTGTGCTAAGTGTGCAGTAATAGTCTATGACAGGATATGTGTTTTAAGGGTACAGTGACAGTATATAAATATATTTTTTCTGGAATATAACCACCGAGCAGGGTGTTCATTTGAGAAATTTGCATATTTTACACTTGGTGAAATTAACACAAACTTTGAAATGGTAACTCCAGGTATCTAACTCAGTTTATAACGGGACACTACTCATTGAAATAGTCTGTGTAAAGTGTCCCTGTTTAAATCTTTAATTTAAAACCACTGGAAGCTAACCAATTCAGAAAGCCTTTAACCATTAGAAAACCACAGTATTGGTTAAAGAATATAACTTCAGTTTACACTTTAAGGGTGCCAAACAAAAAAAGGTCTGAATCCACGTTCTTGGATAGCGAGAACTAGATTGTTTTTGGTTTGTTACCTTTTGAGATGCAGAGTTGTGCCCTATTTGTTTTGTAATGCACTGGGCACATATTTGGCACTCAAATGATTCAAATAAATATCATTTTTAACCTCAGGCATTCTTTCACATTGATCTGCCCACTGTGCTGTGTCAGCGAGTCTCAGTTTTCAGCCACTACAAGTGAGCCATCAGATCGAGATCTCATGTCAGAGGCTCCTTATGTTATCATTTGAAGAATACAATTTAGAGATGTGATGTAATTATTGGCACAGAACCAGATGTATGGTGCCCGTGGTGCACATCCCTAAGACAGTACCAGTGCGATCTCTGTGCCTTTACCTATGCATGTTGGAAAAAAGTATTACATTGTGAGAATGCCATCTTTTTTTCTTGGATAATATTATTTTAGTTTCATTGAGATAAGAGGAAATCAGCCATACCTGTCTGGACAGACTCATTTTATATAGATACAAAATAAAAAGTCGTACTACTGATGTGATTTGTAGATGGTAGCTGGTTCTGCTGATGTTTGGATAGTTTGGCTAGTTCCTCTGATGTCTGTATGGTAACTGGACATGATGATGCTTGGATGGTAGCTGATTACTTTAATGTTTAGATGGTGAATGGTTCTGGTGTGGTTTGGACTGTAGCTGGTTTTACTGATGTTTGTATGGTAGCTGGACCAGCTAATGTTTAGATGTTAACTGGACTTGCTAATGTTTGAATGGTAGTTGCAACTGCTGATGTTCGGATTGGTAGCTAGATCTGCTGATAGTTAGGTTGGATGATGGTTCTGCTGATGTTCGGATTGGTAGCTAGATCTGCTGATGGTTAGGTTGGATGATGGTTCTGCTGATGTTCGGATTGGTAGCTAGATCTGCTGATGGTTAGGTTGGTAGAGGGTTCTGCTGATGTTCAGATAGTAGCTGGATCTGCAGATGTTTGGAGGGTAGCTTGTTTTGCTGATGTCAGAATGGTAGATGGTTCTGCTGATGTTTGTATGGTAGCTGGACATGATGATGCTTGGATGGTAGCTGATTCCCCTAATGTTTAGATGTTGGATGGTTCTGGTGTGGTTTGGAAAGTAGCTGGTTCTGCTGATGTTTGGACAGTAGCTGGACCAGCTAATGTTTAGATGTTAACTGGACTTGCTGATTTTTGAATGGTAGTTGAAACTGCTGATGTTCGGATTGGTAGCTAGATCTGGTGATGGTTAGGTTGGATGATGGTTCTGCTGATGTTTGGATTGGTAGCTGGATCTGGTGATGGTTAGGTTGGATGATGGTTCTGCTGATGTTCAGATTGGGAGCTAGATATGCTGATAGCTAGGTTGGATGATGGTTCTGCTGATGTTCGGATTGATAGCTAGATCTGCTGATAGTTAGGTTGGATGATGGATCTGCTGATGTTTGGATTGGTAGCTAGATCTGGTGATGGTTAGGTTGGATGATGGTTCTGCTGATGTTCGGATTGGTAGCTAGATCTGCTGATAGTTCGGTTGGATGATGGTTCTGCTGATGTTTGGATTGGTACCTAGAGCTGGTGATGGTTAGGTTGGTAGATGGTTCTGCTGATGTTTGGATGGTAGTTGGTTCTGCTGATGTTCAGATAGTAGCTGATGTTGTCTTTCCTAAGAATTAAATGCTCATGAAGTGAGCGCACTCAGAGTGATTCAATATTGTATATATTTATTTTTAACATTAGAGTGTTCCTGTTCGTGCTTAGATTGTAATACCTTAATACCTTTCTGTGGCGGAACTTACACTTATTCGTATATTTCCCCCAGATTCCTTTTGTGTTTTGGTCAGCCTGTGCCTGTTATTGGTGCAGGGTATGTTGAATATATTGCTTGTCTGTGCCTCTCCTTGGCTTGATGGCGCCACATTTGGCGCCATCAAGCCAAGCCGAACATGAAGACAAGTATCTAGTGACTACCAGTCTTATGGCTACAAATGTAGATGGTAATGTTTTAAGTTGTCTGAAAAACAGAACAGGGTCTATGCACCAAAACTTACACCGTCCCTTTAAAAAAACAAAATGTTGAACGAATGTAGAAGAACATTTGAAACAAAGTAACACCTGAGGCACCTTTGTCAATATTATAGAATTTAGGGAGAGTCCAGAAGGAAAGACACGGCTTGTACATTTCCCTGGGCTTTTAGAAGAAAATGTTAGCATCTGTTTGTAAGCGAGGGATGCATCTTTAAGCATTTGTTTGACACATTGCATTCTCCTTTGTTCTGTGTTGAAGTAAACAATCATTTTGGAACGGGAGGGGGTGTTTGGGGCCAGGAATAAAGGACACGAGTGCTGCTTAGTTGGGCCTTTGGAGACCAAATCTGATTGTGTTTCTAGCGCTATTGATTTTAGCAGCAGCTGATATTTCAATCTGGGTGCAGTATGACTGAGAGTCTACGCACGCTGTCAAGAAGAAATATGATAGTGTCTTAAAAGATTAATAATTCTGCCGGGCCTCTGGAGGCCTATCTTAATTCACTGGTCTGTTCCCTTGCATGTTCTGTAATTTATCTAGTCTGATTTGAATAGCAAATGGCAATCGGCTGCCATTAGGGAAATGGGCATCATTTTTATTGATCCAGTATGAGCTAGATTTTATTTAAGGAGAACAGCACCACACTATTAACTGCCAGCAGAAGGATAATACAAAACTGGAGGATCGCCCGCTGCAATGCTTTATATTTTCCGTGCAAACAGGTTATTAAAAACGTGCAGTTATTACGAACCTGTGCGATATATAGAGCGCGCGTTCAGTGATCGGACTTAGAGCTGTAAGATCTTCTCGGATTTATCCACCAAGGTAAAACCAGTCAATGTGTTTGGATGAATAGATTCCCATGGGAAGCAGCACGTGATCTTTCTAATCTACCACCGTGATATCTACCATTAAGCACCATTTAGGGGGCAGATTCCTATAGAGCCTATAAGGTTGGGTTTGGTGATTGCTCGTCGCCCGCTGTCTATAAATCTCTGTCCTCCCAATCCCTAATTCACCAAATTGTGAAGAATCACTTCCATAGTTCGTGATCTCGTTAATCTACTATATAGACTGTGAAATGACCCACCTAACCTATTATTGTTAAATAAAGCAGGATAATGGGTTAGGTGGGTCATTTCACAATCCCGTTCCACAGGCAATGCTCCCAGGAAAGTATTAATATAAAACACACATAGTATGCAGAGTATCAGTGTGCAACACACACACAGTATGTGGAGTATTACTATAAAATGCACGTAGTATGAGGAGTATTAATGTAAAACACACGTAGTATGTGGAGTATTAATATAAAATGCACGTGGTATGAGGAGTATTAATGTAAAACACACACAGTATGTGGAGTATTAATATAAAATGCACGTGGTATGAGGAGTATTAATGTAAAACACACACACACACAGTATGAGGAGTATTAATATAAAACACACACAGTATGAGGAGTATTAATATAAAACACACAGTATGCAGAGTATTAATATAAACCACACATAGTATGGAGAGTATTAATATAAAATACATATTATGTAGAGTATTAATGTAAAAACACACATAGCATGGATGGTATTAATGTAAAACATACATAGTATGCAGAGTATTAATATAAACTACTCATAGTATGGATAGTATTAATGTAAAGCAGACATAGTATGGAGAGTATTAATATAAAATACATATTATGTAGAGTATTAATGTAAAAACACACATAGCATGGATGGTATTAATGTAAAACATACATAGTATGCAGAGTATTAATATAAACTACTCATAGTATGGATAGTATTAATGTAAAGCACACATAGTATGGAGAGTATTAATATAAAATACATATTATGTAGAGTATTAATGTAAAACACACATAGCATGGCTAGTAGTAATGTAAAACATACATAGTATGGAGAGTATTAATGTAAAAACACACATAGCATGGAGAGTATTAATGTAAAGCACACATAGTATGGATAGTATTAATGTAAAATACATATTATGTAGAGTATTAATGTAAAACACACAGTATGCAGAGTATTAATGTAAAGCACACATAGTATGGAGAGTATTAATGTAAAACACACATAGCATGGAGAGTATTAATGTAAAGCACACATAGTATGGAGAGTATTAATGTAAAAACACACATAGCATGGAGAGTATTAATGTAAAACATACATAGTATGCAGAGTATTAATATAAACCACACATAGTATGGATAGTATTAATTTAAAGCACACATAGTATGGAGAGTATTAATATAAAATACATATTATGTAGAGTATTAATGTAAAACACACATAGCATGGATAGTATTAATGTAAAACATACATAGTATGTAGAGTATTAATGTAAAAACACACATAGCATGGAGAGTATTAATGTAAAAAACACATAGTATGCAGAGTATTAATATAAACCACACATAGTATGGATAGTATTAATGTAAAGCACACATAGTATGGAGAGTATTAATATAAAATACATATTATGTAGAGTATTAATGTAAAACACACATAGCATGGATAGTATTAATGTAAAACATACATATTATGGAGAGTATTAATGTAAAAACACACATAGCATGGAGAGTATTAATGTAAAACACACATAGTATGCAGAGTATTAATATAAACCACACATAGTATGGAGAGTATTAATGTAAAACACATAGTATGGAGGGTATTAATGTAAAATACATATTATGTAGAGTATTAATGTAAAAACACACATAGTATGAAGAGTATTAATGTAAAACACACATAGTATGGAAAGTATTAATGTAAAACACACATAGTATGGAAAGTATTAATGTAAAACACACATAGTATGGAGAGTATTAATGTAAAACACACATAGTATGGAGAGTATTCATTTAACATACATAGTACTATAGCTATTGATGTAAAACATGCACAGCACTATTGGTATTGAAGTAAAACTCACATAGTACAGAGTGATTTTGTCATATATGTATGGTAGTATGGGTATTAATTGAAAACACATGGGACAAACAAGTATTTATGAGTATTGATTTAAACCAGTATATAATTGGTATTGATGAGTACAGATAGATTGATAGCTACTGCTACCAACCACACACTATGATGGATGTTGATTTAAAACATACAGAGTTCAATGAAAATTGATGTAAAACACACACAGTATGATTAATAATAAAGTAAGACACCCACAGTGTAATGGGTATTAATGTAAAACATACATAGTATGACGAGTATTAACGTAAGACACACAGTATGACGAGTATTAACGTAAGACACACAGTATGATGAGTATTAATGTAAGACACGCAGTATGATGGGTATTAACGTAAGACACGCAGTATGATGGGTATTAACGTAAGACACGCAGTATGATGGGTATTAACGTAAGACACACAGTATGATGAGTATTAATGTAAGACACACAGTATGATGGGTATTAACGTAAGACACACAGTATGATGGGTATTAACGTAAGACACACAGTATGATGGGTATTAACGTAAGACACGCAGTATGATGGGTATTAACGTAAGACACACAGTATGATGGGTATTAACGTAAGACACACAGTATGATGAGTATTAATGTAAGACACACAGTATGATGGGTATTAACGTAAGACACGCAGTATGATGGGTATTAACGTAAGACACACAGTATGATGGGTATTAACGTAAGACACACAGTATGATGAGTATTAATGTAAGACACACAGTATGATGGGTATTAACGTAAGACACACAGTATGATGGGTATTAACGTAAGACACACAGTATGATGGGTATTAACGTAAGACACGCAGTATGATGGGTATTAATGTAAGACACACAGTATGATGGGTATTAATGTAAGCCACACACAGTATGATGAGTATTAACGTAAGACACGCAGTATGATGGGTATTAATGTAAGCCACACACAGTATGATGAGTATTAATGTAAGACACACAGTATGGTGGGTATTTACATAAGACACAGTATGATGAGTATTCATGTAAGACACGCAGTATGATGGATATTAACGTAAGACACACAGTATGATGAGTTTTAACGTAAGACACACAGTATGAAGGGTATTAACGTAAGACACACAATATGATGGGTATTAACGTAGGACACGCAGTATGATGAGTTTTAACGTAAGACACACAGTATGATGAGTTTTAACGTAAGACACCCAATATGATGGGTATTAACGTAAGACACACAGCATGATGAGTTTTAACGTAAGACACACAGTATGATGAGTTTTAACGTAAGACACGCAGTTCGATGGATATTAACGTAAGACACACAGTATGATGGATATTAACGTTAGACACACAATATGATGGGTATTAACGTAAGACACTCAGTATGATGGATATTAACGTAAGACACACAGTATGATGGATATTAACGTAAGACACACAATATGATGGGTATTAACGTAAGACAGACAATATGATGGGTATTAACGTAAGACACTCAGTATGATGAGTTTTAACGTAAGACACACAGTATGATGAGTTTTAACGTAAGACACTCAGTATGATGAGTATTAATGTAAGACACGCAGTATGATGAGTTTTAACGTAAGACACGCAGTATGATGAGTTTTAACGTAAGACACGCAGTATGATGAGACGTAAGACACGCAGTATGATG
Organism: Pelobates fuscus; assembly: GCF_036172605.1. Classification (NCBI taxonomy): domain Eukaryota; kingdom Metazoa; phylum Chordata; class Amphibia; order Anura; family Pelobatidae; genus Pelobates; species Pelobates fuscus. Next base: position 15,134,978 of record NC_086317.1, on the reverse strand, counting down.
GGTATTAACGTAAGACACACAGTATGATGGGTATTAATGTTAGACACGCAGTGATGGGTATTAACGTAAGACACGCAGTATGATGGATATTAACGTAAGACACACAGTATGATGAGTATTAACGTAAGACACACAGTATGATGGATATTAACGTAAGACACACAATATGATGGGTATTAACGTAAGACACTCAGTATGATGAGTTTTAACGTAAGACACACAGTATGATGGGTATTAACGTAAGACACGCAGTATGATGAGTTTTAACGTAAGACACGCAGTATGATGAGTTTTAACGTAAGACACGCAGTATGATGAGACGTAAGACACACAGTATGAAGGGTATTAACGTAAGACACACAGTATGATGAGTTTTAACGTAAGACACGCAGTATGATGAGTTTTAACGTAAGACACGCAGTATGATGAGACGTAAGACACGCAGTATGATGGGTATTAACGTAAGACACTCAGTATGATGAGTTTTAACGTAAGACACGCAGTATGATGAGTATTAATGTAAGACACACAGTATGATGAGACGTAAGACACGCAGTATGATGGATATTAACGTAAGACACACAGTATGATGAGTATTAACGTAAGACACACAGTATGATGGATATTAACGTAAGACACACAATATGATGGGTATTAACGTAAGACACTCAGTATGATGAGTTTTAACGTAAGACACACAGTATGATGGGTATTAACGTAAGACACGCAGTATGATGAGTTTTAACGTAAGACACGCAGTATGATGAGTTTTAACGTAAGACACGCAGTATGATGAGACGTAAGACACACAGTATGAAGGGTATTAACGTAAGACACACAGTATGATGAGTTTTAACGTAAGACACGCAGTATGATGAGTTTTAACGTAAGACACGCAGTATGATGAGACGTAAGACACGCAGTATGATGGGTATTAACGTAAGACACTCAGTATGATGAGTTTTAACGTAAGACACGCAGTATGATGAGTATTAATGTAAGACACACAGTATGATGAGACGTAAGACACGCAGTATGATGGATATTAACGTAAGACACACAGTATGATGAGTATTAACGTAAGACACACAGTATGATGGATATTAACGTAAGACACACAATATGATGGGTATTAACGTAAGACACTCAGTATGATGAGTTTTAACGTAAGACACACAGTATGATGGGTATTAACGTAAGACACGCAGTATGATGAGTTTTAACGTAAGACACGCAGTATGATGAGTTTTAACGTAAGACACGCAGTATGATGAGACGTAAGACACACAGTATGAAGGGTATTAACGTAAGACACACAGTATGATGAGTTTTAACGTAAGACACGCAGTATGATGAGTTTTAACGTAAGACACGCAGTATGATGAGACGTAAGACACGCAGTATGATGGGTATTAACGTAAGACACTCAGTATGATGAGTTTTAACGTAAGACACGCAGTATGATGAGTATTAATGTAAGACACACAGTATGATGAGACGTAAGACACGCAGTATGATGGGTATTAATGTAAGACACGCAGTATGATGGGTATTAATGTTAGACACGCAGTGATGGGTATTAACGTAAGACACACAGTATGATGGATATTAACGTAAGACACACAGTATGATGGATATTAACGTAAGACACGCAGTATGATGGGTATTAACGTAAGACACGCAGTATGATGAGTATTAATGTAAAACACACAATTGTCGTAATGTATTTAAAGGGAAACTCCAGTGCCAGAAAAACGATCCGTTTTTCTGGCACTGGAGGGTCCCTCTCCCTCCCACCCCCCAATCCCCGGTTACTGAAGGGGTGAAAACCCCTTCAGTGACTTACCTGGGACAGCGGCGATGTCCCTCGCCGCTGTCTCCGCCTCCGCGATGCTCCTCCCAGTGATTGCGTCGGCCGGTGGGCGAGACTGATCTCGCCCACCGGCCGAGGAGACGTAATGCGCATGCGCGGAAATGCCGCGCATGCGCATTACGTCTCCCCATAGGAAAGCATTGAAAAATAATTTCAATGCTTTCCTATGGGGTTTTGAGCGACGCTGGAGGTCCTCACACAGCGTGAGGACGTCCAGCGACGCTCTAGCACAGGTTTCCTGTGCTAGAACCCAGGAAGTGACCTCTAGTGGCTGTCTAGTAGACAGCCACTAGAGGTGGAGTTAACCCTGCAATGTAATTATTGCAGTTTATAAAAAACTGCAATAATTACAGCTGCAGGGTTAAGGGTAGTGGGAGTTGGCACCCAGACCACTCCAATGAGCAGAAGTGGTCTGGGTGCCTAGAGTGTCCCTTTAATTATTCTGCTGCTGGAATTTCGTGTTCCTGTCCAGGAATTTGTTACGGAGTGTACAGACGTTGGTTCATATTTTGTGCACATTTAATCTAAACCGAAGATAAAAATAGCGTGTGATGTGCTGCCAAATATAATAACAAAAGGTACAGTATGTGTCAAACTGCATTCGTTGGAGAGATTTTTCCTTCTTGCAAGTAAAACATGGAGGATTTAAGGAGTGATGTATATAGAGCAATTCTGAGTGGAGCAATAAGCAGTAGTGACTGTTCAATTTATTATAACTGAACCCGGAACTTTGATGTTTACACCGGGTGCCTTCATAATTTAATCCTCCCCCCCCCCTCCCCGTGTTTAAAACGAGGTATCAGTTTTACCACTAAGATCAACAGGTTTAATCATTCCTTGACTGAATGGAAGTTCCATGTATCTATTATTTTTTTTAATTTAAAGTAGACCTTGAATAATGGACTAAAAGAGAGGAAATATTAGGTTAAAATAGCCATAGTGACAACCTTTGTTAAGTTAGATATACATTCGCAGAGTCTCGTAAATCCCCACTTGCGCATGGCATCTTGTCATTTGTCAAACCACACCAGCTCTTGGCCACTTGCATAGGCTTTAACTTAATGAGGGCTCTCATCATTTAACACAAGTAAGGCAGGAAGAACTTCGTTACAAACTATTTACTTATATGTGTACATTCTAAAATAATTCCCCAAAAGGCTATACCGTGTAGCGGAGGTACAATATTCCCCAGGTTATCTCCGCTTATATTCCAAGTGAGACTCAGGAACAAGACAATTGTAAATCCACAAGCAAGGTTTCCAGCAGGTAAAGTAATACAGCAGTATCCCAGCAGCAATCCCAATAACTGGACGACACACAGTTTCAGGAGCAGAACTGACAATCTTTATTCCACAGTACCTTATAAAGCATGCTCCCATGCAAGGGAGGGGTTTCCAACAATAAGTACAGTACCCAATCTGGGATTAGTAACCTTCCACACATCTCCTCCCCTCAGCTTGCATCATAATCCCCTTATACTGTACCCAAATTCCCCCAGTTCCTGGATGTACCCCTAAACCTTTAAATGCCACATCCCCTGGTGGCCCTGATCTGGGTGAGCAGCATATCCAAAAATCACCCAGATCGGACCAGGGGTTCGGGAAATTTATGGAGGTACTAAAAAGACCGACTGTGCTGGATACAACAGCCGAATTGGGTTCCATGCGATGGGGCCCTGTGATCGGTCACCGTATAAGGGAACACTTTACACGAACGGCTAAGGTTACAGAGATTAGGTAGGATTCACATGAATCCCCTCGTTCGGTTGTTTCTGTCTACCGAACGAGGGGCCGTTCAGTAGTTTGGAACCGAACGGACCGGGCTTGTGGAGGTCTCAGCGGTGTTCGCCTAGTCGAGTGTCCGATTTGGGTTCCAGACACTCGACGGCAAAGCACCGCTGTTCGGGAGTTTGTAAAATGGCCGCCACTTGTTCGTTTCCCGAATGGCGGCCACCCCGAGACAAAGGACCTACTGCATAGCTTGTTAATTAGCTGCTCGCAACATTGTTGCCACGGGTAATTGAGGGCACACTTCACACAGGGGAGGTCTGATTGTTCGGTAGTTTAATTCCCTTAGTTTACTCGAATGATTCTACCGAACAATCGGATAAATAAATTTCTTTTAAACACATATAAAACTGGCAGGTTATACGACTACAGTTATTCACACAAAATTTGTAGGACAGCCCAGTGCCATCCGCTACATACCGCATGCAAGCTTTTATTTTAAATCATAATAAATCATAAAAACTTTAATGTTGAATGGTTAAAATGACTTCATATGTTTAATGTATTTTAGAGATAATGCATTAATAATATATTTAAAAATTGACAAATAGCAGTTTAGAACCCTAGGTCCATGATGATCGGAGCTGCTCTATAGACTGACTGCAGCCAAGCAGCAAATGCTATTAGTTTATGCACAACCCAAGCCACTGTTTAGGTAACTGGGATGTATTTCGTTCTTGACTAAGACATAGACCGCGTATGCGCAGTCCGCTCAGCTCTCTCCTAAGAGAGATTTTTTACAAATGACTGCCCCTGTACCTCACTTTAAGAGGTGAAGTGGCTCCAATCATCTTATACTTTGCAGGAAAGCCATGTGCTTATGGTTTTTAACACATAGCCAGATAGTTATTTCCATTTTACGACCAGTAGTTCCCATCACGCTAAGTCAGGGGTTCATTGAACTACTGTTCTCGTCTTGTATAACTGTATGCCAGCCAAAAGAACATCCTTGGCGGTATAGGCAAACTGCAGCTCCTATCAATCTGAGCCTGTCATCCACGAATCAATGCTATGTGTATTCTCCTGATTTTACAGAGGGTAAAGGTTGATGGGTGCAAAGATTATTGATGTTGTAGGTTGGCTGCGTGGGCCTGAATGAGTTAACAGGTAAATGGTGGAGCACTGAGTAGCATTCATGCAATATTGGAGCATTGAAAAGGGCTCAGCTGCTCCCAGTAGGGTCCCTGTGAATAATGGGGCAGCAGCATTGACTCTGTGGGAGGTAAGAGCTAATTTGGCAGCAGCCTTCCTCAGACCCATTTGTACATGAAATTGTAAGGAGGTCAGAATAGTGATGACTGCTACATAGGAGCAATCCGTCTTCATTATCGCTCACGTCTCCTAACCGACTATTAAAAAAATAAAAAATAAAAAACTACCGTGGGACATGACTGGGAATAAAAGCAATAAAATCAATTGTGAAGAGACTCCTTTTTCAAAGGGTCTAATTTCTCCACTGTAAATTGTGATATTTGCATAACTATGCGGTTAATGTGCAGCAGAAAGCTCCGTGATAGCTGTTATTTTCAGTGGTAAAGCGGTTCTGGGCTTTTTCTTTCATTCCTTTTTTTTCTGTTCTTTTTTTTTTTTTTTTTTTTTTTTCCCCAAAGCTGAAATGTCCAGATGAGGTGAGTAAATCTGAACAGAAAGCCGGTACAAAAGGGGTTTGGAAGTCTATAGAACTGGTGCAGAAGTCCTAGAGTCCATTTTGCCAAGTCTTCTTTTTATACCATATTTATCCACTTGCATGCTGATTGGGCAAGTCAGATCAGCTTTCACCTGTCCGGCTGCTGGCTGAGCTGAATGAGGGACGTATTCCATTACCGCCCGCTTCCCGGACGTTCACCACCTCTCACCCATAGAGCTGATTAATATACCTTAACCAGTGCAAAATAGGGTTAAATCACAGTAATTAAATTATATATTATATCATAATATATATTGTTTTACATTATATCAGTATTTATATTCATTCTGGATAAGCCCTCATTTACTTTATAAAGTTTATGTAAAATCTCCTATATGTTGTTTTTTTTTTTTTTTTTTCTTGGTTTGTCTTCTATTTTAATTGCCTGATGGATATTTGCTATATAATAATAATACTAAGTTTCATAATGTTGTCGTATTGGTATAATATTATTTACTCTAAGGCCTCATTTATATTAACTTTAATGAGAGATAAATTCCAGGCGGGGAGGAAGGGGATACACACAAGTGTTCTGCAAGTATTTTGATGATAGGCCCTCTTTTACCTTTATGGGACTGGCCAGCTTTGTTCCACGGTTTCTCCCCGTAGCACGGGTTGGTGGGTGGGTGGGTAGCTGATGGATTTTCTATATGAAATGTATGCAAGTGTAACAGCCCTTATATAAAGTTCTTAAGGTTAATAATCAAGAAACTGGCATCAGCCTACGGTATCGTCCTTACCCATCCACTCAAACTCAAACTTTACTGACTTTACTACAAACTGGCACTGCAGACAGTGAGGATGGAAACTTTGTAATGTTTATGGGGGGGCTGTTGAATTTGTGGATTTTTTTTTTTTTTTATAGAAAAAGTGAACTATTAGAAGGAAAACCTTTAACTGCCTCTAAATTTTAAGGACAAATAATATTCTGGGACATATTGAGTGTGTTCCATAAAATGAATTACTCTCGGAAATTATTTAATGGTTTCTTCTTGCGCCATGCTTTGAAGTGGTCATGGGGCCTGGCGTCTGTATATGCAGTGTTTCGCTTCCATTCATTGGCTGAGAGCGGTCAGCTGACATCCCTGGTGTTACAGGCACTACAGTTGGCTCTATAGGTTATTATGCTTGGTGTAACCCTTTAAATATTAGTAAAAAGGTCACAGTTACTGCGCAAGCGTCTACCCATTTACAACAGCAGGTCCTTGGCATTTATAGCATGCCTGGAAGTGTCCGACACTCCTGGCATTCTTCAAGTTACCAAACAGGAGGCTGGGCTGAGACGTAATGCATTTATACCGTTATTAGATGCTGGTTTATTTTTGCTCCCGCTGAGTCTGGCCCAAGTAATTGATAAGATTAAGCGTGCAGTATTTAAATCTGAGTGATTCGTATGGACACCTGAGTCTGTGGATAATCTCACTCACTGAGACAAAAATTGTCATTGGGTCTAACTGTCTATACACTGAAATACTCTGCAATAACTGAGGCACAAAATAAGTTCCCTTACCTGTAAATACAGGGATATGAGGTCCTTTAAGGCCCATTGCCACAATCCTGGTCATTTCTTTATTTTGCATTATCCCAGTCATTTCGTTGCAATATATACATATAGATTTTCAGCAAATAAGCCACTGTTACAATGCTATCTTGCTGATTTGGTATCTCCTGCACCTGAGCGCAGGACTTATTTTTTGTGTATTTGCATTTGTGTCACAGTGCTATGTTACAATGCTGCCACCCATCCCATGTGCTCCCTATTAAGGGTTAATAAGTGTGTAGGGGTTTAAAAAATACCCCTTTCTGTCTCAGTAGAGATTTTTTTTTTACCTGGAGTGATACAGTTATTTAAATGTGGATATGGGATTTGGGAAAGAGCACAATTAACTCTCTTCTTCGGTTTTTATTAACTCCTGCACTTGGCTCATCTCAGACATACGAACTGATAACCTGTCTTACAGAGCTAGACTGTCACTTTATTACTTCTCCAGCAGTTTGCCGCTGGGAGTATTGTACCGGGAAAATTAACTAAAAGGGTTACTCCAACAACCATGACCACTTCATCTTGAAACACTGCACATCGAGTGTGCAAGGAGCAAGTTACACCCCCAGCACATGTGACTTAGGCAGCCTGGAACTCTAAATGCCTGCAAGGGCTCTCCCTTCCCTTTCGTCCACTTTGTGCTTGCTCCCGCCTCCCGTTCCACATTGGTTTAAAATAAAAACCCTCTTTCCCTTCTCCCAACTCCCTCTCCTTGCCGGCCCAGAGGGTGTGCATGTACTATGAGCCGGTGATATGGTCTGAATCACAGGCTCCCCTATGAGAAGCCCGTGATTGGACCTTAGTACTTCCAGAGTGATGTCTGAGGGGGCATAGAAAAGCAGCGCCGGTTGGTGCGCCCGATGATGGAATCAAGCTTAGTGAAACCTTTTTTTACAGGTTTTACAAGTCTGACTGAAAATTGAGAGTGCGGGCCATCCCCACAGTGCCCAGTAAGGCATATTACGCTAGAAAAGTCCCCCATCCCAAAAGTGTTACAGTAACATTTTAACAAACCAGGAACAAGAAAAACGTATCTAACTGACCAAGGCTGGATTGCTATAGCTGGAGCGTATATTGTCTGTATTATTTATATTCACTGTGTTATATCCCCATTAGAAATTATTGGAAATAAAAAAGCCTGCAAAGTGAATGAGCCTCTTTAACACTGTCACTGGAATCCCAAACAGGACATGGAATATAACATTGTTCCAATAGGAGAATCTTACAAAATGTTGAAACGGGGCTAGCCTTTCACAACTCTATATTTAACTCATGGTGAGAAATGTGTAAAACCATGCTTGAATCATAACAGTATAGGGCAACATGCTGGCAAAAACCAACACGGTAAAATATAACTCAGTCATAAGGAGAGGGAGTCAGAGGAACAGAGACAATACCAACACGATATGTATTGACGATAGTATGTAAATATATGCAAATATGGAAATCATTCTGTTTCAACATTTAGGCAATGCTCATAATTGCAACAAAGTAGTCTTCAACCAACAAATGGGCCTGCACCAAGCATGTAGTAATATGGTTACAATGTTCAGGACACACTGGCAGATTATCTCCATACAGGGTCGTTGTATCTTATTTATAAATCACCAACTGTGTTATATCCCCAATATTATATGCCCCTTATTATGTCTGAATTATATCTCCTGTGTATATCTCCTATTTTGTATCCTCTATATTATACCCCCTAAATTAGATCCTCTGTATTATATCCCCTATATTATATCATCTGTATTATATGGCCTGTATTGTATCCCCCATATTAAGTGCCATGTATTGTGTCTTCTAATTTATATGCCCTGTATTATATCCCCCTGTATTATATCCTCTTTATGATATCCCCTATATCATATAATCTTTATTATATGGCCTGTATTATATCCCCCTGTATTATATCTCCCTGTATTATATCCCCCTGTATTATATCTCCCTGTATTATATCTCCCTGTATTATATCCTCTCTATTATATCCCCCTGTATTATATCTCCCTGTATTATATCCCCTGTATTATATCTCCCTGTATTATATCCCCCTGTATTATATCTCCCTGTATTATATCCTCTCTATTATATCCCCCTGTATTATATCTCCCTGTATTATATCCCCCTGTATTATATCTCCCTGTATTATATCTCCCTGTATTATATCTCCCTGTATTATATCTCCCTGTATTATATCTCCCTGTATTATATCCCCCTGTATTATATCTCCCTGTATTATATCTCCCTGTATTATATCCTCTCTATTATATCCCCCTGTATTATATATCCCTGTATTATATCCCCCTGTATTATATCCCCCTGTATTATATCCCCCTGTATTATATCCCCCTGTATTATATCCCCCTGTATTATATCCCCCTGTATTATATCTCCCTGTATTATATCCTGTCTATTATATCCCCCTGTATTAAATCCTCGGTATGATATCCCCTATATCATATAATCTGTACTATACAGCCTGTATTGTATCCCCCGGTATTGTATCCCCCGGTATTATATCCCCCTGTATTATATAATCTGTATTATATGGCCTGTATTATATCCCCCTGTATTATACCCCCGGTATTATATCTCCTGTATTATATAATCTGTATTATATGGCCTGTATTATATCCCCCTGTATTATATCTCCTGTTTTGCCAGGCCGCCTGTCTACGCTTCACTATTACAATGTCTTTAATTCTCTGGAGAGATTTATCTTAAAATCATTGGTTTGCATAACAACGCACACAATTAAGAAATGTCATTATTTTTGCTGGGAGAATGTAATTTGCATAATGCCGGCCATTAATTATTGTGACCCTCTTGCTCCTGCGTGAATGTTGTAGTCTCCCTGATTGTATCTCGTGGAGAATTCTAGATAAAGGATGCTGGAGTCACACACGCAGGCAGTAAGAATAGCTTTGTATCTTTATTTAGGATTTCTAAAAAGAAATGAGCAGGATGCACTGTCTGATATCGAGGGGAGCAGCGGGGGGACAGGGCTTCCTTTCCAACGTTTATTATTATCCCCAGTCAGGGATCAGATTGAGAATCAAGGCTTCCGAACTGGGAGCGAGGTGTGAAGTTCAAGGCTCGTTCAGTGCGCAGTGAAGGGGGTATTTGTGTAGATATAATGCACACGTAATGCACACTACATCTGTAACATTTAGTGGTAATGGACCACAATTATGTCAATCAGCTATATTCTGACATCTCAGCATACAGGGAACCCCATTTTGTAGGCGCATTGACCCAGTTGCAAAATTTCTGGCCTGGGTGGTCTTCTGCTAGTTGGATCCTATTAGTGTCAGTATTCACAATGTAAAATTTAGACCTCCGGTCTGGAAAAGCTGAGCCTAGTAGGCTCAAATCTGAATGTCTGACACAATTGGGAAAGTTGAGACGTTTGTAGTATTTGTCAAAACTGCGCTCTTTTGGCACTGTGTGATTATCTAGGTTTGTGCATCTTTATGCTATGTGTCTCTTGCATAGCTCTCTGTGTCTCTCATGTCACTGTATGCATGCTGTCTCTTATCTATATTTGTACGTCACACAATTTGTTTTTCTGTGTGCACCTTTTGTTGTTTCTTTATACATTATCTCTCTATCTCTGTAATGTCGGTATGTGTGAAAAGCTGTCTCACAGTGTGTGAATTTCTGAATGATTCTCTCAGCTTTAAACCAGACGACATAATGGTCACTAAAGACAAAAAGGAGATCCATTGACCCTACTTAGTGAGGAAACAGAGAAGATTGCAAAAAAGAGTTACAGATACCTATGCTGACTACGGCCAAGACTGACCCTAAACTTAAAACAAATGAAAAGAACTCGGTATCAACCAGAGAAATCGAACCACAACTCATTCCGATAATCCAGAACCTAATTTTCACAGACGAAATGCAGTAAAATTGGCTGATATTGTAATGCCCCAGACTCCCATCTGTCTCTATATAATAGCAATATAGCAAAAGGGTGCCCCATGTCCGACACAAACATTTTAAGGTTTTATGTAATTCCCATCCTGAAGTACCTGAAATCCCCTCCGACGTGTGCCTACAGATGCAGTATGAACATCGAGGACAATCTAGTCACGACTGATATTGATTCTTCCAAAAACATAAAAAAACAAACATTTCTGTGGCACTTCCCCGTGTTTTGAACTTTTTGGTCGTGTAACAATGTATTCGATGGTGGCACCTTCAGTCAGCCAAGGTCAGGACGGACATGCAAAATCAAAGGTTACTTCACATGTATCCTCTGTATACATGTGAATGCCCTTGTGGACTGGTTTATATAGGCGAAACTACCATGTGGGTGAAGGATCGGCTTGCTAGCCACAAATTCTGCCCTTAACATGCCCATCCCTCTGACTGGTCATTGCGTTGACTCAACGGTCGGCACCTCTCTACAGGCCGTTATCTCATCACATTTTGTGGATAATGGAGGGCTTTTCCTGAGACACTATTGAGGTCTATACCTTGTCACATGCACCTTTAGGTCTGATGTACTTTAGGATTGTGCCATGTTCCTACATGAGGGCCAGAGCTTGTTAGTTTCTGACACCATTTTAGCAGGTATTTAAACACTTTGCAGTACTCTGTTTATTACACATGATTAACACCTACTGTCCGAAACGTATTTGTTTGCCGTGTCACCAAAAAACTGGATTCGATGGACCTTTCCTATAGAACTTGTGGATTACTTTGTGAGTAGTGAGACCTCAGGGACATGATCTATACACCAAAACTGCTTCATTAAGCTAAAGTTGTTTTGGTGACTATTGTGTCCCTTTAAATGTGGGATAAAGCTCACTGTGGGGGTTACAGCTGCCTGTAAGAATCCTATAGTATACGGGAGATTCTCTCTGCTGAAAATAGTCAGTGATCTTCATACCTCCCAATTTAGGAAGGGTATCCCCTATTTTTTGCCCAAATCCCTATGTCTCTTTTTTTCTATCCTAATCTCCTTCTTAATAACACGTCTTTAACCTGCAACAAATGTGTTTAGAAATCAGTTTGTGTAAATACGATACATTTTTCTTGTGCTTATAGTGTAATTTGTACAAAGGCAAGAGTTTACATATTTTTACACATATCTACTATTTACATTGTGTGGAGATATTAACAGTAACAGTATGTCTAATATCCTCTCTGCAATCAGTTACACGTATATTAATCAGTCTATATATATTTCTCGGGTACAGGTGCATAAAACATTAATCCATGAAGAGTCACATAGAAAGGGCGAGCTTTAGTTGACCACCCTGGCATGAGAAGGGTTACAGGAAAGAGTATTTTTTTTTTTTTTTGGCACATAATTGTCACCTGAATAGGTCTTGTGGTATGAAACAGCAAGTAGACCCAAGGTGCCTCTCTAAACACTTGTCATTCAGATGGCGCTGCACGTCACAGTGAAATATTACACGTTTGGCTACCATTAGTGATTGATAGCTGTTGTTCCACTCATGCAAAGTACCGTAAACATATCTCGTAATCGGAGTGCAGCATCTGTGTCGTGAATGCAGAGTAAAAAACGCATTTATACACTCGTCTTACGGGGGTGATCAGAATGTTTTTATTAAAAATAAAATAAATGTGAATACCCACTTCACAGAATTTATTCCGCGCAACAACTGTTTTTTTTATTAGTCGGAAAATCTGTATAAACTGTTATCTGCGTGAGAAATCTCTCTGGGGAGGCCATGTTGCTGTAATGCTGCAGCCAGGCCAGTGTTTACTGTTCATTCTTATGTATAGATCTTATCTTATGTATTAGATCGATGCAGTCGATAGGCCTCTTCAGTGTCCTAACAGAGTTTCCCACCCCAACTGCATATTAATATCTGTTCCATACTTCTGACTTGTCAATCAAATAACAAAATGTTACTCTTTGCACATCCTTGCATCCACATATCACTGGAGCTGTGTTTTTACTGGAGTGTGCATAGCCTGTATACCAAGATTCTGTAACTTCACAGCCATAGATCTAGCCTAAATACCACGCCTTGCCACCTCTGTAACGTCACTGCCATAGTCCTGACCTAAATACTTCACTGCCATAGGCCTATCCTAAATACCAAGCTTGGCCGCCTCTGTAACTGCCACTTTATACCATAGGCCTATCCTAAATACCAAGCTTGGCCGCCTCTGTAACTGCCACTTTATACCATAGGCCTATCCTAAATACCAAGCTTGGCCGCCTTTGTAACTGCCACTTTATACCATAGGCCTATCCTAAATACCAAGCTTGGCCGCCTCTGTAACTGACACTTTATACCATAGGCCTATCCTAAATACCAAGCTTGGCCGCCTCTGTAACTGCCACTTTATACCATAGGCCTATCCTAAATACCAAGCTTGGCCGCCTCTGTAACTGACACTTTATACCATAGGTCTATCCTAAATACCAAGCTTGGCCGCCTCTGTAACTGCCACTTTATACCATAGGCCTATCCTAAATACCAAGCTTGGCCGCCTCTGTAACTGCCACTTTATACCATAGGCCTATCCTAAATACCAAGCTTGGCCGCCTCTGTAACTGCCACTTTATACCATAGGCCTATCCTAAATACCAAGCTTGGCCGCCTCTGTAAGTGACACTTTATACCATAGGCCTATCCTAAATACCAAGCTTGGCCGCCTCTGTAAGTGACACTTTATACCATAGGCCTATCCTAAATACCAAGCTTGGCCGCCTCTGTAAGTGACACTTTATACCATAGGCCTATCCTAAATACCAAGCTTGGCCGCCTCTGTAAGTGACACTTTATACCATAGGCCTAGCCTAAATACCAAGCTTGGCCGCCTCTGTAAGTGACACTTTATACCATAGGCCTATCCTAAATACCAAGCCTGGCCGCCTCTGTAAGTGACACTTTATACCATAGGCCTATCCTAAATATCAAGCTTGGCCGCCTCTGTAACTGCCACTTTATACCATAGGCCTATCCTAAATACCAAGCTTGGCCGCCTCTGTAACTGACACTTTATACCATAGGCCTTTCCTAAATATCAAGCTTGGCCGCCTCTGTAACTGCCACTTTATACCATAGGCCTATCCTAAATACCAAGCTTGGCCGCCTCTGTAACTGACACTTTATACCATAGGCCTATCCTAAATATCAAGCTTGGCCGCCTCTGTAACTGCCACTTTATACCATAGGCCTATCCTAAATACCAAGCTTGGCCGCCTCTGTAACTGCCACTTTATACCATAGGCCTATCCTAAATACCAAGCTTGGCCGCCTCTGTAACTGACACTTTATACCATAGGCCTATCCTAAATACCAAGCCTGGCCACCTCTGTAACTGCCACTTTATACCATAGGCCTATCCTAAATACCAAGCTTGGCCGCCTCTGTAAGTGACACTTTATACCATAGGCCTATCCTAAATACCAAGCTTGGCCGCCTCTGTAAGTGACACTTTATACCATAGGCCTATCCTAAATACCAAGCTTGGCCGCCTCTGTAACTGCCACTTTATACCATAGGCCTATCCTAAATACCAAGCTTGGCCGCCTCTGTAACTGCCACTTTATACCATAGGCCTATCCTAAATACCAAGCCTGGCCACCTGTAACTGCCACTTTATACCATAGGCCTATCCTAAATACCAAGCTTGGCCGCCTCTGTAAGTGACACTTTATACCATAGGCCTATCCTAAATACCAAGCTTGGCCGCCTCTGTAAGTGACACTTTATACCATAGGCCTATCCTAAATACCAAGCTTGGCCGCCTCTGTAACTGCCACTTTATACCATAGGCCTATCCTAAATACCAAGCTTGGCCGCCTCTGTAACTGACACTTTATACGATAGGTCTATCCTAAATACCAAGCTTGGCCGCCTCTGTAACTGACACTTTATACCATAGGCCTATCCTAAATACCAAGCCTGGCCACCTGTAACTGCCACTTTATACCATAGGCCTATCCTAAATACCAAGCTTGGCCGCCTCTGTAACTGACACTTTATACCATAGGTCTTTCCAATTCCACGCCTTGCTGCCCCTGTGAATTCACAGCCATAGTTCTAGCCTTACATCCTATCAATGTGATGTCACTGTCAAAGGCAGTCTTAGCACATTTATATAGCCCCAACTTATTCCACAGCATTTTACAATTATAGAAAGGGGTATTAGAGGCTCAAACAAGCTTACAATCTATTTCCCGTTGTCGGAGTTCTGCAGGGCTGCAGGCGCCTTCCCTCAGTTCTAAGTCGAACTATTTTTCAACTGTTTGAAGAATTCCCGAATGCAATGTGACGCTCTGTTTTACAATACATTTTCTTTATGGCTGTCTTGAGAAAGTGAACTGTTTATAAATAATAATGTATGGGACTTGCAGTGCAATATGGCGTTCATCATAAACTAACAAATAATTTAGTGTGGGGGGCGGGGCCGGACCGCCAAGCGGAGCAGTCGCATGACACTATGGCTCCTGCTATTTTCCTGCAAATTGATTGAAAAAACAAAATTTCTGGCGCTGGCACACAGCAGACAACCGCACTGTGAGGTGCTAAATCTGGAGATCGGTCAGTAACCTGACTCTGGGCTACTTCTGGGGAGAAAACGGAGCTTTGTGACCGAGGCCTAGTCAAGCCTACCCGGGCGGTGAGTGGGGCGGACGGCCGCCGCCCTGCTATCCTGCCTGACAGCATGGTGGTCCCCTAATGCAACGGGGTTATGGCCCCGCTTCCCCCCCTCTGGGCCGGTGGGGGTTATCCCGGCCTACCCTGGGGCTCTACCCCGGTCGGAGACCTCGCTTACCACCTAAGATGGCGTCGGAGTCTGACTGGCAAGCAGTGGAGATGGCGCCCCCCATCCCCCTCGGGGCTCTTGGCGCTCATCACGGGAAACTCAGGGAGATAACAAGCGAAACACTTACCTATCCTGGGACCCGGCTTGGAGTGCTCCAATCGACACTGAGGAGCTTGAGCAGTGGCAATCTGACCGACACAGCGGCTATAAAGGTATTCCGGCAGCGAGCTGGTGAGATCCCACAAAGTTACACACAAGATGGCTGCGGATCAATCTGAGGACAAGGAACATACCAAGCTCCCAAGCGCATACCCGTCACTGCCTGACAAGCCACACAACAGCATCGGGGAATCATTCGCTGATGGAGCTGTGAAGCAAAGCATCGTAGCCTGCCAGTGATGGGAGTCTCTCTCTGCACAGGGACTGGGGCTGCCTACTCTCTGCCACCTGAACAACAACGAAAAGGGAGGGAGTCTCTGTCAGGGGACCCAGGGTTCCTTAAGCACTGTGGCATGACTTTTCTGTATAATGCAAACACCAGCCAAGCCATATCGCCTAGCTTATGTATCTTTCCTACCTAACCTATTTTATCTATGCAGTGGAACAACCCCACAGCCTCTCACACACACGCTAAGCCTCACATCTCACTACTGTCTACCCAAAGCATAACTAAAAGAGCCTGCGTGTATACATAACTGTTGAATTCTTCAGTATCTAACATGTACCACAAGCGTATACCTTTATGACCAGCTCACTAACGGTGACACACTTTAGCATATACTCTAGACATGGAAGATAAGCCTGTAACTATGCTCATTATTATAAAAATGTGTGCAGTAATCATCTATGCCATATGTATGTAAAACTATGCTCTCCACCTTTCTTGTTACTGCTGTTGTGGCATTACGAGAGTATGTACCTATTCAATGCACCACAAAAATAAAGAATTATAAAAAAAAAATAATAATAATAATTTAGTGTGAAATCATCTTTGATTAAAAAAGCAATCACTGGATCCATGTGGATGATTTACCTTATGATCTGTGTGTACATTGATGCCACATGATACCAGTCTGTCCCCCAGCATGTAACACACTGCTATTTATCCCTACACTGTTTCTCACGTCATCATGAAGTTTGGGTGTGCATCTTACAACAACCAGTGGTGATCTCAAAGCTGGGGTGGTCTGGGGTAAAGTTCCAAAAGGGACACAGTCACCCTAGTAACCAAAGAAATGTATCTGATGATTGGTTAATTGTTAGAACTTTATACAATTACTCTTTCTTAGTACGCCACGCTGTCTCCCTAAACCCTGTAACGCAGTAATAGCAGAGTGGTTGGTTGTGCCATTAACCCTGTAAGAGAGCTGATCCTCACCGTAGGTCTGTGCGGCACCAGTTATTACTTTATTATCATTTGTGTCAACACTGATTATCCTGTGGCTTTATACAGATTAAAACTCAACATCAGCCGCACTTGATTTAAAAACGATGGGGAGGAATGAAGTCACTGGCGCCGAGTGTTGGTCCTGCTCTTGTTGTGTACATTCAAACCGCAGTCCAGTTTGATTTATCACCCTGTGCTTCCCTACTTTCTGCACTAGCATCCAGTAACCCCCCCCCCCCTCCTGTGATACATTGCACATTCCCCCCCAGAACTGTAAATTCAACACATCCTCTGTCAGACTGGGAATGGTAATGGGAGTTCAGAACATAACATTTAATAAAATAAGCTATTTAATTGATTTGACATAACTCCAAGAGAGGACAGGAGGCTGATTTATGTGTTTGTTCAGACTCCTGCGCATGATTGCACACTGTACTGAGCAGGGCAAGACTGGTGACTGCAGTGAGACTTGCGACCAATTTATATCTATGTATATTTAATGAAAAAGGTGAGCTGAGGTTATTAATACCCTCTTTGCATTGCAGTTAAAGGGTTGCTCCAGTGATTTAAAGTGGTCATGGTGCCTGGAGTGTGTATGTGCAGCATTTTGCTGTGAAATTCTACACATCCTTAGTTTAAAGGGACACTATAGTCACCAAAACCACTGCAGCTTAATGTAGTGGATCTAGTGTCTACAGCAGGGATAGGTAATCTTCTGCACTCCAGATGTTGTGGACTACATCCCCCTTAATGCTCTTACACTCATAATGCTGGCAAAGGATTATGGGATGTGTAGTCCAAAACATCTAGAGTGCCGAAGGTTGCCTATGCCAGGTCTATAGCCTGTCCCTGCAGCCTTAAGACTGAAGGCATTGCCTTTTAAGAGAAAGGGCAGTGTGTACATTGCTGCCTAGTAACACCTCTTGTGGAAGCCACTCAGACGGCCACTAGAGGTGCTTTCTAGTCCAGTTTTGCACAGTGTGCAGCACTGGCGTTCAGCGTCTCCATGTTCAACTTTCCCAAAAGAGATGCATTGATTCAATGGGGAAGCATTGGACAGGAAAATATATTTTTTCTTAGTTTGTTGCAAAATTGGAAGCGCTTCAAACTGTGTTTTTTGCCTTCTTTTCGATCAACAGCAAAAAACAGATGTGAGGAAGGCTGAACTTGATGGACACATGTCTCTTTTCAGCCTATGTAACTATGTAAGAGATCATCAAGATTGAACCGTGTCAAGACAGACATGGGTGAAAAGTTACGTATTTACCCTTTCACCTTCATTGAGAGAGGGCCGGTAACCTAAACTGCATTTAATGCCCTGTAGTGTTCTTTTAAAAGACAACAAACGTCACACAGACCACTTTATTTGAATAAAGTTGTGTTGGCGCAGTGGTCTCCTGCAGTGTAAAACATTACAGTTAAATAGAGGTTTAAATACACCTCTTGTTACTGTCTTTCTGACAGCCACGAGAGGCGCTTCCTTCTCCAGACCAAATACAACTCAGGTGGTGAATCAAATGCATTTAATTGGAGGAGCGTGGCGTTTGCGCATGTCTAGGTCCAAATTGTTTCTTCTCTATGAGAAGCCATAGATAGAAGGAGATCGTGGGTGATGTCAGCTTAGATGCTCACATCAGTGAAGGGGGATCTCCGGCGATAGAAAGGAGGTTTTTATTTTACTTCTGTGCAGATTTTGATACGCAGACAGTCACTCGTTGGCTGAGAGTGATCAACTGATACTCTCAGCCAATGAATAAGTGACAGGATCCGCAGCTGTGCATTAGTCGGATGTTGTAAGTGTGCCTACGTTTAAGACCCGCTGCCCGACAGGACTATTAACGAGGAACAACACCAGGGTGGTCCTACCTCCTTAATTACTATCGCGGGCTGCTGGAGTAACCTTGTAAAGCTCACCCGTCACACACACGTCTTAAAATAAATGTGTTGTGAACTAATTTCTGAAATAATCCATTGTAGTTAGCCTACCCCTCAGCATAGCTCTGCCGCCCATGACAGAATCGATATGGACACACGCAAATTCCACATTAACATGTCTGTTACTTTTCCCAACTATTCTCCAACGGTTTGACAAAAATTGGGACACATTCAGATGTATACCAGCAAAACATATCCCAACAACAGTATGCGGGTAGATGTCCTCCACGTCATGTCTACTTTCACAGAATGGAGCAGCCCTGAAAGTGACCCCTTCAGACACCTCCCCCTATTGAATGAGATCTCAATGCAAAGGCAAATAAAATGGAAGCGATACGAGGATTTCATAAAAACATCTTTCACTTTAGATGCAATTGTCTACAAATAAATTAATAATAAGAAAAATGCTATGGCATAAAATACACACCTGTTAGAAGTCTATGGTTACCTTGTGTGACCCCCTACAGCTCCATCGCATTCCTTGTTATTATTATTTACATAGCTCTCACAAATACTGGCGCGCTGCATACACTAAGTAAAGTGTGTTACAAACCGATGCACACGTTTACAGTGCTCTGCTTCCCGCACATTCTAACACGGAATCTGGGGAAGTACTGAAATTCTGAAATAGTTAAAATTGACAAGGATAAACGCATACACAGAACCGTCCAAACATCACCCTGCGTCGAGCCTGGATTGCAAGATATGTTAATTTAATGTTTGCAGACACAACAGACCTCGCTGTAATTGTCATATATACATCAGAACAATGTATATTTATATCTGCTAGTCCATGCAAACGAAGGCACATCAGCAGAGTTGTCCCGTGTGGGTGGTTTTGTTTATATATAAATACTGTATGTGTGTGTTCGTATAAGTGTAAATGTATATGACTGTGTTTGACAAACAGAGGAAGACAGATAAGATATGCTTGATGCAGACTGTGAGATAAATGTAGACAGCGCACACTGAAAGAGAGACAGGCTCTCATTGTTACTGGAATTGTGTGTGTCGTAAAATAATTGAAAACCAGTAACTGACATTGAAATTAGCAGCTGACTGACATTGTTGGACTGCACAAACCGTACACAAAGGTAAGAAAATAACCTCTCCAGACAGCATCCTTCGCAATTAGTGGGAGCAGGGTGTCGGGGCCACGAATTCTGTGGTTTTAATAATAATCTTCTGTGGTGACAATATGTTGACAGCCCTGGAAATGAATGCATTATTTAATAATATTTAATAATGCCGCATTTTGTATGTTTCTAGCCTATCACGCCTCATTCATCGTCGGGGAGCTAAAGTGGCGGTAACAAGCAAGCCCGTCCGTAACTAGACAAATAACACCGATAGAGCGGAGAGTGTCTGGGTCAGTTTGGGCTAAAAGCCTATTGGTAGAATATAACCTTCAAGAAAGCTTTGAGAAGTGATTGGTGTCATGGTTGATATGCTAACCCCGCGTACACATAGAATCGCTTACGTTTACACTTCGACTGCTGGGTGGTCACAAACATGCGCAAGGCACCAATATTCCTATCGTTGACTACATTTTTATTTATGTTATAGGATAGGATTAAGACAGTTTGGGATATTAAATATAATGCATGTAGATGACGTCACTGTATATAAAACATTTTATTGGTAAAGAAAAACACAAAATAAAGTGACCACCCAAATCATTTCTCTCTTAGCAGACAGTAATGACACTTTCGTGTAATGTTTTTTTGCATGGGATATTTAATGTATATATTGTTTTACAATGGCCTGTTGAGCAAATATAAATAATAGAATTTAAAAAAAATTGTTGGCCTCTATACATTGTATAGAAAAAAAAAGTTACCTGCACTCTCTCCTTAATCCCTATGTATATTTAGACAAATAGTTACTCCAATGGTTCCATGCATACTGTACAAATTAAACAGTTAATCTAAACTATTTATTCTGGGATATTCTGGAATATTGGTGCAAATTAGTAAGAATTTAAAATTTGCAATTGACCATAATCACGCAGACCAACAGGTTTGTGTTAACATAGAGAAGTGCTGGTCGGGCCTAGAGCTACCATTTAGCATGTTGCCCATACTGGGAGCTGGCTGGCAAGTCCTTATCAGCTCCTCATAACATGTCGGCCGGATATGTTCTGAAATGCCCAATTCATGATACGCCTTTTCCCAGTTTTAAAAAACAAATAAATTATGTGTGAGGTGTGCAAATGCATAATGATCTAACTATAAATGATCTGATAATTTATGCTACAGGCAAGCCGAATAAGCCTGGCTAGAAGATGCCACAATTACGGCACCAGAGAGTGTTGGCAGAGGATACTGAGATGTTCAGTCCATTAGAGCTTTTCTGTCCCGGAGTGACACAGATCAGGGATAGCATCGAACCCGAGCAGACAGCAAAAGTGACTGAGATTTATATTCATGAAAATGATATTGAATTAAAATAAAAGAAAGGTAATTAATGGCCTCACAAACCACCAAAGGAAATCTTTGTACACTCATTATTTTCCCATCAGACCTTGTAGATGAGCCCATGCCCAGGATCATCGGTTTACATTACACCAACAATCCACCCAACAAATGCAGGGAAATTACAACACCCAAACCACCACATTTCAATCTTGTGGTTCATGAGCTCACAATGGCCTTCAATTAATGATTCCAGTAATCTAAAGTAGCCGTAATGATGATATTATCCAATTTAGAGATATGCGTGCCCCTCTGAACCATAACATCACAGATGGGAACTGGAGCTTTTATTGAAACAGTAGAAGGGGAACAAAATCCATCGACAAATGCCCTGAATATAAACTAAAAGGGTAAAATTAAGACAAACAGAATTAGAGAATGCAGATAAATGCGTAGGGATTCTGAGTGAGACGATAATGCTCTTTGTGTGTTTTCCTGTATCTGAATCTGTCAGCTGAATTGTTTGTCAGTGGTGGTTGGGTGATAGAGGGCTACTGGAGCTAGCCGTGTTCTGCAAGGAAATACCCCAAATTGTACTGACTACTATAGACAGACATTGGCATTGCCACAGCCATGACACGACTCATCTGTAGGTGGTCAACACTGCGACGTCTCGTACATGGAAAATAAATCTAGCTGCCCATCTACTCTCCTTCTGTACCACCTACTCTCATACTATAACCATCTGTTATCATACTGTACCCATCTACTCTCCTACTGTACCCATCTAATATCATACTGTACCCATCCGATATCATACTGTACCCATCTAGTCTCATACTGTACCCATCTGATATCATACTGTACCCATCTAATATCATACTGTATCCATCTACTCTCATACTGTACCCATCTGATATCATACTGTACCCATCTACTCTCATACTGTACCCATCTACAATCATACTGTACCCATCTAATATCATACTGTACCCATCTGATATCATACTGTACCCATCTGATATCATACTGTACCCATCTACTCTCATACTGTACCCATCTACTCTTATACTGTATCCATCTACAATCATACTGTACCATCTACAATCATACTATACACATCTATTCTCTTACTATACCCAACTGATATCATACTGTACCCATCTACCCTCATACTGTACCCATCTACTCTCATACTGTATCCATCTACAATCATACTGTACCCATCTGATAGCATACTGTACCCATCTACTCTTATACTGTATCCATCTACAATCATACTGTACCCATCTGATATCATACTGTACCCATCTACTCTTATACTGTATCCATCTACAATCATACTGTACCCATCTACAATCATACTATACACATCTATTCTCTTACTATACCCAACTGATATCATACTGTACCCATCTACCCTCATACTGTACCCATCTACTCTCATACTGTACCCATCTGATATAATACTGTACCCATCTACTCTCATTCTGTACCCATCTAATATCATACTGTACCCATCTACTCTCATACTGTATCCATCTACAATCATACTGTACCCATCTACTCTCATACTGTACCCATCTACAATCATACTGTACCCATCTGATATCATATTGTACCCATTTACTCTCATACTGTACCCATCTAATATCATACTGTATCCATCTACAATCATACTGTACCCATCTGATATCATATTGTACCCATCTACTCTCATACTGTACCCATCTGATATCATACTGTACCCATCTACTCTCATACTGTATCCATCTACAATCATACTGTACCCATCTGATATCATATTGTACCCATCTATTCTCATACTGTACCCATCTGATATCATACTGTACCCATCTACTCTCATACTGTACCCATCTGATATCATACTGTACCCATCTACTCTCATACTGTACCCATCTATTCTCATACTGTACCCATCTGATATCATACTGTACCCATCTACTCTCATACTGTACACATCTACTCTCATACTGTACCCATCTGATATCATACTGTACCCATTTACTCTCATACTGTATCCATCTACTCTCACACTGTACTCATCTGATATCATATTGTACCCATCTACTCTCAGACTGTACCCATCTAATATCATGCTGTACCCATCTACTCTGATACTGTACCCATCTAATACCATACTGTACCCATCTAATATCATACTGTACCCATCTAGTCTCCTATTCATTATATTCTCTCATACTGTACCCATCTAATACCATACTGTACCCATCTAATATCATACTGTACCCATCTAGTCTCCTATTCATTATATTCTCTCATACTGTACCCATCTAATATCATACTGTACCCATCTAGTCTCCTATTCTCTATCTCTGTCTCGGCCTGATGTTCTCACAATGAGACCGTGATAACTTGATACTAATGTTCTCTTCGTGAACATGGTTTTATTGGGACGTTTAGCTATACTGTATCCATCTACTCTCATGCTGTACCCATCTAATATCAAACTGTACCCATCTAAACATGGTTTTATTGGGACGTTTAGCTATACTGTATCCATCTACTCTCATGCTGTACCCATCTACTCTCATGCTGTACCCATCTAATATCAAACTGTACCCATCTAAACATGGTTTTATTGGGACGTTTAGCTATACTGTATCCATCTACTCTCATACTGTACCCATCTAAACATGGTTTTATTGGGACGTTTAGCTATACTGTATCCATCTACTCTCATACTGTACCCATCTAAACATGGTTTTATTGGGACGTTTAGCTATACTGTATCCATCTACTCTCATGCTGTACCCATCTACTCTCATGCTGTACCCATCTAATATCATACTGTACCCATCTAAACATGGTTTTATTGGGAAGTTTAGCTATACTGTATCCATCTACTCTCATGCTGTACCCATCTACTCTCATACTGTACCCATCTAAACATGGTTTTATTGGGACGTTTAGCTATACTGTATCCATCTACTCTAATGCTGTACCCATCTACTCTCATACTGTACCCATCTAAACATGGTTTTATTGGGACGTTTAGACACTAAGGAGAACATTGCGTCTTACACATAGAAAGAACTAAATCATTCTAGATTGTGAGTTATGACCTAGAATTAGATGAATGCAGTTTTGTGTCATTATCAGTATATTGCAATCACCAAGACAGCGTTACAACAATCCTTCCATTTGGTCAATGAAGTGTCATGTATAATAATGGCATGAAATAATGAAATTACTGTTATTCTGTATCAAATGCTCATTCAGGAAATCTGTTCCACCCACACTGTGCGTTCATGAATGTTCTCTGCCCAGATCCTGCCCTTACAGAAGTGCTCGCCTTTGAAGTGTGGACATTTAACTAGTAATCAATAAATCATTCTACTTTACTCTGCTTGTGTTTGGGGGTTGGGCTCGATGCCCACCCGAAGGATTACAATTTGGATATTAAGCACTTAAAGAGACGGAAACATGTAGGCAGCTAGACACATGTTTAGGTGAAATCCGTATCCACTACTCTTTCAAAATGTCTAAAAGTACTCATCTAATATAAATTCAATATAAATAGCTCACTGATAAAATTGCATTAAAAATAGCTCTGGTTGTCTGTCTTTTAATGTGTTTTTACAGGGGTATAATTGTTATTTAGCTCATTATTGCTAAAAAAAAACTGAAATGACTGAGAGACCCAGCTAACCCGCCACCAGCGCTCTGAGATTATCATGGGTATCGCCTATAGGCTTTTTGCACCATAACCACTACAAAGATCTATTCTTATGGCAAATAGAGGGCTCTCCTAAGGAGGAGGATGGCATTAATCTACTTCCAAAATACTAGCAGGCACTGCTTGACGGTATCAAATCACCCAGGAGAGACATTTCCGGTTACTATGGGAATGGGAATAGCAAAAAATTCAGGCTCTTCTGTGGACAAAACGTCCTACTAATTATTAGACTGCTATAACTAATATGGCGTCCGCTGACTGAAAGGGAATGTAAATTCACCTCCCTGTATGGAGCAGTCGAAGGCATTGGACATGACTGTCTTTGTGTGTTGCTTTCTTGTTAATATAATGGGTGTCTCTCCGTCTAATAGTGCAGATTATCATTGAGGATGTGTCTGCACCGCGTCTATGGCGTGATCAAGGATCTCATTATTTTACATAGTGCTACCAAAAAGTGCTCCCTTCTCTCCTTTATGGTTTGTATAAGCACATAAAATATATACAGCACCTTCCCTTGCCAATGAGGGGTTAATAGTCAAAACAATCAGGCGTATATGCTGAAGTTACACTGAAGGGGTTAACCAAGCCGTAAGCGGTTCATTCATCAGGCAGGGATAAAACTAAATTGCTAAATTTAGGCCAATATTAAACACATTTTTAAATGAATTAATTGCGTAATGTGACTTTAAATGCATGACAATTCAATGTAACTGAATACACCCTTGCAGCTGGGTTTAACCACTTCAGTGCCTAGAGTTAATACTCCTGCTTCAAAACTCGATTTATACTTTGTAAGATCATGATGTCTGCTGGCAGAAGATACGCCAAATACAGAGAGATGTAACAATATCCATATTATGTGAAAATAGATTGTTATGTAATACATTATTTGTAGTGAATCGGAATGTATTTTAAAGAGATTGATCAGCCGCGTTATTCAATGATTATTGTTATTTTTTTTTAAATAATATTCACGTCTGGTCATACTGTGCTATTACGTATTTTTTCCTATTCTGCAGCCTGGCTGTGCATGATGACGACTGCAGTCTACAAATCTGTAGGGCAAAGCACAGGCATCACTGCCCAGGTGCGTACAGATCGTACAAGATCCGGCAAAAAAAAAAAAAAAAAACTATTTATTTAGTTGAGTATTCACTCTCAACAAACTCTATGGTCGTCGCCAAATTTGTGAATCTCAGATGAAATTTGACATAGTGGAGACATTTTGCCAGTTTTCACTTCATTATTAGTGAATAAACTCCGGTTTAATTCAGTCGCCAAATCACCGTTCAGTCAATAGACTGGGTTTTCATACAACAGAAAATGTGAAATAAGAAATGGCGTTTTATATCCATCGCAATCGTGTAAAAGTTATTAGTAAAACATTTCTGACATGGCTTCTCCCGCGCCTCAATTTATCCGTGTGTAATTAGCCGCTCTAACGGCAGAATTCTTATTATTCTTTTACTTAAGAGAGGGGTTTTATGCTTCCAATATTCCACCCAAGGCACAGCCGCCAACGCCGCTCAGTATGATCGTAAAGTGCTTTGGACCTGAAAGGTGCTTAGTAAATATGCGTTCCTATTATCATTTAGCACTGAAATACACCCTGATGCCAGGGAAATGCCATTAGCATCATCTTAAGCTGCATTGGCAACATGTAAATGAACTCTTCTGTCTTGAGAAACAATCCCCGATCGTCCAACTGGGACAACACAAGTCCTCCTCCTCTTATTCAGCGTCTGTTCACATAGAATCTGATCTCAACCGAAAAC
The DNA here is from genome assembly GCF_036172605.1 of Pelobates fuscus. Taxonomy (NCBI): domain Eukaryota; kingdom Metazoa; phylum Chordata; class Amphibia; order Anura; family Pelobatidae; genus Pelobates; species Pelobates fuscus. The sequence goes on along the minus strand of NC_086317.1, from coordinate 15,108,093 downwards.
CAGCCGTGATACTGCTAATGGCAGGAGTCTGTTAGCTTTTCAGGGGATCCTTGTGCTCTCACGTCCTTATATCATATTATATTTATGGGCAGTAAGGAGAATATTGTTGTTGTTTTTTTTTAATTATAACATGTAAATAGCATTGTACTGTGCAGCAGAGCTTGCTGGTGCTTTACACATCATTTTGTTATGTCTTTGTTGTACAGTGATGCAGCATTCAAAAGGTGGCTCATTCTATATCTTATTTCGACTTATCAGTTATCATTAACTGATATTAACAAGTGTTAATATTTTAGAATGTAAGCTCACGTGGGCAGGACTTACATCACCTCTTGTTCTAGGATGTCAATCATGTTTTTTTTAGAATTTAGTTCTTGTCTTGTTTGCCTATGGTTTGCTATATATGTTGGCGCTATATAAATAATTGTAATTTAATTAAAATAAAACTGAACTGCAAGATTTAGGCAAAAATTGCCGATATGTAACTATTCCCCAACTTCCTTATAAGCACAGTATGTTTATATCCGCTTGAAATTTCACAATTCAGTCTTCAGTTCTATAATGTAATGAATAAACCCCTGCCTTTATTCCTTTCTTTGTCATATAGTCGCACAGCGCTCGAGAGTATGTTGGCGCTCTATAAATAATGGTACTATTTATATTTTTGGTGGGTTTTAGACAGGATACACTATATTGAATGTGGTTCACCTCTAAAGCACATAATTCAGTTTGATTTGCTTTTGATTAAACATTTACTTTAATATGAAAGATAGTTTGTCACGCTTGTTATAATCAGATGGGAATTTAAAACCATAGTAATGTGATGATCACCCTATATATTTAGATGCCGTTAAGGCAGCCACCCCTGCACCCAAATTTCTTTTTTTGAATCTTGTTTCCATTTTTAGCGTGTGAGTTTACAACACGTTTGTTTTTGCAGAATGTGAATTCTTATTTTAAGTCTTCAAAGCAATTATGTGAAGTGCGTTTTTCTTGTTTTGTTTTTTTTAATAGTGATTGAATGATATCTGCACATTTTTTACGAGCCGCTAAATGCTATTTAATGTAAACTCCTGTTAGCTACGTCTAAGAATTGTGTTAATCTGTTTGCCAACTCGCGTGGTGCTTTGACACGCCTGGGGTGTAAAGGATTTCCTACCGGAAGCATACATGCCAATTACTATTATTTTTAATAAAACATCTTCAGGCAGAACCTTCGGCGTCAGGAGACCCCGTGGGACGTGAAGAGGTGCAGTTTTTATCATGTTTCTTCTTTTCGTAATCCCTAGTTATTGAACTGAGGGGAACCGACAGGGGAATTACAAATTTTGGGCAATTTTAGGCCAGAATAGAAAGGATTCCCAATGCGTGTGTCCCTCCTCAGTACGGCTTTGCAGTCACCTTCATTTCCTATTTGAAGTCTAGTTAAAATGTTTCCCTTCCATTTCCCCATGCGTCACTTTGATCAGGGCCTTTTAGGAGTTGGTAGTAAATTCTTCGCAGCCAGAAGCCTGGTTACGTAATCTCACATTGCTGTAGCTGTCCTCATTTACCCCAAAACAATGATCCTGGTTTATTTCACTTTTCAGTAACTGAAAGCCATGAACTCAGATTGTTAAACAAACACATCCGGGGGCACATAGCCCTGCTCTCATGCTTCCTAGATAATATAGTGTGCGTAGAATGTCGGTTAACAGACAATATCCTGATTTGGAGCCTGCATAGCTCGCAGATAGCAGTCATTACAGCACTCTGATCTGAAATTGTCTGATGGTTGTAAACAGGACTATTCAATAAACAGCAGATTGTAAACTTTGCAAAATCGCCGAGTTAGATACATTTCTAATTTGGATATCTGGACCGAAATGTGCAATTTGTTAACAATTCACAGTTTAGTAACCCAGACTTACAGGGTTAGTTACCAACGCTGGAATTACAAATCAAAAGGTTTGAAAACTGCCAATAAACAGCACAGATGCAATATTTAAAGTGCGTAGCATAGCTACATGAAGAAAGGAATCTGGATCCTCTAAACCAAATGAATCTAGAATAAAATCCTCCTAAAATATTTACAAAGGTTTCTTCAATCATTAGTGGTAGAAAGTGGATGGTTTGTAATTGGATGACTGACCGTGACGATGTGATAACTAGACGTAAAAAGACTGGAGAAAGGGTTATGAATGATTCGGATGGGATAAAGAACATGGAGTGGTAATGAAGAGGTTAAAAGAGAAAATATGGTAGATATGATAATGGAGGTACAAGAGAGAATATGGAAAGGTAATGAAGGGGTTATAACAGAGAAGATGTAAGGGTAATGGAGAGGTTAAATGAGAGACAATTGTTATTATTATTTTATTATTTATATAGCGCCAGCAATATCCGTAGCGCTGTACAATGGCGATGGGGTGGTGATGATGGAGTTAAAAGAGAACATGCAGAGGTAATGAAGAGGTTAAAAGAGAGAATGTGGAACAGTAATTAGAATGTTGTATAGAGATAGCATGGGGAGGTAATGAAGAGGTTAAATCAGTGACCATGGTACAGTAATGAAAGAGTTAAAGGAGAACATGGAGGGGTAATGGAAGGGGTGTTTTACTTATAATAAGTGAGTTAAAGAAGAGCAGAACTTTAGGAGTAAAAAGTGTGTGGCATGAGAGAGTGTGCGGAGGGGGTTAATCGAGAGGGAAGGTATATTGTGGTTTAATAGTTAACGGGTTACTCCAAACAATTTTAATAAAATATATATTTTTTAAATACAGAATGCCCTTTTGGTGTTACACCTCCTTAAAACCCTGAAAAATAGAGAATACATTTACCTGTAATCCTGTGCCGGGCGAAGTCCCCTCGCTGGATTCCACGCCCCTCCGGCGTCACAGCCTCCTTCCCCGTGGTCCAATCAAATGCTTCTTAAAGAGACGGGGGGACGGGACATAAAAAGGGGCACTGTAGGGAGACAGGGACGACAGGTAGGGCTTCTTTGAGGGAGGGAGAAAAATCAACACTTTCCCTTGCAGACGCGCTCCCTGGCATGGGAAGTAGTATCTGACACCATCAGTGTGTGTTGCCCACAGAAATATTTTTTTGCACAGAATTAACATTAGGTAGCCCAGAATTAGCCCCCGGCACAATAGTGCAATATCTCTGCATGTGCTGCGTTTCAAGCAGAGACTCCTACAACCATGACCACTTCTAAAAGCAGAGTAATCCTTTGGTGTAAGAGATGTTACTAGAAGGAATACTGTATCAAACTCCTGTCATGGCAGGCCCTGTGTCCGTGGCAGGCCAGCGCACGCTGTCAGACACCACGTGTGTCTGTGTGTGTTTTCCTGCTCATTCCCCAGGCCGCCCCACTTACTACTCCATTCATGCTTACTGTTACGTCTATACATAGCTCAACTTATACAGTGTTTGCATTCAGTCCTGAAACTATCCAGAGCCGCATTCCTCCCCAGCTCTGCTTGCTGACCTCAGAAAACTTCTGATCTATTTAAAGCATTCTTCTAGCAGGACAGGCCACAGGGGAAAACAGATCCACTGACTGCTTGGGAAACACTCCTTGTTTTATTCTGCACGCTGACAGCACACAGAGCACTGGGCACGTTATCTGTATCACCCACATAACTCCCAGCAGCCTCAGCCAGCCTAACTAAAACAGCTTCAAATCACAGCAATCTATAGCAACTCTTACATGGTCTAAGTTTAAAAATGAGATAACGTAACGTTTTTCATACCGATAGGACCAGCATGGAGGGCATTGATTAGATGAGGATATCACTGAACTGAAATGGAAAGGCGTGATGCTAAAATGCCGCCTTCACTTTAGAAATAGCTGTCTTACATTTTAGGGGACAGTTGGTTTTACCAGGACTTGATGTTCTCATTTAACCCCCTGAAAGTGCACTTTTATCGTGTGCACCATTTCAGCTTTTACATCTTATTGAGCCACAGCTCCTGGGCTTCTTATGGTACATCCCAACACATGTTCGCCGTATACCTTGTTATATATGCACAGCCGGGCATCAATCCCCCTCTTGTTTTGACTTGTGCAGAAGCTTTTGTTGCTTTCGTATGACAATGTCACATTTGTCAGAACACGTTTTTGGCAACAAGTTTCTAACCGAGCAGCTGTGATTTCTGTGAATGGCCGCAGCAATCCTCTTAGAAGGCTTCTTGTTAGTAAAGGCTGCTTTCCTCTGTAAGTGTACAGGTGTGTTTCAGAATTCCAAAATGAAATGTGACTCGGTATGGACCAAACGGACCTGCCAATGTCCATTCTAAACTACAATGATATAGTGCACAAATGAATCCATTTACAACTGTTTCAGAACATTTCGACAATGTGCATGCAGGCCTTCAGAGCAGAAACATCACAAACACAGCTTTGGGTTAATATGTGTTGCACGTAGTACTGAATGCATGTGTGAAACTCATAAGTCAGTCAACCACACAAGACACAGGCATCTTCACAAGCTGCCGTGCATGTTTGGTCAGATTAAGTGACGATTTCCGGCATGGTCTACTGACCAGCAACCTGATATGGTGGCTATAATGGGAACAGGGCACGCTGGTCCACAGCTTGGGTTCCAGACCTGTCCTGCTATGTCATCCATCCCTTCACCACCACAATTCTTCAGAGTAACCTATGGTCCTCCAACCACTAAAAAGACAGATGTCACCAATTCTGACTTCTACCTCTGGCATGCAGGAATCAATTCCTCTGACTGCTCTCAACACTGTCTTTACAAAGATAATTTTTCTTTAAAGAAGAAACAAGTGATTCAGCTTTCTGCACACAGGTACGTATATTTTGTCACCATGTCCCCCAAATAACACAGAAAATACTCATGTTCAGGGGGGAGGGAGGGTGCAAGCATATCCAAAATACAATAAAAAAAAAAAAAAAAAACACGACTAACCTCCAGCAACACAATATTCAACTTATGGTGAGACAACCAAACAATAAAAAAATTCAACAACAGCGTAGGGTAACACAAAACAGAATAAACTATTACATATCAACAGGATGGAGAGGAAATCAAGATAACACAATTAATAAAACTGACAGCAACTGCCCTGCTATGCAGATGTATGCAAATATATACAAACATGCAAATGCCCTATGTTAAACATTCATATATTGCACACAACATTCACACAATGGAAACAGAGGACTTCAAAGACTGCAATCCTGTCGGACTCTGTCAATTTGGGATCTGGGACAGATGGAAGCAATACCTTTATCACCACAGCATAACTAGATTTCATATACCGTATATATATATATATAGCTATTCTTAAACCATTACTTTTAAATTATTGTCTGTTTCCACATTTTCTAGATTATTCACGGTTATCTTGAAATTTCTAGAATGTGCACGCTTCTTGTAAAGCATTTAGTATATGGCACTACCCCTGTGGTCTGTATTTAGTTATTCAATATATATTTAACGTTACGGTTAATGCACGGTGCCCATATTTGACTAATATTTATGCGGTGGAGGGACCAGACTGGATGAGATAAGAGATCTGAATACTAAGTCCTGAGTCTGATATAATAGCGGAATCGTGTAAACCCGGTTTGGGGATACAGTAACGTCAACTTTAGTATGGGTGGCGTGACCATTCTGAAGAAAAGAAATGGAAGGAAGGACACAATTAGTTGAACTGTTAGGAGTTTAAGTTGCAGGTAACAGTAAGATATACGTAAAGGAATGGCGGAGAGACGGTTGATAGAATGATATAATATGGAGGACAAATTATCGGCACAAGCAATGTGAGTCATCGTATTGTCAGCAAAAAAGTGGATGAAAACCGAATGACCTTACATTAAAGTTATAAAAATCATAAGTGTACAAGGAGAAAATAAAGCACGAGGAGGGCGGTGGAAGGAGAAATAATGAAATCATATCACAGTGTTGCAGAAGATGAAAGTGAAGGGACACCTGGCTAGGTATGGAATGAGCCAGGTTAATACCTAGATCAGGAATAGCCAATTAATAGCGCTGATCGAGAAGCAATGTGGAGATCAAAAGTGACCGTAGCAGAAAGGTATGTCCGAATTAGCGGAAAGTGAGACGAGAACTCACTTTTCAGAAGGATGGATGGATTACAAACTTTAGGAAAGATGCCCAAGAAGGTTGTTAGAACAGAATAGCAGTGAATGGTTCTATACTGATAACAGTTAAACGATCCAGAGATCTGTACCTCCAGACAATATTATGTTGGTAATTGGGAATTCATTAAATATGTCATTTATACGTCCGTCTGTTTATACGTCTGTCGTTATGTGAATGCTTGTTTCCCTTTTCGGGAACTTTTACAGTGTAAGACCCCTTTTGTCAATATGTAAAGGGGGGGGGGGGGTGTTAAAAGTTATTTTCTAAATTAACCCTTGTTTAACTTTTAATTGTAGGACAGGGTCATCCTGTCTGTGCTAAACTAAAAGACAACAACGAACTTTCAGCTTTAACCAATAATGTGCCAAAGATGTTAGCATCAACGTGTCCCATGAAGTTCCACAGTTTCCTGACATTTAAAGTGTTAGTGAGCCCCATTACAATATCTTCAAATAATAATAATAATGATGATGAAACAGGACGCCATGACCTCCAAGAGCATTATTTTAACTGATTGGAGTTTCCTCTAAGGCCGAACCTCTTGTCTTTTGTTTAGCTCAGAGCGCCATTTCTGTCCCAGCTGAGACAGAACATTCTGCTCACCGAGTTTGATGCCGGACTAATCCAGCTGTCCCACGTGCCATCATTCCCAGGGATCGCTTCCCTCTCGCACCTGAAAGACCAACTGATTAGAGCTGATTGCTCTCACCGCACAGTTTTTTTTTTTTTAAAATCATGGTGCTGCCTGGGGCGTCTGTCACTAGCAGTCAAATAAGGACAGTTTTTACCAGATACTCCTGCTGTTGTAGTTTTTTCTCTTTCTTAATGCCAGTACGTGTATTTGTTATTCTTTGTATCGGTCTTTGAAGTCAGGAATCTGAAGGGAATCTAAAAGCCACCAGATGTTTCTCCTGCCAGAATCAGTGTGCCAGAGTGGATTACATTTAATAGAATGCCTTAGAAGTTTATATTCAGCTGTGTATATTCCTACACATCCGATAAACGACAGTGCTTGACATCACTTGACCTGGAATAGCTTCTTGTAAACTTTTCCAAACTAATAGAACCATATACGCATATATCATAGATAAGTTGCCTGCATGATGTTGGCTGGGTTTGTGCAAAGCCATTTTCCGTCTTGCCGAATTGTAAATAAATCCCAGGCCTCTTCTTTTGATTATATGTAACAATCCCTTTCTCAATGAGTTTAAGTCAGAGGAGTGGGCGGAAGGCGGCTTACAATGTGTATTTTATTTTCTCCCTGGCTATAAGAATGTAGGAAGGAAACCTAATCGAATATTTATTACCTTCAAAAATTTCTTTAGACGTATGTTTGGCATTTTAACTGCCGAGAGAGAGCAGCCATCACACACAAATTGTTTGCATTAAGGGAAAAATATTTAAATGTTATTTTCTGTAACTCACACTGTAGTAGAGATAAGCAGATTTTATTGTCATGACGGGCTGTTGGCAGGTGGAATTGTTCAGTTTGTGCGTTTTTTTTCACCACATATTATGTTTCAGCGTTGCCTTTAAATCAGAGAGGACATTCTCCTATGTCTAGGCAGATGGCTGTTAGTGACAAAGAGAGGTTGGCAGGAAGGGTGGATGATGTCCTAAATTGCTGGACCATCCTTGCATTAGGGCTGGGACATAGACCCAGTCCCTGAGTATTACCAGTGATCAGATCCCTTCTTGGACAAAAGTAAGAGATGCTGGTTATAAACAAATACGGTAATTATTTTCTGTGGCTCGAGTATTTTCTGTACCGCTTTAACTGTGGGCATTCTCTTTACTATTAATTTTTTTTTTTTTTTTAAATGATACATTTTATATGTATTTTTATGTGTATCATACACTGAACAAAATTATAAACACAACACTTTAGTTTTTGCCCCCATTTTTCATGAGCTGAACTCAAAGATCTAAGACTTTTTTTCTTTGTACTCAAAATGCCTATTTCTCTTAAATATTGTTCACAAATCTGTCTAAATCTGTGTTAGTGAGCACTTCTCCTTTGCCGAGATAATCCATCCACCTCACAGGTGTGGCATATCGATATGCTGATTAGACAGCACGATTATTGCAAAGGTGTGCCTTAGGCTGGGCACAATAAAAGGCCATTCTAAAATGTGCAGTTTTACTATATTGGGGGGATCCGGGGAGGGATTCTAAAAATCAGTCCGTATCTGGTGTGATCGCCATTTGCTTCACACAGTGCAACACATCTCCTTCGCATAGAGTTAATCAGGTTGTTGATTGTGGCCTGTGGAGTGTTGGTCAACTCCTCTTCAATGGCTGTGCAAAGTTGCTGGATATTGGCAGGAATTGGAACACGCTGTTGTATACGCCGATCCAGAGCATCTCAAACATGCTCAATGGGTGACATGTCCGGTGAGTATGCTGGCCATGCAAGGACTGAGATGTTTTCAGCTTCCAGGAATTATGTACAGATCCTTAAAACATGGGGCTGTGCATTATCATGCTGCAACATGAGGTGATAGTCGTGGTTAAATGGCACAGCAATGGGCCTCAGAATCTCGTCACGGTATATCTGTGCATTCAAAATGCCATCAATAAAATGCACCTGTCTTGTCCATAACATACACGTGCCCATACCATAACCCCACCGCCACCATGGGCCACTCGATCCACAACGTTGACATCAGCAAACCGCTCACCCACACAATACCTTATAAGTTATCTGCCATCTGCCCTGTGTAGTGAAAACCGGGATTCATCCGTGAAGAGAACACCTCTCCAAAGGGCCAGACGCCATCGAATGTGAGCATTTGCCCACTCAAGTCGGTTAGGACGACTAACTGCAGTCAGGTCGAGGCCCGGATTAGGACGAGGAGCATGCAGATGAGCTTCCTGAGACGGTTTCTGACAGTTTGTGCAGAAATTCTATGGTTATGCAAACCGATTGTTGCAGCAGCTGTCTGGGTGGCTGGTCTCAGATAATCTTGGAGATGAAGATGCTGGATGTGGAGGTCCTGGGCTGGTGTGGTTACACGTGGTCTGCGGTTGTGAGGCTGGTTGAATGTACTGCCCAATTCTCTGAAATGCCTTTGGAGACAGCTTAGGGTAGAGAAGTGAACATTCAATTCACAGGCAACAGCTCCGGTGGACATTCCTGCAGTCAGCATGCCAATTGCACGCTCCCTCAAAACTTGTGACATCTGTGGCATTGTGCTGTGTGATAAAACTGCACATTTTAGAGGGGCCTTTTATTGTGGCCAGCCTAAGGCACACCTGTGCAATAATCATGCTGTCTAATCAGCATCGCGATATGCCACACCTGTGAGGTGGATGGATTATCTCGGCAAAGGAGAAGTGCTCACTAACTGAGTTCAGCTCATGAAAAATGGGGGCAAAAGCAAAAGTGTTGCGTTTATAATTTTTTTCAGAGTATTAACCCCTTAACGACCGCTGACGGTTCAGGACCGTCAGCGGTAAAACGTGCGTTTGGACCGCTGACGGTCCTGAACCGTCATAACGGTTTTGGGCTACTTACCTGATCGCCGTCGGTCCCACGGCGGCGATCAGTGCTCCACCCGGTCCAGGGGGGTTGCCTGTCTGCCCGGGCAGTCCCCCCTCGGCAGATCAGGACCCCACGGCCATGTGATCACTCGATCACATGACCGCAATAGGTGTCCATGTGTCTGCCTGCAGGGGGACTGTCTGTGCTGACAGGCAGTCTCCCTGCAAGTGAAAAATCCAAAATAAAGTGTAAAAAAAAAATCTGTGTAAAAAAAAAAAAAAATAATATGTGTATATATATGCTATATATACATGTATTATATCTATATATACCTATATATAATATATGTATATATATATCATATATATAATGTCACACTAAGTGTATTTTTATATTTATATATACGTATATAATTATAAAAATACACTTATATTTAAATTACACACGAATATATACAATATATATAATAACTATATATATGGTATATATATATTATTATAAAATACAAATAATATGTTAATAAAAATAAATAACAAAAAATAAAAATAATTTTTAATAATTAAAAAAAAATTATATATATATATTCAGTTTTATTCTAACAGTATTTTGATATTGATATATATATATTTATATCAAAATATACTTAGAATGTAATGATATATATATCTATGTATAAATAAATAAATAAAAATAATACGAAATATACATATGTCCACATACATAATTACATAAATAATTTCATAAATATACACGTAGACGTCAAATATATAAATATGTATATATATTAAAATTCTACGTGCATATTTATGTAATATTTTTACCTAATTAAGTAATTTTAATGATTGCAATTTGAGGGACCTGCCTGCCAACCCAGGCCAAAAGTCCAGATAATTTAATTTGCTAGCACTGTGTTTAACCCTGTAACTTTCTATGACACCCTAAATCCTGTACATGGGGGTACTGTTTTACTCGGGAGACTTCGCTGAACACAAATATTAGTGTTTCAAAACAGTAAAACATATCACAGCGATGATATTGTCAGTGAAAGTGAAGTTTTTTGCATTTTTCACACACAAACAGCTCTTTCACTGAGGATATTATTGCTGTGATATATTTTACTGTTCTGATACACTAATATTTGTGTTCAGCGAAGTCTCCTGAGTATAACAGTACCCCACATGTAGAGGTTTTATAGTGTTTGTGAAAGTTACAGGGTCAAATATAAGGCTTGATTTTACTTTTTTTTTTTTATTGAAATTTGTCAGATTGGTTAGGTTGCCTTTGAGAGCGTATGGTAGCCAAGGAATGAGAATTAGCCCCATGATGGCATACCATTTGCAAAAGAAGACAACCCAAGGTATTGCAAATGGGGTATGTTCAGCTTTTTTTAGTAGCCACTTAGTCACAAACACCGGCCAAAGTTAGCGTTTTTTGCATTTTTAACACACAAACAAATATAAATGCTAACTTTGGCCAGTGTTTGTGACTAGGTGGCTACTAAAAAAAACTGGACATACCCCATTTTGAATACCCTGGGTTGTCTACTTTAAAAAATATGTACATGTTAGGTGTGTTTCAGGGATTTATGACAGATAACGGTGTAACAATGTCACTATTGATACATTTAAAATATATATATATTGAAACAGCAATTTCCTACTTGTATTTATAGGCCTATAACTTGCAAAAAAAAGCAATAAAGCATGTAAACACTGGGTGTTTTTAAACTCGGGACAAAATTTTGAATCTATTTAGCAGTTTTTTTCATTAGCTTTTGTAGATAAGTAAAAGATTTTTCAAGTAAAAGTCCAAAAACATGTTTTTTTTTTTATTTTTCACCATATTTTATTATTTTTTTTAAATACAATATATGACATAATATATATACTGGTATGTAAAGAAAGCCCTTCTTGTCGTGAAAAAAACAGTATATAACTTGTATGGGAACCGTAAATGAGAGAGCGGAAAATTACAGCTAAACACAAACACCACAAAAGTGTTAAAACTGCTCTGGTCCTTAACGTACAAACATCGCAAAAACAGGCCGGTCCTGAAGGGGTTAAAGAAAGTTATGTAATTCAGTCGGTGGAGTGATTATCTCTTATTCCCAATATAAAGAGCATATAATGCAATTTATTAAAAGTGTATTATTTATACGTTTATTTTTAAACACTCACGTAAAGGACAATTGTCACCTCAAAGCTATTTTTGAACCCTTTAACCCCTTAAGGACCAAACTTCTGGAATAAAAGGGAATCATGACATGTCACACATGTGTCATGTGTCCTTAAGGGGTTAATCGAGTTTTGAGAGAAATTAAAACATTTTTTAATAGAGTAAATGTAATAAAAAGTGCAAAAAACAAATCTCTACCTTTAGTACAGGACAGGATCCTTCAGCCATAATAAATACACCTTGGGTCAGACAGTGATCAAAAACCGTCAGCTAGTCTCTGTCGCTAAATAGGGAGGAAAAACCATCTATGTGAAACTATGGCCTTAAATTACTATTTGATACATTTAAAAGAAAAATAGATTTAAAATATTAAAAAATAATTTATATATAAATATAATATCATGTATACACACATATAGCAATATCATATTTGATAAATATTAAATCATTTTAAAGTAAATATCAAAAAAATTAAATCATCTTTTAAGATCATCCAAAAAATATTTAATGAAACCCATATGAAAATCGAATGTTTTATCCAACATTTTAAAATTTGGCGTTGAATTCACTGTAGTGTTTTGTTTTTTTATTCGTTTGAATCAGATTTAGACATTTTTCAAATCTGATGGAAGTAAAACCTTTTCATATGATTCATCTACAAAAATGTCTTAGAAACATAGAATGTGACGGCAGATAAGAACCATTCGGCCCATCTAGTCTGCCCAATTCTCTAAATACTTTCATTAGTCCCTGGCCTTATCTTATAGTTAGGATGGCCTTATGCCTATCCCACGCATGCTTAAACTCCTTCACTGTGTTAACCTCTACCACTTCAGCTGGAAGGCTATTCCATGCATCCACTACCCTCTCAGTAAAGTAATACTTCCTGATATTATTTTTAAACCTTTGTCCCTCTAATTTAAGACTATGTCCTCTTGTTGTGGTAGTTTTTCTTCTTTGAAATATAGTCTCCTCCTTTACTGTGTTGATTCCCTTTATGTATTTAAATGTTTCTATCATATCCCCCCGTCTTGTCTTTCCTCCAAGCTATACATGTTAAGATCCTTTAACCTTTCCTTGTCCATAGACGTTAATGCAGATCTTTGTCAAAAAATAGTTTAGAAGGTTTTTGTCTCTAACAGATTGGAATCTAAATCTGATTTGAACAAGTTAAATTAAGGACTAAATATGAAGCCCCTATAAAGTCCTGGGATATTCCTGGGTGATGGAGAGGAGAATTCACCAGTAAAGTCTATGGGTATGGCAGTATATATCTTATACATGAGGTAAAATGTGTCAGATGCTGTTCATACCCTGGCACCTTACAAAGACTTTTATTATTATTATTGTAGCGGAGGGCTGATTTCTCGCAGCTATTCTCCACTTTAGATCCAAGGAAGGCTCAGGAACAAGTCATTAGTAAATCCACAGCAGAGTTTCCAGCAGGTAAAACGGTACAGCAATATCCCCACAGCACTCCCAATAACTGGACGACACACAGTTTCAGGAGTAGAACTAGCAATCGTTTATTCCAGGGTTTCTTATAAAGCCTGCTCCCATGCAAGGGAGGGAACTACAGCAATTATGATAGTAACCAATAACATTCTTGTTACCTCCCACACATCTCCTCCCCTCAGAGTGTGTCATAATCCCCTTAAGTTGTACAGTAGTTTACCCCAAACTTGGATGTACCTCTAAAATATCATATAGCTTTAATATCAGGGTACCGCTGGGTAGCCCTGATCTGGGTGAATATAATATCCAAAATTCACCCAGATCGGACCAGGGGTTCGGCAGTTACCGGCAAGTGAAGTTTGACCGACCGCACACGAGTTGGTATCCGAAAAGGGTTCCATGAGAATGGGCCCTGCGGTCGGTCTCCGTTCGGTAGTTAAAATAGACATTTACAATTGCCATCCACATTTACATTCACCTAGATAGTGATTCCCTCATTCGGTACTTTATTACTACCGAATGGGGATTCGTTATGTCTCTCCGTTCGGCAGTTACGGAGCTCTGGAGGTCTCAGCGGTGTTTGGTTGTCTGAGTGTCCGATTTGAGTTCCAGGCACTCGACGACCAAACACCGCTGGGATTTTCATGCGTAAGATGGCCGCTGCCACGTGTACGCATGCCGAATGGCGGCCACCCAGATACAATGTTAATGCCGGTTAACTTGTGGTTTGGGGAAGAATGTGAGCCTTAATTGCTGGCACACTTCTCTCCGGGGTGGCCCCTCCGTTCGGTAGTTTCCATAAGTATATAGTACGGATGGAAACTACCGAATAACATATAATTCACATAATAAACAGACGAACAGCAATTTTAACATAGGGAAAAATTATACGGACACAGTCACACAGGCATTTTGCAGGACAGGCTTACTGCATTCCGCTACACTGCTCCCCCTTGCCCACAAGCCGGCATACACAGTCTGATCCCACACGGATCGGCTTGGGGATGACCGGGGTGCTCACGGATCATTTCTCCAGATCAGTTTGTCGCGACAACCCGTCGGCGTTTCCATTTTGCTTACCCGGGCGGTATTGAATGTTAAAGTCAAAAGGCTGTAGCGCCAAACTCCAGCGCAGCAGCCTGGCATTGTCCCCAGCCACCCGGTTCAGCCAGACTAACGGGTTGTGATCCGTGAGCAGCGAAAAAGCCTGTCCATACAAATAGGGTTGCAATTTCTTCAAGGCCCACACCACAGCCAGGCATTCCTTCTCGATGGCGGCGTAGCTTACTTCCCGGGGTAAAAGTTTGCGACTGATGTAAGCCACGGGATGTTCTCCGCCATCGGCCCCGACTTGGCTTAATACTGCCCCCAATCCAAACATAGAAGCGTCTGTGTGGACAAGAAAACGTTTAGTTGGATTGGGAGCGGCCAAGACAGGGGCATTAACAAGTGCATCTTTCAAGTTTTGGAATGCCTGCTCACACTCCGGGGTCCAGGTTACTTGGCGGGGAAGGTTTTTACGGGTCAGGTCAGTGAGGGGTTTGGCCAGGGCACTATAATTGGGGACAAACTTCCGATAATACCCTGCTGTCCCTAAGAAGGCTAACACCTGGGTTTTGGTCGTCGGGGTAGGCCACTGGGATACCGCCTCTACTTTGGCGGGTTCCGGCTTCTGCTTACCACAGCCCACTCGGTGGCCCAGGTACTGTACCTCGGCCATCCCGATACTACATTTAGCTGGCTTTAGGGTCAAACCAGCCTCCCTGATCCTGTCTAGGACCGCTCCTATATGGGCCAAGTGTTCCTGCCAGGTATCGCTAAATATGGCAATATCATCGAGATATGCGCAGGTATAGTCTTGGAACCCATCTAGGAGACGGTCCACCATCCGCTGGAAGGTAGCTGGCGCGTTTTTCATCCCAAACGGCATGACCTTAAATTGGTACAGGCCGAATGGGGTGACAAAGGCGGACTTGGGGATGGCGTCCGGGGCCAGGGGAATCTGCCAATACCCTTTGCACAGATCAATCGTGGTAAGGTATTGCCCCCTGGCCATCCGGTCTAGTAACTCATCGATCCTAGGCATCGGGTATGCGTCGGATACGGTCTTCTCATTCAGTCTCCTGTAGTCCACGCAAAAGCGGGTCGTGCCGTCCCGCTTTGGTACGAGGACCACTGGAGATGCCCAGGGACTATCTGAGGGCTCAATCACTCCTAACTGTATCATCTCCTCAATTTCTTTGCGCATATTCTCCCGGACCGCTTCAGGGATGCGGTACGGGGTCTGGCGCATGGGGAGTTGACCTGGGGTGTCTACTCGGTGGGTAGCCAGAGGGGTGTATCCAGGTACATTAGAAAAGGTTTCCTGCTTTTCCTGCAGCAGCTGTTGTACCTCGATACGCTCCTGTGGGCTCAACCGATCCCCCAATACAACTGCTCCTAAATCCCCAGCCAGCTGTCCGTCTTCTAACAGATCGGGGAGGGGTAGGCTGTCGCTCTCTTCAGAGGTGGGGGCGCAGATCGCTGTCACCTCCTCTGAACGTTCCTGGTAAGGTTTCAGCATGTTCACATGGATCATGCGTCGCCCCCCATTCCCTGCGCAGTGGCCAATTATATACGTGGTGTCACATCGTTGTTCTACCACTCTATAAGGACCTTGCCAGGCGGCCTGTAGCTTATCGTGTCGAACAGGTTTTAAAATTAAAACTTTCTGTCCGACCTGAAAGTTGCGGTCCCTGGCGCCTCTATCGTACCAGGTGCGCTGCCGCGTCTGAGCTGCCTGTAGGTTTTCCTTTACCGTCTTGGTGAGTGCTTCCAGGCGATCTCGGAGGGCCAACACATATGGTACAATAGGGGTACCGTCCACGCTACGGTCTCCCTCCCAGTGCTCTCTAATCAAGTCTAGGGGTCCCCTTACTCTCCTCCCGAATAGCAGCTCAAAAGGGGAAAATCCTGTAGATTCCTGCGGCACTTCCCTGTAAGCAAACAGTAAGTGCGGCAGGAATTTTTCCCAGTCTCGGTGAGTCTCTGCGAAGGTTCGTAGCATCTGTTTTAAGGTGCCATTGAACCGTTCGCAGAGCCCATTAGTCTGGGGGTGGTACGGAGCACTAATTATAGGCTTAATTTTACAGAACTTCCAGAGTTGTTGGGTAACCTCTGCCGTGAACTGAGTGCCCTGATCCGAGATGATCTCCCTGGGTAGCCCCATCCGGGAGAAAACCTGCATCAGCGCCTCAGCCACCGTCTCTGCATGTATATTAGTTAAAGCTACCGCCTCGGGGTAGCGCGTGGCATAGTCTACTACAGTCAGGATGTATCGTTTGCCCGAGGGGCTGGGTTTTCGGAAGGGACCTACAATATCTACGGCAACCCTATGAAAGGGTTCCTCAATTATGGGTAGGGGGTGCAGCTTCGCCTTATGCTTATCCCCCCTCTTTCCCACCCTCTGGCACGTGTCGCAGGTATTACAGTACCTGCGTACCTCCTGGCTAATCCCTGGCCAAAAGAAACTCTGGGTCAATCGATATCTGGTACGGCTGACCCCCAAATGTCCGGATAGCGGAATATCGTGCGCTATCCGGAGTAACTCGGTTCGGTACCTCTGAGGTACCACCAGCTGTCTTGTGGTAATGGGGTCTGACCCGTCTATTTGTTTACTTGATTCCCGGTATAATAACTGTCGGTCCCATACAAATCTTTCCCCCTCCGCCCCCGGTTGGATAGAGGTGACCTTGTCTCGGTATACCTGTAAGGTGGGGTCAGTGACTACCTCGGCTACAAACTCGTCAGGAGGGGCCCAAGGGATACAGTCTAGGGAAGGGGAGGAATCTCTTACCTGGACCTCCGGCAGTGCGTTGTTTTGTTGGGTGCGGGCCTGTTGCCTGGTGACTACTGGGTGTGCTTCTTCAGTAGGTTGTGGTTCAAATGCGGAGGTGAGTTTGCCCAGGTCATTCCCCAGGACCACCTCAGCAGGTAATTGCGGCATTAGTCCCACTTCCACATTCCCGTACCCCGCACCCCAATGCAAATGTACCCTGGCTGTGTCTAGCCGATACACGGCTCCCCCTGCAACCCTGACAGCCACAGTCTTATTCAGTTTAGCCTTATCTGGAACCAAATGGCTTTGCACCAGGGTGATGGTGGCTCCTGAGTCTCTGAGCCCCTGCATAGGCTTCCCTTCCAGATATACGGTTTGCCTATGGTGCTGGCGGTTATCCGCCTGTGCCTGCAAGGGGTTAGCCTCATGCAGCACTTCCCACTGTTCCACAGTCGTGACTGGAACGGCAGAGCTGTAGGGAAGTGGTACCTCGTCCTGGTAATGATGTGCTGCTGCTCTCGGTGGTGGTGGTGGGGGCCCTGGTCGGATCCAGGTGTTGCGTTCCCTGGACTGCGGACAATCTCGTTGGTAATGTCCCCACCTCTGGCATCGGTGGCATTGCACAGAAGCAGGTGTGCGGTATCTCGGCTGCGCTGCGGCTGGTGCTGGTGGAGGAAGGGATCTTGGTGGGGGTTGAGGGTTAGGAGAAAATGAATTTACCCCCAGTGGCCGCATGGCCGGTTTGTTACCCACTGTCTTGGTTTGTCTGCGAGCATCCATAAAGTCATCTGCCTTTTTGGCAGCCTCGGTGAGGGTGGTGGGGTTACGGTCCCTCACCCATTCCTGCAGTTCTGAGGATATCCCCTCATAAAACTGCTCCAACAGCAGCATTTGTAATAAGTCCTCCATGGACCTCGCTTTACTCGACTGCATCCACCCAAGGGCTGCCCTTTCTAGTCGGCAAGCCCACTCCGCATGTGAATCTTTGTCCACCTTTTTCAGTTCCCTGAAACGTCTCCGGTATGCCTCTGCTGTTATTGCATACCGGGCCAAGATAATCTCTTTCACCCGGTTATAGTTCCTAATTTCCACATCTGGTACAGTGCGGTAGGCTTCCGCTGCCCTTCCTGACAGCCGTCCCGCTAATATGGGTACCCACTCTTCCCTTGGTATGTTATGCAGTGTACATAGTCTCTCAAAGTCCTGTAGGAAGGCATCTATATCCTCCTCTGCTTCCACATACGTTTTAAACGCTTGGTAGGGAATTTTGGGCTTACCCTCTTGTGCTATAGCTCCTGCGGTACCTCTTTCTGGTGTTTGTGGTCTCCTGTTTCTCTTTACAAATTCCTGCACCTCTGTCATGGTTTTAGAGATGATCTCTGTGGGTGGGTTTTCCCCATAGAAGGCCAGTCTGTATTGTAATTGCCTTTGGAACTCCTCCTGTTCTGTTTCAGGTCTTTGTTCCGTGGCCTGGACCTCCTCTGCTCTGTATTCTGCCATTACTTCGGTGATGAGCGTTGCTTTGGATTTGCTGCTGGCAGAAACACCTTTTGCTTCCAGAAGATCTTTCAAGGTGGTTCTTTTTAGCGTAGAAAGGTCAATCTCCATTAATCCTTGTTCCTCTGTGAGTCTGGATCCCACCGCTGCCAACCAATGTAGCGGAGGGCTGATTTCTCGCAGCTATTCTCCACTTTAGATCCAAGGAAGGCTCAGGAACAAGTCATTAGTAAATCCACAGCAGAGTTTCCAGCAGGTAAAACGGTACAGCAATATCCCCACAGCACTCCCAATAACTGGACGACACACAGTTTCAGGAGTAGAACTAGCAATCGTTTATTCCAGGGTTTCTTATAAAGCCTGCTCCCATGCAAGGGAGGGAACTACAGCAATTATGATAGTAACCAATAACATTCTTGTTACCTCCCACACATCTCCTCCCCTCAGAGTGTGTCATAATCCCCTTAAGTTGTACAGTAGTTTACCCCAAACTTGGATGTACCTCTAAAATATCATATAGCTTTAATATCAGGGTACCGCTGGGTAGCCCTGATCTGGGTGAATATAATATCCAAAATTCACCCAGATCGGACCAGGGGTTCGGCAGTTACCGGCAAGTGAAGTTTGACCGACCGCACACGAGTTGGTATCCGAAAAGGGTTCCATGAGAATGGGCCCTGCGGTCGGTCTCCGTTCGGTAGTTAAAATAGACATTTACAATTGCCATCCACATTTACATTCACCTAGATAGTGATTCCCTCATTCGGTACTTTATTACTACCGAATGGGGATTCGTTATGTCTCTCCGTTCGGCAGTTACGGAGCTCTGGAGGTCTCAGCGGTGTTTGGTTGTCTGAGTGTCCGATTTGAGTTCCAGGCACTCGACGACCAAACACCGCTGGGATTTTCATGCGTAAGATGGCCGCTGCCACGTGTACGCATGCCGAATGGCGGCCACCCAGATACAATGTTAATGCCGGTTAACTTGTGGTTTGGGGAAGAATGTGAGCCTTAATTGCTGGCACACTTCTCTCCGGGGTGGCCCCTCCGTTCGGTAGTTTCCATAAGTATATAGTACGGATGGAAACTACCGAATAACATATAATTCACATAATAAACAGACGAACAGCAATTTTAACATAGGGAAAAATTATACGGACACAGTCACACAGGCATTTTGCAGGACAGGCTTACTGCATTCCGCTACAATTATTATTATAATTATTGGCATTTTTATAGCGCCAACATATTCCGCAGCTCTTCACGATATTACAAAGGGGTACATTTAACAATAAATAATATTATTACAAAATGTTACAGGAACAATAGGTTGAGGAGGACAGCAGATGTAAAACTGTAGATATACGGAGAAGTCCAATTAATAATTATTACATATACATGCCACGTGTCTAATCTAATCATAAAGTATATGCTATTTACCCCTATTTATCCATAGGAGTATATGGAGGGCAGACCGTTTACACAATTAGAATTTATAATTTTTTGTCTCTCGTGCTCCTGTCCATACTGCAGCTCCCTAATTTTCTCCGTCTTCCAAAACAGTCTAATTTAAAAAGAGATTGGGCACTGATTTGTAGCATACTAAGGCATGCGGTAACCATGGTGATTATCAAATTAAAATAATTTGATAAAAGAACTGTTATCATAGGGATTTCGTTATTGATAGATGGAGGAAGAAAGAGGTTGTTTTTTTTTTTGTCCAGATTGTAAGGAATGATCTTTCTGTGCTGTGTTGTGCTCCATTTAACAGCGTGTTAATTTATCTTTATATTATATATTTTTGTTTATTTGATATTAATTTGTGCATCTTCAGAATTTAAGTAACATCGTGAACTAGCTAGTCAATGCACCAGCTGTAGGAGATTGTATACTTGTTGCAGCCATATTTTATGTATTTTTTTTATTTTTTTATAGCCAACATATGTAAGTGTTCTATCTAAGGAAACCGTATTATATTCGGTTTATGAGTAAATAAGTCTTGCATACCAGATGGCTTAGCCTCCACCATGAGTGTGTTTTTCACTGCAGTGGATAGATTAGCTGTCTACTGTATTTCGAGTCCTCGGAGGTTGGTGGAGGTTTGGAGGTTGGTGGCTGTAGAAATTTGATGACTGAGATAACTAGGTAGTATAGCAGAGATAGACTAGCTTTATGGCATATATAGGTCAACAGGTGGGGTACTTTAACATAAGTAGTGGGGGCTGGCAGGTCAGTGGCTGATTAGGTGCTACTAGATAAAATAAAGGCGAGTGGGGACATCCTTAATGTGGAGGGCGCGCCGGCCCAGGAGATGCAGTTTCCATGTGACTGGCAGGAGGGTAGCGCACTGCACAACAGTCCCCTTCTGCCGGTCACAGCATGTAGTTTGGCCGAGCAGACCGCAGGTAAAGGAGCTTCTGTAAAACCTACTCGGTCTGACAGGAAGTGCTTACATAGAGTGCAAACCACTTCCTGTCAGACCTGGTGGAAGATCCTGAAGCTCCTTTACCATGGCCTGTGGAAGGTGAGCTCGCACAGAGGGGGTTGGAGTGGAGGATAGGTGCACGGATGGCTGAGAGGGAGACTAGGCGCACAGAGGGCTGAGAGATGCACACAGAGGGAGAAGGAGGGAGAGGCACAGAGAGGGCTGGGGGGAGGGGCCAAGAGTACTGAAGGGGGAGAGACTACACAACGAGAGCTGAAGGGGGGAGACTACACAAGCAGAGCTGAAGGGGGAGAGAGACTACACAATGAGGGCTGAAGGGCGTAGGCACACAGAGGGCTGTGGGAGAGGCACACAGAGGGCTTGGGGGGGAAGCACACAGATGGTTGGGGGGGCAGCACACAGAGGACTGCAGGGGAGAGGCACACAAAGAGGGCTAAGGGGGTGAGGCACACAGAGGGCTAGCGGGTGGAGATGCACATAGAGGAATTATGGAGGAAGAGGCACACAGAAGGCTGAGGGAGTCAAAAGACACACAGAATGCTTAGGGGGATAGAAGCACCTTCAAGCCTCTCCAAAAGTCCATGGCACGGGAGCTCCCGTCACAATGTTTTTTTTTTTAAATATACAGAACCTCCCTAACATGATGTACTTCACGCTTTATACAGAGTGTCTAGTCTCCTGTTATCTGAATTGGGATCCTGTAAAAAATATCAAATTATTATAAATGCCAATAACAAAAATAATGATGAAATTGTGCATTGTGATAAACATGCATACATGTAAGACGACACTTCACTTAAATGTGAAATTAGTAATAACCTCGAGACAGGCTCAGCACAATGTCAACCAAGACCAAATGATTCCTGCAGTAAGTCTTTTAATTTCCAGGATGTTCTGATTACTTAGTGATCGGTCGGATAAATACATTTCAAATGGCCATGGAGGGACAATTTCGATTCAGGGGTATGGATGTGGGTTATATATATGTTATGGCAGCTCCTTGACCCTACTCATAATTATTAATGTAAATGTAATTTAGAACAAAACTATCTTCCTTACTCAGACTGATTCATGTACTTGTCTCGTTGCTGTAAAGTTCTGTTATAAACACACACCAGCTAGAGGGATTTGGCCCAGTATAGGGAATGCACCTGCTAAAGAGGGGCAGTTTGCATGTATGAGCATTTGTACTTCTTCAGTTTAGAGCCAAAAACAATCAACACAAATACATTATATTCCCCTAATGCACACTTATATATTATTTCATTTTATAAGTTCGGGGTAGGGCATTTTGAGGTCTATATGTATATATATATATATATATTTGTAAGAAGGTGGTGGTAACTTGCTTCCTGTTAGCAGTTGTTTATTAACCCATTCCTTGTGGTTAAGTACTTTTATTTTGAAGTCTGATACAGTGTGGCTTCCTGCCCCGCGTTCTCACACATTCTGTGGAATAACGCGCCTTTGAAGTGGGAAACACAATCACATTCCTTTTGACATGCTCAGTATCGCCCTAATTGAGTTTAAGTTCTTGGCATTAGATCCCTTCACTGAGCACATGTCAGAAATTCTTCGTCCCAAATCCTCACACATGGGTCCGGCATTTGTGACCTGGCTCACATCGCCCCTTTTCAGTGCTTGGGTTTATGGAGGGAAAGGTCTTCGGCATGTCGTGAGCTTTAAAAAAAAAGGGCTTAGTATCTCCTATCACATCTCTTTCCAATGAAAATGTAAAATGAAGTAAAAGAGATATATCCGCTGCTTTGCGATTTTTATGGGAGATTCGAATATACAGCTTAGCTGAGCTAGCTTTCCTGTACTCTGTTATCATTAACCAGCTTAATGGAATTCCATGTATTGAATGGCTTGGGTAGAGGAATTGTATCAATGAGTTATTCCTCAGGCATGATGTAGTCCTTATTCATTGGATTGTCTTGTACCCAAAATAAGTGCACTGCTCTCTTTTTGTCTTTATTATAATTTAAAAGGAAGCTATAGTCCTGAAAATAACACTATATACAGTAAATATATATTTATTTTTTGGTACTTTGTGTCCTTTCTATCCACCTCCCTTTGGTCTGCTGCCTGCTGCCCGCACTGCGTATTTCTACATCATTCCATGTTATTACAAAGCTACCTGAAGCACAAAATCTACTCAAATGTACAAGATTTCTCTTTTAGATCAGTTATTGCTTGTTCTAGTTTTTTTTTATGATTATTATTAGTAATATTTATAAAGTGGCAACAAGTTCCGCAGCGCTGTACAATGGGTGGACTAACAGTCACGTAATTGTAACCAGATGAGTTGGACACACAGGGACAGAGTGATTGAGGGGCTTGCTCAATGAGCTTACATGTTAACCCACCTTTGTCTCTCCATGAACAAGACACAATGGCTGTCCGAAATAGCAAGCTCCACGATCCCATCTGACGTTATCCAAACAGATACAATGTAATGAGATGCATTTCAGGCCATTTATGTGTCCTGATTGGCATCTACAAGGTTTAAGTCAATCTAGTAATATTACATTTTTGCTTTCCTCATAAATCCAGTAATTGTTTTTTTATGCATTTTTAAAGCATTGGCTTACTGTAACATTTTTTGTGTTAACTGTTGATTTCTAATATTTTTTTTTAGCACTGACATCGGCCTGGATATAATTCACTAAAAGACTCGACAAGGACGGGCTGCTGCTCGGTGTGAACCCTTTCTTGGTAAGTACAGTTTTGGTGGAATGTATTGCCATGCCACAATAGACCATGGGTGAGTGGATTGCAGAAGTGTCTGGGTTATCAATACTAGATAATTATGTTGTAAACAGCTATTGATGTGAGCCTATAACGTATGGGATGATCACACGGTATAATCCATCCAGCTGCCGTTAAATGCCCCTCCACCTCCCCGGCCTTCTTTTAAAAAATAGCTGAGTTTGTGATAGGCTGAAGATCACAGCTGGGCGTGTAGGTTGGATCAGATTGTTTGTGGATCAGATTGTTTGTAAGAGAGGGTTTTTTTGTTAACCTTTTCAGTGCTGAACTAGTAGAATGCTGCATAATACTCACAGGGTTAACTTCCAATGGAATGTGAAAGCAATGGCAAACAAACCCTTATCTGTTTACTGAATCTAGAAAAGTCAGTTCCCAGGAAAGGCCAATGTGTGAGCCCTTGGCTGAGTCATCACTAGATTTGTCATAACGTAAATTAAGGTGACCCCCCACCCCCTCCAGTGATTCCTGCAATAAGCCACCATTAAACCTGGATTATGGAACACGCTACCCTTAGACATCGTTCACACTATTGCAGGGGGTCTAAGAGTTAGTCGGAATGAATCCATGTAGAATGTGGCGACTTGTAAAACGTCAATGTGCAATTACAAACGTTTAATTCTGCCGTATTCAAAGTAAAACTTTGCTTGACATTCCTTGTGACCAGTTAATGGCCATAGCCGTTGTATATCAAGCCCATCCCCTTGTCATGACACAGTAATAGTTCCTGCACTGCCAGGAATGGCAAACGTTTACAAATGGCGTTGCATTGCGGGATATTGTATCTTTGGGGGGAGATGGGGGTCTGTGAGTTTAACTGGATATGTTACATGTGTCATAGCACATTAAAACTTGGTGTTTATTTAAACTCCCGGCGAGGAGCGCTGTATCCTTGCTCTGTTACCCCCTGCAGCCCAACGCACCTGTTAATGGAAACTTGGATTGCTGGGGGTCAACACATCTGGAGGAAAAATGACTGAGAATCCTGTATCCGCACTTCTAGTTATGTCCAGATTAAGAGACACAGACCGTATTCACATTAAAACAGCATTATTGGAAAGGCAGTCAGTCTCTGGAATACTGCAAGGGAAATACAAGATAATTAACTTGTTTGTGTACCAGATTCTCACTTGGGATCTTGGGATGGCTATGTTTTATTGTAAATGTTTTTTTAATCTATCACACTATATGTAACGTGTCCCTGGTGTTTGTTTGTATGTATTGATTGTTAATGCATAGACAGTTGCATTCATTATGATATTAGTAAAGGCTGCAGGGAACTTGGAGAATCAATAATGAAGTTTAAATCAGTAATGTGAGATTTTTTGTTTGTCGCCCTGGAAATATGCCCATTCACCCGAATGGCCTGAGAATCTGCCCATTCACCCGAATGGCCTGAGAATCTGCCCATTCACCCGAATGGCCTGAGAATCTGCCCATTCACCCGAATGCCCTGAGAATCTGCCCATTCACCCGAATACCCTGAGAATCTGCCCATTCACCTGAATACCCTGAGAAACTGACCATTCACCCGAATACCCTGAGAAACTGCCCATTCACCCAAATGGCCTGAGAATCTGCCCATTCACCCGAATGCCCTGATAATCTGCCCATTTACCCAAATACCCTGAGAATCTGCCCATTCACCCGAATGGCCTGAGCATCTGCCCATTCACCCGAATGCTCTGAGAATCTGCCCATTAACCCGAATACCCTGAGAATCTGCCCATTCACCCGAATACCCTGAGAAATTGCCCATTCACCCGAATACCCTGAGAAACTGTCCATTCACCCGAATGGCCTGAGAATCTGCCCATTCACCCGAATGCCCTGATAATCTGCCCATTTACCCAAATACCCTGAGAATCTGCCCATTCACCCGAATACCCTGAGAATCTGCCCATTCACCCGAATACCCTGAGAATCTGCCCATCCACCTTAACTCCCTGAGAATCTGTCCATTCACAAAACTCCCTGAGAATCTGCCCTTTAACCTTAACTCTCTGATAATCTGCCCTTTCACCTTAACTCTCTGATAATCTGCCCTTTCACCTTAACTCTCTGATAATCTGCCCATTCACTTTAACTCTCTGGTAATCTGCCCCTTTACTTTAACTCTCTGGTAATCTGCCCATTGACCTTAATTCTCTGATAATCTGCCCATTCACAAACTCTATGATAAACTACCAATCCACCCAGATAACCTGTCCTTAAATCCTGAGACTTCATAATCTGCCCATCCACCCATTTAACCTGTCCATTAATCCTGAAACTGGCAATCTGCCCATCCAACCAGAGACCCTGTCCATTAATCCTGAGACTGGTAATCTGCCTATCTACCCAGAGAACCTGTTCATTAATTCTAAAACTCAGGTAATCTGCCCACTGTTCTAGAGCACCTGTCCAATCATCCTGACACTGATAATCTGTCTATTCACCCATTGAACCTGTCCATTAATCCTGAGACTGATAATCTGTCTATTCACCCATTGAACCTGTCCATTAATCCTGAGACTGATAATCTTCCTATCTACCCAGATAACTTGTTCATTAATTCTAAAACTCAGGTAATCTGCCCACTGTTCTAGAGCACCTGTCCAATCATCCTGAGACCAAGAAAGGAAGTAGTTTGGTTGAGCAAACAGCACCGTGTTCAAAGTTTGGGGTTATGCGGTTCATTAACGGTTTAACCCTCCATGTTAGGACAGTGCTTGGGTTCTCCTCGAACCATAACAACCTAATTGCAAGGAAGCTGTTAAAATGCCCAGGGCTCCCTTTTAATCCTGAGACTCTGGTAATCTGCCCATTCACCATAAGAATTGACACCAGAAACATTTTGGAGCAAGCCATGTTTGTTCCCATGGACGGGGGTTCTCCATCAAATTACTTTATGTCTGTTAATGAGCTTTTTTTATTGAGTTAAATTAAAAATGTGTCATACTGTTTTTATAAAAGAAAATGGGTCATTTGTATGTCATCCACATCCCCAAAGGATTTTTATTGTCACGGAGCAAATATCATTACATAGTGAGCCCAAGGGCAAACACAGCATTTCTCAGCTTGTGCTTCTACGTATAACCTTATCTAAACATCTACATCTAACATGAGCTTTCCTTGATGGTGTATCAATGTGACCCAGTCTCTGTACAAAGACGGGTGAGAATTCCTTGGTCTAATGGCACCAGGAATTTCTAATGGAAGTGGTAGCTTAACGGTCAGATTGTTCTGATACACAACATGGTGGTTTACTGGCAGCTGTGGTCGCTCTGTGAGAAGGCTGGAGACTGACATGTAGGAGGGACAACACTAGATTGTTTGCTGCACTCAGCAGTCTGTGATGTTCAGCATCCGGACCTGTTCACAGAGCAACGTATTGTTTTCAAAAATGTTTAATATCAAGCATAGCAAGACACAAGAAAAGAACAGAGAATATAGCATGTCTTGTAGGAAGCAACCCATACTAGTTCTTTCTGCCTGTCTAATAGAGACAGATGACAACAGGACCCTTGCCACAAATGTTCTTATCTAACAGAGAGCCCTGGATGCATGGTGGACCCATTATTCCAAATAATTCAGCCACCATTGGTAAAAGTAAATTCATGAAGGCTCTAAAACAGCCATGGGTTACGGATTTAAAGGACAACTTAATCTCAATGAAGGGGTGTGGGTGCAGTGTTCCTGTATGTTAAACCCTACAAAACATTGCAGTTTAGCACAAAGAGCAATGTTTACCTTGGCTGTCATATTGACAAAGACTACAGGGGGAGGGACATTCGGCACTCCAGATTTTGTGGACTGCATCTACCATATTGCTCAGCCATAGTGGGAGATGTAGTCCAAAACATCTAGAGTGCGGAAGGTGGCCTACCCTGGACTAGAAGCTCATCCACTGCATCGACTGCAAGATTAAAACTCGTCATGTGACATTGCAGCTCATAGGAAATAGGAATTGGATTCAGTGCTTTCTTATGAGAAGCAATGGATGTGCATGCGCATCGGATCCTCGATGCTTCTCCATGGGGAGCATTGTGTTAGACCAGTGATGGAGGAGGAACACCTCTTGTTGACATTGCAGGAGGTGGAGAGGCCAGCAACGCCGAGGTAGTTGAGGGAATTTCACCACTGGAAAAGGGTGAGTAAAAATATTATTTCCTAAATACATTTTTATGATGGGGGGTTGTATCGATGGTTCTATAGCTTTCATTTAACATCCTTTTCAAAGCATTGATGGCATTGTACATAATCAATCCTTTAAATATCTATAACATTGCAGTTTATCACAGACTGTGTTCTTGGTGTAATATTGTTGGATACGCTTTTATAAGTGATTTAATATCTTTGGATATACTTTTAATATGATTTAATATTTAGAAAAATATTTTGATATTTTCATACATGATACATTTTGGATATTTAAAAAAATACTTTTACATTTTTAGCCAAATATATTGAATCATTTTAAAAGCTTAACCAAAAATGCTAAATCAAGAAATCAAGACCTATATTGGGGATAACCTGCTGTCTTCTCATAATCTTAATAGAATCTTGACGTCACTTACTGTAAAGGACAAATAATATCAGTTTAGCACATTTAATCTGACTCCCATTCTTTTTCTTTCAGTTTTCCTTTTTCTTATGCCCCTTGTATCTTGATGATTATACTCCCCTTTTTACCAATTGCGAGCATTTATATTTGTCTTTTCTTCTTTGTACCGGATCTTAACACCCGGGTGCCTCCGCTTTGTTCTCCTCTGTCCATGATGTCTGCTGTTTACCTTCCTTGACTGAAGGAATGTGGTTAATTATCTTAGCAACTGAAATCTACTTTGTGTAAACTCTGCCCATTGCCTAGATTTGCCAAAGACCTCACTCCTCATAAGAAAAAGTAATGTTTCTTATGTTTAACTAAAAATCCAAGGTGAATTTCAAAAGAGTAAAACCAAGGAGAAATAGACAAAAAAGGATTGATTTCAAAACAAAAGCGCCTTTAAAAACCCTTACGGACACATGACGGAAATATTCCGTCATGATACCCTTTTATTCCAGAAGTTGTGTCCTTAATGGGTTAAAGATTATATTGCGATGATGCCATAGAAGGGAATTTGAAAACAAAGATTGGAAGGAGTTTCTATATGGGCACAAGTTGTGCAGCCTATGATGTGGTGCTGTGTATAACTTGCCCAATACGGTCACATTGATGGCTGGTAAGTTGTCAACGCATGAAGAGTTCACTTTAAAAATCAGGGGATAAAAGTATATTTTAGGAATTCCTTGGAATGGTGTGTTCAAAAATGCACAGGATGTTATGGTACAGCTTATCCCACGAGAGGGTTACTGTCGCCATGGGTTTTCATTTTTTCCCATCTTGCCTGCCAATTACTTGTATACCTAAGGCCTCTCTTCTGGAAGCCATGACCTTTTCCGATGCGGAGCAGGAAGTGTAAGATTTGTTTAGGCTTCAGCAAGGCGTTTGGCCAAAACTGAGCTCTCTTAAACCGCAATGCATTGTGATAAATGTAGAGAGAAACAACAATTGGAGTGCTTATTGCTAGCATGAATTATTGACTTGAATGTTTATTTCTATCAATAATTAAAAACACTCTCTCGGCTCATTATTGTGATAATCTATTTTGCAGCTACATTGACTTTGGTGAAATTATTCTGTAATTGTAAATACCTTTTGTTGGAGCGAACCTGTGATTAGTTGAAAACAGTGATAAACCATGGGATTCTTGTAGAAGGAATGCCTACTGGATGCATGTTGACTGTATATGGGTAAAGGATAAGTTTTTGTTCTGTGTTATATATGTATGGAAGGAATGAGTTCTCTTATAGAATCTATATTTTTCAAGACTCCTTCTGTTTTACACACTCTTTGAGTTTTACCCATTTTGTCATCTCTTCGTTTTATTCATTGCATTGGTTCCCCCCTTTTTTTATCTCACCTGTGTATTCCTCGTCTTAAGTTGCCCTTCATATCTTTCCTGTTTATTTCTTATATTGGCTGCTCTTGATTATCTCACCAGTTTTGCCTTGTTGGTTCCCCAATATATTAAATGTATTTGTTGTGTTGATTATTTTTTACGGTCTGAGAGGAGTAAGAGGGGTTGTTATTACTACATGTGGCCAGGGACTACCCGGACCATATCTCTCGGGGGGGAATTCTAGATGTCAGTCCTTGCTATTTTGAAATATGCCATATTAATTGGACTAGACAAATTGCAGACCTTTTGCCCGCCATTTTGTTTAGAACTCTCCCATTGCATGGTGCCAGGATCAGTACCATCACTCAGTCCCTTCCTGTTATACAATGCAGATATACAATGAGGCATACAATCCCGAGTGATTGTAGTTGTTTATGTTGAGAGGAAGATGTCAATAACTCCCTTTTACATTGACGGCAGTCACATGAGTAGGGAAGGAAAAGCATGCACTGGGACGCAGGTAGAGGACCACCCATGTACCAAAATGCCCATCATATCTGGTGAACATGTTTCAGAGTAACTTGTCTTTCCCGTCAGTGACTGTAGCAGGTAGTAACAAAAGAGCAAGACTATGCTGAGCGTCGCATGAAAGGGAAACGGCACTTAAGTCTGCACAGATGTCACCTGCGGGAACGTCTCCGAAGCACACGTTGTCTTCTCCTTCTTGACATACACTTCTTCAAATGCAGTTGTCAAACCAATGAACAAAGCAAGTTGTTTCCTGCGGCAGCATTAAGTCTCACTCAGACATTTGTTTTATGTATCTTTTCTTAATGTATTTAATGTGACATAAACGACAAAATGCAATCACACGTACAGGAACGTTGAAGAGTAAATTGACTTGGCTGATCTAAAGAGATGGTTTGTCCTACCACGTTCCAACGTCCTCCATCCTAATAATAAATGTCTAAAAGATAAGAGGAAGGATTAAACAGGCTTTGTTCTACTACTAAAAAGAAGCAGGACAAAAACGGCCTAGCTTGTGGTCCTGGTGTTGCTGACGTGTGAGGATAGCAGTACTGGTGGCAGGCGTCCTCTGTGCCCAGCAACAAATGAGGTCTCTGTAGAGTAGACTTCATTGTTGATGTTTCTTTTAGCAGGGTTTTAGAAAGGTCATTCTGTCAGGGTTCCAGAATAGCGGAAAATATGTCCATCGTGTTCTCGTATACAGAGACAAATGGTCATCACAGGTTCTTCTTATACAGAGGTAACGTACATAGTGAAGAACCCTCTTTTAGAGATGATAAAGCATATATCACAGAATGATATGATACAGAAATAAATGAATAATAATGTATGTATAAGGCAGTGATGTAAATGAATGAATAATAATGTATGTATGGGGCAGTTATGTAAATGAATGAATAATAATGTATGTATAAGGCAGTTATGTAAATGAATGAATATTAATGTAATATGGGGCAGTTATGTAAATGAATGAATAATAATCTATGTTTGGAGCTGCTTTGTATGTCCCAGTCAGCAGTAAAGCTGCACTGAGTTGAAGAAGCAGTAGTTTGAAGGAAGAGTGAGGCGTTCAAGCTGGGTTTATCAGTGTTGTTCATTCATAAATCTTATCTCTGAGTCAGTGAGTAAAACATTCAGCGCCATCCGTCCGTCCATCCTCACACTCAGCCAGCTTCCTGTTCCTCAATCCCAGAGTGTTCTCTGTAACTGCTCTCCATCTGTCCACTCTCACACTCAGCAAGCTTCCTGTGCCTCAATCCCAGAGTGTTCTCTGTAACCACTCTCCATCTGTCTACTCTCACACTTAGCCAGCTTCCTGTGCCTCAATCCCAGAGTGTTCTCTGTAACTGCTCTCTATCTGTCGATCTTCCCACTGAGCCAGCTTCCTGTGCCTCAATCCCAGAGTGTTCTCTGTAACCGCTCTCCATCTGTCCACTCTCACACTCAGCCAGCTTCCTGTGCCTCAATCCCAGAGTGTTCTCTGTAACCACTCTCCATCTGTCTACTCTCACACTTAGCCAGCTTCCTGTGCCTCAATCCCAGAGTGTTCTCTGTAACTGCTCTCTATCTGTCGATCTTCCCACTGAGCCAGCTTCCTGTGCCTCAATCCCAGAGTGTTCTCTGTAACCGCTCTCCATCTGTCGATCTTCAAACTCAGCCAGGTTCCCGTGCCTCAATCCCAGAGTGTTCTCTGTAACTACTCTCCATCTGTCTACTCTCACACTCAGCAAGCTTCCTGTGCCCCAATCCCAGAGTGTTCTCTGTAACCACTCTCCATCTGTCTACTCTCACACTCAGCCATCTTCCTGTACCTCAATCCCAGAGTGTTCTCTGTAACCGCTCTCCATCTGTCCACTCTCACACTCAGCCAGCTTCCTGTGCCTCAATCCCAGAGTGTTCTCTGTAACTGCTCTCCATCTGTCCACTCTCACATTCAGCCAGCTTCCTGTGCCCTAATCCCAGAGTGTTCTCTGTAACCGCTCTCCACCTGTCTACTCTCAAAGTCAGCCAGCTTCCTGTGCCTCAATCTCAGAGTGTTCTCTGTAACCACTCTCCATCTGTCGATCTTCCCACTGAGCCAGCTTCCTGTTCCTCAATCCCAGAATGTTCTCTGTAACCACTCTCCATCTGTCGAGCTTCACACTCCACAAGCTTCATGTGCCTCAATCCCAGAGTGTTCTCTGTAACAGCTCTCTATCTATCCACTCTCACACTCAGCCAGCTTCCTGTGCCTCAATCCCAGAGTGTTCCCAATGCAAACTTTCTCATGCCATCCATCATTACGTTCACCTGTCTTCTTCTGGCCCAAACCCTATTTTTTCATTTGTAACATCCATCCTCACACTCATATTATTTCTCCCTGACTCAGACATTGACTTGGTAGAGTTTACTCGTATGAGTTATATTCATACCTATGTAATCTAAAAATCAGACCTCCATCCATCCATCCCCAACCTTGGTTTTCCTTTCCTATAAAACCATCTCACCAACGTTACCCTCCATTTATGATATATTGTTCCATCAACCCTAATAACTACCGTCACAATCAATGCACGTTACAGTCTTCCTCTTCACCCAATATTAATTTAATATAATTTGTAATTAGGAGGTAAAATAATAAAATTCACAATGAATTAATATCTCTCCACTGCTTAATAATTACCATAACATTACATTATTATTAATAATGATGGCCAGATTTCAGACAGACACCCGGTGTGAGTGACACAATGCTGGCTTGTGTTTCTATTGGCTTTGTTTCACTTTGAATTATGCAGACAAAATGAATAATAACTGTGAGATATTAGACAGCCATTACGGTGCACTCATTAACAATAATAACTCGATACTTCAATCATTAGGGTCTAAACAATATTCTATAAAAGTTTGAAAAGTCTAACATCATGTAAAGGAAAGGTATCAATCAACTTTTTTTTATGCACAGATTTGTGGGTTTTCTTTCATACATTTTACATTTCATTTGTTGCTGTAGGTAGGTCAATGGTGGGGTTCGTCCCTAAGAGAACATGTTGCCATTCTGGCTAGCCAAGTACTGTGTGCATTGCAACTTTTAAATTCGGCTTCCATAATGTCTGTATCATAGGGAAGTAGGGAACTACCACCAAAAATGTGACCATGTACCAGACACTGTCGGTTTGGTGTTAAAGCTGATATAACCAACACATCAAAAGTTTTTATAACTGGTGGATAGAGAGCCATAACGTACATTTTCAGTCATTTGTAGTTTTTGGGGTCTTATATTGCTCTGTGTATGAGCTATATTCATTCATAAGACAGACAGACTGACCGTCCTCATTCTGTGTGTGAATCTGGAAATCCTATATACTGTGATATCCTGGACCTAACTCTTCCGAAAAACACAATTGGTGGGTAGAAGACTTGGGAAGGGGAAATTAATGTATGACTGGTAAAACATTAAAACCACTGACAGGTGAAGTGAATAACATTGATTGTATCGTTACAACGCACCTTTCAAGGGGTGGGATATATTAAGCAGCAAGTGAAAAGTCAATTCTTGAATCATGTCATGTGAATTCATGTGACAGCAAATAGATCTGAGTGACTTTGACAAGGGCCAAATAGTGATGGCTAGACTACTGGGTCAGAGCATCTCCAAAACTGCAAGTATTGTGAGGTGTTTCCAGTATGCAGGGTTTAGTACCTACCAAAATTTGTGCAAGGAAGTACAACCAGTTAACTGACCTAAGCAGGGGCGTACCTAGAGCATTTGGCACCCTGGGCGGGTCCTATTTTTGGCACCCCCCCAACTTTAAATATAAAAACAACCAATTTTTTTTTAATGTATTTAGCAGCAGTGTTTGTGTGTTTGTGTGTTTGAATGTATGCATGTTTTTGTATGGAGTATATGTGAGTGAATGTAGCGGTGTGTTTGTATGTAGTGTTGGCGTTTGATTGCAAGCATGCATTTGTGTGTTGTGTGGTATTTGAATGCAGTGGTATGGTTATATATAATGGTGGGGTTTGTATGTAGTGTTGACGTTGAAATGCATGAGTGTATTTGTGTGTAGTGTTGGCGAGATTTTTAGATGTCTGCACATATACATATACACAGACATACACACATGCAGATACATAAACATATTTAAGGACACCAAATAAGGTGCTATCTGCTAAACAGCACCCTCATTTGGCATCTTTAAATATGGAAATCTCACATGCGGGCAGCAATTCAGGGATTGATCAACTAAACAGCTAAAGGATTAAAAAAAACGCCCTTTTCTTATTTTCAGTTGTTTAGTAGATAAATCCCTTATTTGTTATCCTTATGTGGGATTGCAATATTTAAGGGCAGGAAATAAGGGAACTATCTACTAAACACATACGCAGATATACACACAATCACACACATAATCACAGATATACACAAACACAATCACTAACCCACACACATACAATCACAGACACACAATCACATACACACACAAACATTACATACATACACACATTTAATAATTAAGAGGTCCACCCAGCCTCCCTACCTTGCTCTAGAAGGGCTGGAGTGGATCCTCAGTCCCTGGTGGTCAGTGGTTGCTGCTGGGATCTCTGTGCTCTTTCTGCACAGGTCCATCGCACGCCCTGTAATGACGCCGAGGCCGCGATGACATCATATCCTGGCTTCCGGCTCACTGCAGGGCAAAGGCCGTCAGACACAGTCAGATGCACATAGTCACTCACATACAGTTACAGGCAGACAGTCAAACACGCAGGCAATCACACAGGCAGACAGTCACACATACACACACAGATTCACAGACAGTCACACACACAATCACAGGCAGACAGTCACACAATCACAGGCAGACAGTCACACAATCACAGTCACAGACAGTCACTCCCACACACACCCACAATCACAGGCAGACAGTCACACACAGAGTCTCACAGACAATCACAGGCAGTCACACACACAGTCACAGACAGTCACACATACACACAACACAATCACAGTCACACACACACACAATCAGAGGCAGACAGTCACACACACACACACACACACACACACACACAATCAGTCAGACAGTCACAAACACACACACACACAGTCAGAGACAGTCACTCACACACACACCCACAATCACAGGCAGACAGTCACACACACAGACACACACACAGGCAGGCAGTCTCACACACACACAATCACACACACAGTCACACAGACAATCACAGGCAGACAATCACACACCCAGAGTCACACAGACAATCACAGGCAGACAATCACACACACAGTCACACAGACAATCACAGGCAGGCAGTCACACACACACGCAGACAATCACACACACAGAGTCACACAGACAATCACAGGCAGACAATCACACACACAGTCACACAGACAATCACAGGCAGGCAGTCACACACACAGGCAGACAATCACACACACATAGTCACACAGACAATCACAGGCAGACAATCACAAACACAGTCACACAGACAATCACAGGCAGAGTATCACACACACAGAGTCACACAGACAATCACAGGCAGACAATCACACACAGTCACACAGACAATCACAGGCAGAGTGTCACACAGAAAATCACAGGCAGACAATCACACACACAGAGTCAGGCAGACAATCACAGGCAGACAATCACACACAGTCACACAGACAATCACAGGCAGAGTATCACACACACAGTCACACAGACAATCACAGGCAGACAATCACACACAGTCACACAGACAATCACAGGCAGAGTATCACACACACAGAGTCACACAGACAATCACAGGCAGACAATCACACACACAGAGTCAGGCAGACAATCACAGGCAGACAATCACACACACAGAGTCACACAGACAATCACAGGCAGAGTATCACACACACACAGACAATCACAGGCAGACAATCACAGGCCGTCACACACACAGTCAAAGACAGTCACAATCACAGTTACACACAGCACACACTCTCTCAATTACAGTAAGCTTGGGCTGGAGGAGGAATGAATCCAGTCCCTCCTGTGCTGTAGTTGGGGAAGCAGGGACTCCTTCCTGCTTCCCCTCTCTCTGTGTGCAGCAGTATGAGACTGCATTTAGCCCCTCCCCCACATCCGGCATGACTCCGCCCCCACTGCCGACCTGGCTCCGCCCCCAAATCTCCGTGCAGGTTTCCTGCTCCTGCTCCCAGCCCCTGCGTGTGAGCTGTGTCGGCTGCCCGGCGCCCCTGCTGCTATGGCAACCGGTGCAGCCACACAGCTCACTGAACTACAAGCCTGGCCAGCCCTGGTGGCACCCCCCTGCATGATTGCACCCGGGGTGGACCCCCCCCACCCCCCCTTAGTACACCACTGGACCTAAGGATCATGGGTGCCCAAGACTCATTGATGCACGTGGGTACCGAAGACTAGCCCATCACACAGAGGAGCTACTGTAGCTCAAATTGCTGAAAAAACATAATGCTGGCCATGATAGAAATGTGTCAGAACACACATTGTATCGCAGTTTACTGAATTCCCTTTAATGTCCACTATTTACCTCCAAAAGCACCTTCAATGGGGACATGAGTGTCAGAACTGGACCACGGAGCATTGGTAGAAGGTTGCCTGGTCTGATGAATCCTGTTTTATTTTAGATCCGGTGGATGGTCAGATGCCTCGTCCAGCTGGGGAAGACATAGCAGCAGGATGCACTATGGGTAGAATGCAGTGGAGGCAGTGTTATGCTGTGTATAATGACCTGCTGGGATACCCTGGATGGATCTTAGTTTGACACGTAACACCTTCCTAGATAGTGTTACAGTCCATGTACACTCCTTCAAGGCAATGGTGTTCTGTAATGGCAGTAGCCTCTTTCAACAGGATAATGCACTCTGCCAAATTGCAAAAATTGTTCAGGAATTGTTTGAGGAACATGAGAAAGAGTTCAAGGCACTGCCTTGGCCGCCAAATACTCCAGATCGCAAGAGTACAGCATTTAGGTCTGTGGAGGATTCGCGTCTCCACCTTAATCAAGCGGCAAGCAGAGGAGAAAAACTGAAATAAAATAGTCCCTACTTTGTCTCAGTATATATTTTGACTGGGTTGGAATTTCAATGGCATTCCAACATAATCAATCTGAGTTTTCATGACGATTCTATCTTTAGCAAATGCTCATTTTGCAGGGTGACAGGGTAACATATCAACACGTAAACCCTTCTTCTCTTTATTATTATATTATTTATTATATATTAATAAATGTAATCCATAGGAATTTACATTTTACAATGTGTATAATGTAACGTTTGTCATCCAATGTCTGGTTTGCTGTTGCAGCCTTACTGTGAGGCTTTAGGACAAACCTGCCAGGTAAGTGGTAAACTCTGCTTTAACTGAACTTGTCACTATCTCCGTCCATTTTCCATCGAGACTATCAAAGCATCCGAAAGGAGCCTTGTGTCTCTCAGGGACAAGTCAAAGTACAGTCAGCTCTCCCATTTTATACCCTTCTGCCTCTGAACCAGCCTCTCCATGTAAGACATTAACTCAGTGCCACTGGCCACGTATTTCAGGCCATGCATGCCCCGTGGTTTATATCACGTATACTTGGAGGGCCGGGAACGCGGGTATGTTACACGGCAACCATCTCTTCCTTTAGAATTTGTTTATCTCCATGCTTTGCATTTGTCCCTGCTGTCAGTTGCATCGAGAGCCAGCTTTGCTTGGAAAGGGGTACAGCGATACAGCCACCTGCTCCCTTTAAAATAACACCATTCTAGTCGTCTTGGCTCATTCTGTATTGCTAGCTCTCGTTTCACTGTAATCTGACAAGTCCATCTAATATATGGAAATAAAATGTTTGCCTTACGGAAAAAAAATCCCAAAGAAAATAGTTTATTTAAATGATTTAAAAACAGTTTTATGTCTGGAAAGTTAAAGGCAGTGTGCATGCTTGGATGGGATCATTGTCTCCCGATGATAAAGATTTAAAGTGGTACTGTCTCTCTCGAGGTCCGGCATTTGAAGTCTGTTATTGATTGGCGCGGTGTATTTTTGCTTCTTTAAGACTGAATTTGGCGATACTTCAGCTTTTAACTTATACTGTCCATTTTTAGCCTGCTTTAGTTGGGTTTATCAGTTGGGTATACTTCTCTTGGGGGCCTTCAACAAATGTCTATTTAAGTAGTTATTTTATATATTCTTAATTTTGTGAGGTTATTGCTGTAGTTTTATTTAGAGTGATATCTTTGTTAAGTGGGGTTGTTAGAGTTAAAGGGGCACTATAGTCACCAGAACAACTCCAGCTTATTGAATTTGTTCTGGTGAGTAGAATCATTACCTTCAGGCTTTTTGCCGTAATCACTTTTTTTTTGCCGTAATCAGTCTTTTCAGAGAAAATGCAGTGTTTACATTACAGCCTAGGCGCAGGGAAAGGCAACCTTCGGCACTCCAGATGTTGTAGACTACATCCCCCATAATGCTCTTCACCCATAATGCTGGCAAAGCATCATGGAAGGTGTAGTCCAAAACATCTGCAGTGCCGAAGGTTGCCTATGCCTGGCCCTAGGGATATCTCCACTGGCCACTCCTCAGATGGATACTAGAGGTGCTTCCTGGGTCAGTGCTGCACAGTGTGACTGACATTCAGTGACTCCACCCTCTGCATGCAGACACTTAACTTTCCTCATAGAGATGCATTGATTCTATGAGGAGATGCTGATTGGCCAGGGCTGTGTTTGACTTGTGCTGGCTCTGTCCCTGATCTGCCTCTTAGACAGTCTTAGCCAATCCTATGGGAAAACATTGCGTTTGGCGCAGAGCAACACTTCTGATGATGTCAGCCAATCAGGGAGATTAGGGGCTGGGGTAGCAGTTGCAGACCTGAATACAAGTAAGATTTTACTATATTTAGGGAGGCAAGAGGGTGGGGACAGGGAGCCTAGATGGTGTTTTTTAAACACTATAGGATCAGGAATACATGTTTGTGTTCCTGACCCTATAGTGTTCCTTTAACATGTGTTTGTTGTAGCTAGGTTATGCAAGTTATGGCTAGTCTGTGCTAGTTGAGGTTAGTCTTGTCTAGTAGGTATTGGTTGATTAAGCTTTTGTTAGTTGGTTTCGTGTACAGAGATCACACAAGAACCTACTAGATTATCAATTTGGAAGAAACATAGTATGGTAACGTCATTCCGGAGAAGAAAAGTATGGTAACGTCATTCCGGAGAAGAAAGTGTTTCTAGTTTGTTTGAGAAAGGAAGAACATGGTGTATTTATCTTATAAACTGGACCTTTTTAGACCATGTTGTCACTTTTTCCTGCTGGGTGAAGGGAATTGCAAAGTGTTTGCAAGCCTCGGGCATTGGGTACGGAATGTCTCCTCATTTAGGGAGTTGGGAATCATCCTAACTGTATTCTGTAAAGAGTTGTTACATAAAAATCTATATTTTATAAAAACAAAAAATACCCCCCCAAAAAAAGTCAGCTGACAGGTTAAACGATGCTCTGGTGGTCGATCATCCACCAAAAGTCAAGGTTTCATAAATAAATCCTTTTAGCTTAACATCTTTTTAAGACAAAACCAACAACATCGAGCTCCTACATGAAATTGGATATTAGGATAGAAAAGGAGAGGTTATGGACATGGGCGTCCGCAGAAGGGGGGGCACTTGGATTTTTCAGCTTGTTCTGCTATTTTTCGTGTGAGATTTAAAATGAACTGCAATACCGGCGCCGGCCAGTAGGTGGCGCTGTGTATGGAGAGACAGGGACAGGAAGCTGCATCTATCCCTGCTTCTCTCTGAGTGTAACCGCAGGGGAGCAACACATGCAGCCAGAGACAGCCTACAGACCAGGTGAGGGATGGGGTGGTGGGGGTACATTAGGGGAGTATGGCATGGGGGGGGGGGGGGGGGCAGTCTATATATTAGGGGAGTGAGGCATGGGGGGGGCAGCCTATATATTAGGGGAGTGAGGCAGCCTATATATTAGGGGAGTGAGGGATGGGGGCAGCCTATACATTAGGGGAGTATGGCATGGGGGGGCAGCCTATATATTAGGGGAGTAAGGCATGGGGGGGCAGCCTATATATTAGGGGAGTGAGGCATGGGGGGCAGCCTATATGTTAGGGGAGTGAGGCATGGGGTTCAGCCTATATATTAGGGGAGTGAGGCATGGGGGGCAGCCTATATATTAGGGGAGTGAGAGATGGGGGCAGCCTATACATTAGGGGAGTATGGCATGGGGGGGCAGCCTATATATTAGGGGAGTAAGGCATGGGGGGGCAGCCTATATATTAGGGGAGTGAGGCATGGGGGGCAGCCTATATGTTAGGGGAGTGAGGGATGGGGGCAGCCTATACATTAGGGGAGTATGGCATGGGGGGCAGCCTATATATTAGGGGAGTAAGGCATGAGGGGGCAGCCTATATATTAGGGGAGTAAGGCATGGGGGGGGGCAGCCTATATATTAGGGGAGTAAGGCATGGGGGGGGGCAGCCTATATATTAGGGGAGTAAGGCATGGGGGGGCAGCCTATATATTAGGGGAGTAAGGCATGGGGGGGCAGCCTATATATTAGGGGAGTGAGGGATGGGGGGCTGCCTATATTTTAGGGGAGTAAGGCATGGGGGGCAGCCTATATATTAGGGGAGTAAGGCATGGGGGGCAGCCTATATATTAGGGGAGTAAGGCATGGGGGGCAGCCTATATATTAGGGGAGTAAGGCATGGGGGGCAGCCTATATATTAGGGGAGTAAGGCATGGGGTTCAGCCTATATATTAGAGGAGTGAGGCATGGGGGGGCAGCCTATATATTAGGGAAGTAAGGCATGGGGGGCAGCCTATATATTAGGGGAGTGAGGGATGGGGGGCAGCCTATATATTAGGGGAGTAAGGCATGGGGGGCAGCCTATAGATAAGGGGAGTGAGGCATGGGGGGCAACCTATAGATTAGGGGAGTGAGGCATGGGGGGCAGCCTATAGATTAGGGGAGTGAGGCATGGGGGGCAGCCTATAGATAAGGGGAGTGAGGCATGGGGGGCAGCCTATAGATTAGGGGAGTGAGGCATGGGGGGCAGCCTATAGATTAGGGGAGTGAGGCATGGGGGGCAGCCTATAGATTAGGGGAGTGAGGCATGGGGGGGCAGCCTATAGATTAGGCGAGTGAGGCATGGGGGGGCAGCCTAAAGATTAGGCAAGTGAGGCATGGGGGGCAGCCTATAGATTAGGCAAGTGAGGCATGGGGGGAGGGGGGGGGCTAAATGAAGAGTCAGCAAGGAGCAGGAGCATTAAGGAGGAGGAGGGGTATCCAAGGGGCAGGAAGGAGCAGGAAGGCTCTGCAAGGATCAGGGGCAGCAAGGAGCCTGAAGGGTATGCAAGGAGCAGGGGCAGCAAGGGGCAGGAAGGGTCTGCAAGGAGCAGAAAGGGACAGAAGGAGCACAAATGTAAAGGAGCACAAAGAATCAGAAGGAGCACAAAGGTAAAGTAGAAGAAGGAGCAGAAAGGGACAGCAAGGAGCACAAAGCTAAAGTAGGAGAAGGAGCAGAAAGGGTCTGCAAGGAGCAGAAAGGAATCAGAATGAGAAAGGAGCAGAAGGGCGCAAAATAAGCAGAAAGGAGCAGAAGGAGCCAAATATAGAAGACAGTGTCAGAAGAAAAGGAAGACTGTCAAATGAAGGAGAAGAAAAGGAGATTGGAGCAGGAAGGACAAATGAAGTGAACCCTCCACTTTATTCTGGACACCACATCATAAGGCTTTGGTACCTGGGCCTGGCAGGGAAACTCTGGACCTTCTCATCTCCCCAGGTAAAAAAAAATATCAGTGTTAATGTGTTCACTTTTATTTCCTGAGTGTCAGGAAGCACAGAGTGCCGCTGGGTAGGGGTGTTGCTGATTGGCTAGAGCGGTCAGCTGGCACTGTAAGCCAATCAATAGCTCCCCATTCATAAAATAGTTTTAAAAAATTATGAACCGGGAACTAGCGATTGGCTTAGAGCGTCAACTGTCAACTCTAGCCAATCAGCGGCACCCATGCCTGACGTCAATCTGCACTTCCTGACACTCCGTTTCAGATGCCGAATACCACTGAGGGACCTGGAGCTGGAGGAAGCATTTGGGGTTAAACCGTTTGAGAGCAGTTTAACCCCTTAAAGGAAAGAGAACCCAGGAGGTTCCTGGCACCATAGCATTTTCATTTAGATGAAGTTGTTATGGTGACCAGAATGTTCCTTTAATTTGCTTAACCCCTTAAGGACCAAACTTCTGGAATAAAAGGGAATCATGACATGTCACACATGTCATGTGTCCTTAAGGGGTTAAAGGAACACTATAGTGTCAGGAATACAAACATGTATTCCTGACACCATAGTTGTGAAAACGCTATTCACCCTGGCTTTATGTGATAACGACTATGCTCCTCACCTTCATGACACTGTCAAAAAGGGGCCAAGCATAGATGTCATTACAATTATGCCCCCCCCCCCCCCCCCCTGGAAAAATTCCTGCGGACGCCCATGGGTATGGATCCAAAATAGGGGACTGTCCCACCTAAACAGGGACACTTGGAATGTATGCTTACAGTATGTCTAATAATACAAGGAGAAGTATTTGAGACCCAGAGAAGTCTTCGAAGCTTCTAAAGAGCGTGAGGACATATTTATGTCTCAAGAGGTGATACAGGGTGCTTTGCATAATATAATAATAATTATGCAATAATAATAATAATAATTATTATTATTATTATTATAATTTGTATATTCTTGTGTTTTGTTGTGTTTAAGGTTCAGTAAACTCTGCAATGAATTATCAATTAAATATGCAGTGATAATAGTTGGCCTGGTCATGGTCATGAGCTATACCATTAGGGAACACATGGCGTCCTCGTGATAATTAATGTTTCCAAGTTCTTGTGTTTTTTCCTGGGAGGTGCAGTCTGATCCATGCGTAGTGCGTTCCGTTACTCAATGTACTCTTTCTAATGCTGTTTACCAGCTTTCTTGGCATAATCCGGCTCTATATAATTAAGGCAGTACTGGAAATAAGAGCAACATAAAAATATGCATGTTTAGATTCTAGATAAGGGTTTTGTCTGTTGTTCAATCAAAGCACAACGTTCCCTGAACTTCTTCTGGGAAGGACAGTTTAAATCTCAGCAGAATGTACGCCATTAACCTGTTCACTGCCATCACAGACACGTCTGCCCATTACACTTTTGTTTTTATATTATGATTTGTTGTTGCCAAGCGATTGTTCTCCTGCATTGCCGTCTGAGTTACAACAAAGAGGACTTAAAGTGGTTTTATGTTTAGAGTTTATTAAAAGTTAAAATATGATAAAACGTGTAATTTATTTATTTTTTAATTCCCCCAGGAGTGGTGCGCAGGACAGAGTTTTTCCTAAAAATCACCTCAAAACTTTAAGCTATGTGCTGTATTAGTTTAACCCAGAAAAATGAGAAACGTTTGACATATTTTCTACGTTATTGTGATTTATTGGGATTTCATTTTCATGGAGTTCAAAGTGATTAAACTTTTTTTCACATTTCCAAACATTGCCCTGTGGACTTGCATTTGACCTCTCCCCCTCCTGTACCCTGTACCCCTTTTTCAGCAAATCTTATTACATCTGTAGAAGACTTCTATTTTAACCCTGTCATTACTCACCCTCCTGGTACCCAAGGGGTTAATAATTCTTTATTTTTACTTTATTTGTTATGTGACTGCAGAGAGAGCAATGCTACATTTTATACAATCCTATATGTTTCCTGTAGTATGACGCACTCTTATGCTTGATTTTAAATTACTGACACCCAATTTGGAAACTTAACTTTGTGGTTAGAAGACATTAATAAATACATTGTTGGTTGCTAATTCTTTAATTTTCTCACTGGATGAGATAATTAGACAAATATATAGATATATCTAGATATATGTGATCAGGTAGGTAATCAGGATTAGGTATGTCACAAATTAGCTGT
Source organism: Pelobates fuscus (assembly GCF_036172605.1). Taxonomy (NCBI): domain Eukaryota; kingdom Metazoa; phylum Chordata; class Amphibia; order Anura; family Pelobatidae; genus Pelobates; species Pelobates fuscus. The sequence goes on along the minus strand of NC_086317.1, from coordinate 15,063,943 downwards.
ATCTCACAGATGAGGTACATTGTATATCGCTGTATATCACAGATGAGGTATGTTGTATATCGCTGTATCTCACAGATGAGGTACATTGTATATCGCTGTATATCACAGATGAGGTACGTTGTATATCGATGTATATCACAGATGAGGTACGTTGTATATCGCTGTATATCACAGATGAGGTATGTTGTATATCGCTGTATATCACAGATGAGGTATGTTGTATATCGCTGTATCTCACAGATGAGGTATGTTGTATATCGCTGTATCTCACAGATGAGGTACATTGTATATCGCTGTATATCACAGATGAGGTACGTTGTATATCGATGTATATCACAGATGAGGTACGTTGTATATCGATGTATATCACAGATGAGGTACGTTGTATGTCGCTGTATCTCACAGATGAGGTATGTTGTATGTCGCTGTATCTCACAGATGAGGTATGTTGTATATCGCTGTATCTCGCAGATGAGGTACATTGTATATCGCTGTATATCACAGATGAGGTATGTTGTATATCGCTGTATCTCACAGATGAGGTATGTTGTATATCGCTGTATATCACAGATGAGGTACTTGTATATCGCTGTATCTCACAGATTAGGTACGTTGTATGTCGCTGTATCTCACAGATGAGGTACGTTGTATATCGCTGTATCTTACAGATTAGGTATGTTGTATATCCCTTTTTCTCACAGATGAGGTATGTTGTATGTCGCTGTATCTCACAGATGAGGTATGTTGTATATCGCTGTATGTCACAGATGAGGTACGTTGTATATCGCTGTATCTTACAGATGAGGTATGTTGTATATCGCTGTATGTCACAGATGAGGTATGTTGTATATCGCTGTATCTCACAGATGAGGTATGTTGTATATCGCTGTATCTCACAGATGAGGTACGTTGTATGTCGATGTATATCACAGATGAGGTACGTTGTATATCGCTGTATCTTACAGATTAGGTATGTTGTATATCCCTTTTTCTCACAGATGAGGTATGTTGTGTATCGCTGTATCTCACAGATGAGGTATGTTGTGTATCGCTGTATCTCACAGATGAGGTATTTATATCGTTGTATCTCACAGATGAGGCACATTGTATATCGCTGTATCTCACAGAGGGAGGGGCAGCATTTCCAGGTCAGACAGTATGTGACCACATGTGACCATTCTGCCCCAGTCATAGCCAGGTTATATATGACTATATGACTATAAAATACTGAATTAAGCTTGCCAGTTTAGTTTGAGCCTATTTTGATAGTATGACTTATTAATAACAATTTATACAACTAAAATGTAATTTAGAAGAAGAGCACTGTTTATTTAAACAAACTGATTTCTAAACACATTTATTGTAGTTTAAAGACACATTACTGGGAGTATTATTGCTGTGGGGCTCTGTTATACACTCAGACACATCACTGGGAGTATTATTGCTGTGGGGCTCTGTTATACACTCAGACACATTACTGGGAGTATTATTGCTGTGGAGCTCTGTTATACACTCAGCCATATTACTGGGAGTATTATTGCTGTGGAGCTCTGTTATAAACTCAGGCACATTACTGGGAATATTATTGTTGTGGAGCTCTGTTATATACAGACACATTACTGGGAGTATTATTGCTGTGGAGCTCTGTTATACACTCAGACACATTACTGGGAGTATTATTGCTGTGGGGCTCTGTTATACACTCAGACACATTACTGGTAGTATTATTGCTGTGGGGCTCTGTTATACACTCAGGCACATTACTGGGAATATTATTACTGGTACCGCTGCCCATGCAACTTCCCGAACAGTTATGAGAATGGCGTTCGGGAGGCATGAACTACCGAACAGGGAAACATTCGCTCCCTAACAGTCAGGGGATAGATTAATCAGTGTTCGTGCGAGAACCAACGAAAGATGACCGGTCGCTGCCTTGTTTACTCTGGAACTGTTTGGGACATCACCTTGTGGCCGACCGGTCAAAACTTAATTCGAATGGCGTTCACGAACCAACAATGGAATCTAAATGATATTTTGTCAAAGTGTGCGCTCAGATCCAAGCTATTCGGTGATAAGACTTTTGTGGGGTTCCTAAGTTATTAAAATGTATTTTTGGGGTGTTTTAGAATATTGTATATTTTTCTTTACCTGAGAGATAATTGAATTATAGCCTTTTCTCACGCAATTGTCTATCAGGGACCGAGGATCCTGGGAAGAAAAGCCCTGTATTATTATATGGGAGACCCCATGTAGGGGTCTGTGCTTAAAAGGAGTGTGTGGCCAAAATAAAATCAGTTAACTACCAGAACTATGTGTCTTCTAGTTGCTGGGGGGGAAAGGTCTTGGAGTGTTATTCTGCATATTTCAGCTATGAGGAATGAATAGTGGAGATATCTATCCTAGGTATTGGCGCTCCGCTACAGACCCAAAATAGGGACTATTCCTCCTAAATAGGGGCACTTGGGAGGTATGTGTGTCTGCCCCATTCCCTCCTTGTTCTTTCTTTGTGTGTGTGCCCAGTCACCATGGGAAACAGATTCCGTTTTGTGTTGGAACATGATGGTAGATTGGGGGCCAGTGTACACGAGAGCCCACGCAGTCTAACACTGAAGATAAACTCCTACAGATCCCAATGATTTGCATTGAGACGAGTGAAACATTGAATATTCCCTAATAGCATTACTTGTATAATGTTCAGCCGTTCTGCAGATGAATGGCGTCACTTTTCACCTGTGGCAAAGCGCTCTGGGAAATAATTGCCTGCTCCGGGGGAGCTGCTAAGATTGTTCTGATTAATTGTGTGGACACGGGTTCAGGAGTCCAGGGGACTCTTAATTTGGCATTAGTGGAAGTTCTGCAATTGCTGGTAGCGTGTCAGACGGGGTCAGCGAGAGCTACTGAAAAGAAACGACATCAATTTAAGCTGCAGAAATTCACTTCCTTAGGTAATCCAGCGTAAAGCAACAGTTCATAGAGGGGGCATTAGCAATAATAGGGTAGTGTTTCCACCACAGCGGGGTCTGCAGAAATCATATTCATGGGGGGCATGCAGGGTGCCAGAGGCAGACGTAGGGGGGCAGTAATAATTGCAAATACCAAAGACCCACATACTACGATAACACAGGCAAACCAAACGCAAACAGAGAGATACCTGAACATAACACACAGCACTAGGGGATTTATAGCTTGGAGCTCGGGGTTTTCCTCATACAAGCTGCTTATTGAATCCTATTCAGCAATGAAACTCACTGTGCTGTGCAGAATGGGACTATTACAGAGCTCCTCAGCAATGAAACTCACTGTGCTGTGCAGAATGGGACTATTACAGAGCTCCTCAGCAATACAACTCGCTGTACTGTGCAGAATGGGACTATTACAGAGCTCCTCAGCAATACAACTCACTGTACTGTGCAGAATGGGACTATTACAGAGCTCCTCAGCAATACAACTCACTGTACTGTGCAGAATGGGACTATTACAGAGCTCCTCAGCAATACAACTCACTGTACTGTGCAGAATGGGACTATTACAGAGCTCCTCAGCAATACAACTCGCTGTACTGTGCAGAATGGGACTATTACAGAGCTCCTCAGCAATACAACTCACTGTACTGTGCAGAATGGGACTATTACAGAGCTCCTCAGCAATACAACTCACTGTACTGTGCAGAATGGGGACTATTACAGAGCTCCTCAGCAATACAACTCACTGTACTGTGCAGAATGGGACTATTACAGAGCTCCTCAGCAATACAACTCACTGTACTGTGTGGAGTGTAAGAGTGTATCTCCACAGAATGTGGGATGCAATGTGTTTGTGGTGGCTGTATGTGTTTGTGGTGCCTGTGGTGACTGTGTGTGCATGTGGTGACTGTGTGCATGTGGTGACTGTGTGTGTGTGTAGGCTGTGTGTGTGTGTGTGTGTGTGTGTGTGTGGTGACTGTATGTGTGTGTGGTGACTGTGTATTTGTGTGGTGGCTGTGTATGTGGGTGGTGGCTGTTTGTTTTGCGCTGCCTTTTGTTTATGACTTACATTGTTAAACACCATAACCACTACAGCTTTTTGTTGCAAGAAAGGTATGTCTTTATATTCTTCCAAACCATTTTCTAGCAATTTCATAAAACCGAAACTGGAACCCTCAACCAGTGATCTGATAATCCATACAAAGCTGTCCTATGACAGTGAAAGACATTAAGCACTAGGGAAATAATATTTGGGCTGAGAAGCTGGGTTTTGTGAGCCAGAGAGGGGAGCACCAGCTTTTGTCAAACTTCTTAAAGAGCTCTGCTAATCGCTATAGTTACAGAGAGTTTGATAATTCAATATAGTTACAGAGAGCTTGGTGAGTCGCTATACTTACAGAGAGCTCGGTGAATCGCTATAGTTACAGAGAGCTTGTTGAATCGCTATAGTTACAGAGAGCTTGGTGAGTCGCTATACTTACAGAGAGTTTGGGGAATCGCTATAGTTACAGAGAGTTTGGGGAATCGCTATAGTTACAGAGAGTTTGATAATTCAATATAGTTACAGAGAGCTTGGTGAATCACTATACTTACAGAGAGTTTGGGGAATCGCTATAGTTACAGAGAGTTTGGGGAATCGCTATAGTTACAGAGAGTTTGGGGAATCGCTATAGTTACAGAGAGTTTGATAATTCAATATAGTTACAGAGAGCTTGGTGAATCACTATACTTACAGAGAGTTTGGGGAATTGCTATACTTACAGAGAGCTTGGTGAATCGCTATAGTTACAGAGAGCTTGGTGAATCGCTATAGTTACAGAGAGCTTGGTGAATCGCTATAGTTACAGAGCGCTCTGTGAATCGCTATAGTTACAGAGAGCTCTGTGAATCGCTATAGTTACAGAGAGCTTGGTGAGTCGCTATAGTTACAGAGAGCTTGGTGAATCGCTATAGTTACAGAGTGCTTGGTGAATCGCTATAGTTACAGAGAGCTTGGTGAGTCGCTATAGTTACAGAGAGCTTGGTGAGTCGCTATAGTTACAGAGAGCTTGGTGAATCGCTATAGTTACAGAGAGCTTGGTGAATCGCTATAGTTACAGAGCGCTCTGTGAATCGCTATAGTTACAGAGAGCTCTGTGAATCGCTATAGTTACAAAGAGCTTGGTGAATCGCTATAGTTACAGAGAGCTTGGTGAGTCGCTATAGTTACAGAGAGCTTGGTGAATCGCTATAGTTACAGAGAGCTTGGTGAATCGCTATAGTTACAGAGAGCTTGGTGAATCGCTATAGTTACAGAGAGCTTGGTGAATCGCTATAGTTACAGAGCGCTCTGTGAATCGCTATAGTTACAGAGAGCTCTGTGAATCGCTATAGTTACAGAGAGCTTGGTGAGTCGCTATAGTTACAGAGAGCTTGGTGAATCGCTATAGTTACAGAGTGCTTGGTGAATCGCTATAGTTACAGAGAGCTTGGTGAATCGCTATAGTTACAGAGAGCTTGGTGAATCGCTATAGTTACAGAGAGCTTGGTGAATCGCTATAGTTACAGAGAGCTTGGTGAATCGCTATAGTTACAGAGAGCTTGGTGAGTCGCTATAGTTACAGAGAGCTTGGTGAATCGCTATAGTTACAGAGAGCTTGGTGAATCGCTATAGTTACAGAGCGCTCTGTGAATCGCTATAGTTACAGAGAGCTCTGTGAATCGCTATAGTTACAGAGAGCTTGGTGAATCGCTATAGTTACAGAGCGCTCTGTGAATCGCTATAGTTACAGAGAGCTTGGTGAATCGCTATAGTTACAGAGCGCTCTGTGAATCGCTATAGTTACAGAGAGCTCTGTGAATCGCTATAGTTACAAAGAGCTTGGTGAATCGCTATAGTTACAGAGAGCTTGGTGAGTCGCTATAGTTACAGAGAGCTTGGTGAATCGCTATAGTTACAGAGAGCTTGGTGAATCGCTATAGTTACAGAGAGCTTGGTGAATCGCTATAGTTACAGAGAGCTTGGTGAATCGCTATAGTTACAGAGCGCTCTGTGAATCGCTATAGTTACAGAGAGCTCTGTGAATCGCTATAGTTACAGAGAGCTTGGTGAGTCGCTATAGTTACAGAGAGCTTGGTGAATCGCTATAGTTACAGAGTGCTTGGTGAATCGCTATAGTTACAGAGAGCTTGGTGAATCGCTATAGTTACAGAGAGCTTGGTGAATCGCTATAGTTACAGAGAGCTTGGTGAATCGCTATAGTTACAGAGAGCTTGGTGAGTCGCTATAGTTACAGAGAGCTTGGTGAATCGCTATAGTTAAAGAGAGCTTGGTGAATCGCTATAGTTACAGAGCGCTCTGTGAATCGCTATAGTTACAGAGAGCTCTGTGAATCGCTATAGTTACAGAGAGCTTGGTGAATCGCTATAGTTACAGAGAGCTTGGTGAATCGCTATAGTTACAGAGAGCTTGGTGAGTCGCTATAGTTACAGAGAGCTTGGTGAATCGCTATAGTTACAGAGAGCTTGGTGAATCGCTATAGTTACAGAGAGCTTGGTGAATCGCTATAGTTACAGAGCGCTCTGTGAATCGCTATAGTTACAGAGAGCTCTGTGAATCGCTATAGTTACAGAGAGCTTGGTGAGTCGCTATAGTTACAGAGAGCTTGGTGAATCGCTATAGTTACAGAGTGCTTGGTGAATCGCTATAGTTACAGAGAGCTTGGTGAATCGCTATAGTTACAGAGAGCTTGGTGAATCGCTATAGTTACAGAGAGCTTGGTGAGTCGCTATAGTTACAGAGAGCTTGGTGAATCGCTATAGTTACAGAGAGCTTGGTGAATCGCTATAGTTACAGAGAGCTTGGTGAGTCGCTATAGTTACAGAGAGCTTGGTGAATCGCTATAGTTACAGAGAGCTTGGTGAATCGCTATAGTTACAGAGCGCTCTGTGAATCGCTATAGTTACAGAGAGCTCTGTGAATCGCTATAGTTACAGAGAGCTTGGTGAATCGCTATAGTTACAGAGAGCTTGGTGAGTCGCTATAGTTACAGAGAGCTTGGTGAATCGCTATAGTTACAGAGAGTTTGGTGAGTCGCTATAGTTACAGAGAGCTTGGTGAATCGCTATAGTTACAGAGAGCTTGGTGAATCGCTATAGTTACAGAGCGCTCTGTGAATCGCTATAGTTACAGAGAGCTCTGTGAATCGCTATAGTTACAGAGAGCTTGGTGAATCGCTATAGTTACAGAGAGCTTGGTGAGTCGCTATAGTTACAGAGAGCTTGGAGAATCGCTATAGTTACAGAGAGCTTGGTGAATCGCTATAGTTACAGAGAGCTTGGTGAATCGCTATAGTTACAGAGAGCTTGGTGAATCGCTATAGTTACAGAGAGCTTGGTGAATCGCTATAGTTACAGAGAGCTTGGTGAATCGCTATAGTTACAGGGAGCTCTGTGAATCGCTATAGTTACAGAGCGCTCTGTGAATCGCTATAGTTACAGAGAGCTTGGTGAATCGCTATAGTTACAGAGAGCTTGGTGAATCGCTATAGTTACAGAGAGCTCTGTGAATCGCTATAGTTACAGAGAGCTCTGTGAATCGCGATAGTTACAGAGAGCTCTGTGAATCGCTATAGTTACAGAGAGCTTGGTGAATCGCTATAGTTACAGAGAGCTTGGTGAATCGCTATAGTTACAGAGAGCTCTGTGAATCGCTATAGTTACAGAGAGCTCTGTGAATCGCTATAGTTACAGAGAGCTTGGTGAATCGCTATAGTTACAGAGAGCTTGGTGAATCGCTATAGTTACAGAGAGCTTGGTGAATCGCTATAGTTACAGAGAGCTCTGTGAATCGCTATAGTTACAGAGAGCTTGGTGAATCGCTATAGTTACAGAGAGCTCGGTGAATCGCTATAGTTACAGAGAGCTCGGTGAATCGCTATACTTACAGAGAGCTTGGTGAGTCGCTATAGTTACAGAGAGCTTGGTGAATCGCTATAGTTACAGAGAGCTTGGTGAATCGCTATAGTTACAGAGAGCTTGGTGAATCGCTATATTTACAGAGAGCTTGGTGAATCACTATAGTTACAGAGAGCTTGGTTAATCACTATAGTTACAGAGAGTTTGATGAATCGCTATAGTTACAGAGAACTTGGTGAATCGCTATACTTACAGAGAGCTTGGTGAATCGCTATACTTACAGAGAGCTTAGTGAATCGCTATACTTACAGAGAGCTTGGTGAATCGCTATAGTTACAGAGAGCTCGGTGAATCGCTATAGTTACAGAGAGCTCTGTGAATCGCTATAGTTACAGAGAGCTTGGTGAATCGCTATAGTTACAGAGAGCTCTGTGAATCGCTATAGTTACAGAGAGCTTGGTGAATCGCTATAGTTACAGAGCGCTCTGTGAATCGCTATAGTTACAGAGAGCTCTGTGAATCGCTATAGTTACAGAGAGCTTGGTGAATCGCTATAGTTACAGAGCGCTCTGTGAATCGCTATAGTTACAGAGAGCTCTGTGAATCGCTATAGTTACAGAGAGCTTGGTGAATCGCTATAGTTACAGAGAGCTTGGTGAGTCGCTATAGTTACAGAGAGCTTGGTGAATCGCTATAGTTACAGAGAGCTTGGTGAATCGCTATAGTTACAGAGCGCTCTGTGAATCGCTATAGTTACAGAGAGCTCTGTGAATCGCTATAGTTACAGAGAGCTTGGTGAATCGCTATAGTTACAGAGAGCTTGGTGAGTCGCTATAGTTACAGAGAGTTTGATGAATCGCTATAGTTACAGAGAGCTTGGTGAATCGCTATAGTTACAGAGAGTTTGATGAATCGCTATAATTACAGAGAGCTTGGTGAATCGCTATAGTTACAGAGAGTTTGATGAATCGCTATAGTTACAGAGAGTTTGATGAATCGCTATAGTTACAGAGAGCTTGGTGAATCGCTATAATTACAGAGAGTTTGATGAATCGCTATAATTACAGAGAGCTTGGTAAGTCGCTATACTTACAGAGAGTTTGGTGAATCGCTATAGTTACAGAGAGCTTGGTGAATCGCTATAGTTACAGAGAGCTTGGTGAATCGCTATAGTTACAGAGAGCTTGGTGAATCGCTATAGCTACAGAGAGCTTGGTGAATCGCTATACTTACAGAGAGTTTGGTGAATCGCTATAGTTACAGAGAGCTTGGTGAGTCGCTATAGTTACAGAGAGCTTGGTGAATCGCTATATTTACAGAGAGCTTGGTGAATCGCTATATTTACAGAGAGCTTGGTGAATCGCTATATTTACAGAGAGCTTGGTGAATTGCTATAGTTACAGAGAGCTTGGTGAATCGCTATAGTTACAGAGAGCTTGGTGAATCGCTATAGTTACAGAGAGCTTGGTGAATCGCTATAGTTACAGAGAGCTTGGTGAATCGCTATATTTACAGAGAGCTTGGTGAATCGCTATATTTACAGAGAGCTTGGTGAGTCGCTATATTTACAGAGAGCTCGGTGAATCGCTATAGTTACAGAGAGCTTGGTGAATCGCTATAGTTACAGAGAGCTTGGTGAGTCGCTATATTTACAGAGAGCTTGGTGAATCGCTATAGTTACAGAGAGCTTGGTGAATCGCTATAGTTACAGAGAGCTTGGTGAGTCGCTATATTTACAGAGCGCTCTGTGAATCGCTATAGTTACAGAGAGCTTGGTGAGTCGCTATATTTACAGAGAGCTCGGTGAATCGCTATAGTTACAGAGAGCTTGGTGAATCGCTATAGTTACAGAGAGCTCGGTGAGTCGCTATATTTACAGAGAGCTTGGTGAATCGCTATACTTACAGAGAGCTTGGTGAATCGCTATAGTTACAGAGAGCTTGGTGAGTCGCTATATTTACAGAGCGCTCTGTGAATCGCTATAGTTACAGAGAGCTTGGTGAGTCGCTATATTTACAGAGAGCTCGGTGAATCGCTATAGTTACAGAGAGCTCGGTGAGTCGCTATATTTACAGAGAGCTTGGTGAATCGCTATATTTACAGAGAGCTTGGTGAGTCGCTATATTTACAGAGAGCTTGGTGAATCGCTATAGTTACAGAGAGCTTGGTGAATCGCTATAGTTACAGAGAGCTTGGTGAGTCGCTATATTTACAGAGCGCTCTGTGAATCGCTATAGTTACAGAGAGCTTGGTGAGTCGCTATATTTACAGAGAGCTCGGTGAATCGCTATAGTTACAGAGAGCTTGGTGAATCGCTATAGTTACAGAGAGCTCGGTGAGTCGCTATATTTACAGAGAGCTTGGTGAATCGCTATACTTACAGAGAGCTTGGTGAATCGCTATAGTTACAGAGAGCTTGGTGAGTCGCTATATTTACAGAGCGCTCTGTGAATCGCTATAGTTACAGAGAGCTTGGTGAGTCGCTATATTTACAGAGAGCTCGGTGAATCGCTATAGTTACAGAGAGCTCGGTGAGTCGCTATATTTACAGAGAGCTTGGTGAATCGCTATATTTACAGAGAGCTTGGTGAGTCGCTATATTTACAGAGAGCTCGGTGAATCGCTATAGTTACAGAGAGCTCGGTGAATCGCTATATTTACAGAGAGCTCGGTGAATCGCTATAGTTACAGAGAGCTCGGTGAGTCGCTATAGTTACAGAGAGCTCGGTGAGTCGCTATAGTTACAGAGAGCTTGGTGAATCGCTATATTTACAGAGAGCTTGGTGAATCGCTATAGTTACAGAGAGCTTGGTGAATCGCTATAGTTACAGAGAGCTTGGTGAATCGCTATAGTTACAGAGAGCTTGGTGAATCGCTATATTTACAGAGAGCTTGGTGAATCGCTATAGTTACAGAGAGCTTGGTGAATCGCTATAGTTACAGAGAGCTTGGTGAGTCGCTATAGTTACAGAGAGCTTGGTGAGTCGCTATAGTTACAGAGAGCTTGGTGAATCGCTATAGTTACAGAGAGCTTGGTGAGTCGCTATATTTACAGAGAGCTTGGTGAATCGCTATAGTTACAGAGAGCTTGGTGAATCGCTATATTTACAGAGAGCTTGGTGAATCGCTATAGTTACTTGCTTGGTAAAAGGAGACAGGATCAGAGAGCTTGTTACAGAGCTTTGTAGTGGAGCTCTAGTCCGAACATTGACTTTCTTCTGCTGGATCACCAAGAGTAGAATCAGGAACAAAAAAATGCCAAGTAAATATCCCACCTCCTCCCGAGCAACTGGACGACACACAGTTCTGGGAGTATGACTGATTTTATTCCTGCCACACACGGCTTTTATGCATTTCCCCTAGCATGGGGTTTCCAAGTCAATAACACAGGGGGTTCTTTCCCAAGAGCCTTTGTGATTGAAAGATAATTGTGCTCAAATTAGGATAACTGAATTATCTCTCAAATACAAAAACTTACTTATAATGTTAACATATCAAAACAAATACCTGAAAACAGCACAGGAACCCTACAAAAATACTCCTGAATAGCCCCCATCTGTGCGCACAACATATTCAAAAAGCGCTCAGATCAGTTTGGTAAAATGAAAGTTAAATTCGAACAAAGTTTTGACCGACCAACCACGAGGGGATAGCCCAAAACAGTTCCAGAGAATTGGGCAGGATGGCTGGTCGGCTTTCAGGGGCTCCTGTGTGAACACCCACGAATGCTCCCCATGGCTGTTATGGAGCGAGTGCTCCCCCTGTTCAGTAGATCATATTTCCCGAAAGTCGTTCGTCTAGATGGTCGGTAAGTTGAATGTGCAGCGGTACCATCTTTGCCCGGGTTCGTGGGGACGTGAGGCTGAAAATAGTTTCAGGCGTTCGACGACCAAGTACCGCTGCCTGTGTTCGGGAGACAAAATGGCCGCAATGCACTGGACCTCGTGCGTTCGGTTATACGAATGGCGACCACCCAGGGAAAGCACTCAAGCGAAGGTGTCAAGTCGTTAATTTGTGGTTAACAGCCAGGGGAGGTCGGTGTTTGTTGGGGCATAATAAGGGACCACACACCAGTCATTCAAGAGACGAACAAGGGGGTATGGACAACCGAACATAGAGGAATCGAGTTTGCTTCCAACTTATGTAGTCATTCATTTATAGACATGCAGACGTGTTTGGAGCAGTTGCAGCAATTCCTGTACATCTCCCTTAGATTATCACCATGTGCTATGTCATGTGGCCAAGATTTACAAGGACTAATGATTAGTAACATTTTGTCATTTACATGTGAAGATAGAGTTTAATGTCACTGTATACCCCGGGGGACTGGGGGACTGGGGGACTGGTGGCAAACATTCAGTAGAAATTGATCTAACAGTGTGTTGGACCCATAGGGTAAGCCAGGGTTGACAAGAGCTTGTCAGCATTGAGAGGCAATTCTATCCTCAGAGCTTGGGAAGTCCAACATCTATATAATTGCATTAAATATACTCAGAAAGTTTACAAATCACGTGTTTCTGGATCTTCGGGTTAAACCTAAAAAAAAATACAAGATGAAGCCTGCTTGCTCTCCAACTGTGACATTTATTCATTAAACTGGAATTTGATGTGAACTGACCAAGGTATTACACATTTTAGACCAAAAGAGATAAAACTTCTTCAGCTCAGCTATATTTCCATTTTAACTACCTTGGCCTGAATTGTACATTTCTTTGTCAGTTTTCTGCCTCCCCCAGATGAATGGATAACCCTTGAGATTTAAATTTATTTCATGCGTGTGAGCCATTGATTCTTTTATTGATCCAGAAATGTAGATGAGTTTCATCAACATTTAGTCAAATAATAATCTAGATTTGCAAAAAGCGCTCTACCTGAATCAAATAGAAACATTTTATTTTCATGTATTTTACAGTATAACATTTAGCCCAAGAAGCCCCAGTCACTCGTATTTATACTCTAGCTATGATTACTGGCCTGTAGCTAAAGGCTGCCCAATAGGTAGATTCCCAGATGTGGTATAACTACGCAGAATCTATTACAGTGTGTATGCCTTTAGAATGACAAGGCATCATGGAATTTGTAGTTCCACCACATCTGGGAATCTGAATTAATGTATCTGCTATAAGCCACTAATCATTGATGTAATTCCCATAACTTTGCTGAAAAAGTCAGCTCACTCTCAAACAGTAGAGAAAGTTTCAATGGATCATGTCATGCCTACTGTCAGGAAGAGGGGAGGAGTGAATGAATTCTACTATTTTTCTCAGTTGGCATTATATTAGTGTTTGAGATTTTGGTAAAAATTGCTAAATCAATTTTAAAGAATTTTATTTTAGAAATATTGTATTGACATTTTTAGTAAGCTGTACTGCTAGTAATGCCTTCAGTGTCCTTCCCTATGAGCAATTTGTTTGACCATTTTTATTTATCTATTGTGTCACATCTATTCTTTGTAAGAAATTGCATTTTTGCTTTTAAACTAACATTTCAGATCCTGTATGAAATATTGCAAAATAAAGGACACTGTTTTTTGTGAAGGCTCAACAAATAAGTGAAAAATGTAAATTGTGTAAATATATATAATTTATTTTTAACATATGTCTACAAAGCAACATATACACAAAATGGCCGTGTTTCAATATGTTTATGTGCTAGGTATGCATCCCTTGCTTCAAATACATGTTGTGCTAATACTTTTTCAACCAAATAGTGCTCGTTAGTGAAGGGTTAATGTGCCCAGGACACACTACATGCAAATTTATTAATTACAGTACAAACAGGTCATTTTCTCATGCAGTGAATGTAAAGGGTTATCATCTGATAATATTTGCATGCGTTTGGCCATCAGTTCACTTTGCCTGAGTCAATATTTGATACAATTCTAACAGCGCACTTATAAGGCATTCGGCAAGGATGGGCACCGGATTGGCTATAATGGCTACAAGTGGCCGGCCAGATGTTTTGGAACTTGATTTCGCATTGTACTTAGCGAGCCCTAATAACCATTTGAGGTGTCACGAAAAGCCCCTATTAGCCTTGTCATTGGTCAGATGAGATTGCAGTCTTTACAATAGCATTTAACTCTTTGATTGCTGAAGCGTCGATCACATAAGCACTTTCTACATCAGTAGAGGAATACATAGAGCTCGTTTATTGTGTGAATTGTCATTATTTCGCCTTGCCAGTAACTCCTAATGACATGCAGTCAGTGTTTTCCCTATGATCTGCGATGGGGCCGAGGCTGTACTCCTAATTGGTACGGAAAGAGAAATAAAAAATGCAAAATTTGGGAAAAGCGAGAGACTGGTTTGAATTTAGGAAGGTGCAATTTGGAAGGTGACAGACAAAGAAGGAACGTGAGAAAATAAATTTGTATTCCAGTGAAAAGTAATGCTGTGTATCGCATCCTCTCTAGGTATCTTAAATCATTGTTGGATGAGGGTGGTCCTTGAGTGAAAAGGGATTCTAATTTACAATAATCAACATAAAAGCCAGCCAGTCCCTTTATTTTTGTCCCTAATTTGTACATTAATCGACACTGCAATTCTATAGGTAATGACGGTTTTAAAAGCAGGAGAAATTGAGGGTATTTAGATATCGTACGTTACAGGATGTGTGCAATATGCGTATTCTGAGGCTAAAAATGAACCTGTGTTATATTTAATGAGTGTGTACTTTTACCAATATTATTTGTAGAAGCCACCGTGGGTTAGTTTAGGACATATCATGTTGTTCCAACTTGATTGTGTTCAACATGTTTAATTAAAAATGTTTAAGGACGATAGATTTGACAGCAGTGTGTTTGTCTTGCAAACACTTGTCTGTAAGTTCACTTATTGTACAGCGCTACGGAATTTGTTGGCACTTCATAAATTATAATAATACCATGGCTGCAATAGCAAATTTTCCAGTAACCACTTAATGGGACTGTACTGAAAAATATGAATATTATTATACATCAGCTAATCTACAGCCAGGTCATTAAGTGGTGCTTTTGGTATATATTAGAGGAAGTTTGAATGGGTACTGGGAATTTTGGGGGTGTATTCCAGTGTGTGTTATACATTATTGCAGCTAGCATTCTATATTTTTTATATAATATATGTTTACATAGTTATAATACACTGTTACAGCTAACTATATATTTTACAGAGTTAGAATGTAATGTGACAGCTAGCATTATATGTATTTACAGTTTTAATACATTATATCAGCTAGTTTAGAATGCACTGTTACAGCTATATATATATATATATACTGTATGTATATAGTGTGATGCACAGCGGCATACATACAGGGGTCGCAGCTGCGACCTGGCCATTTACTCCAGGAGGCCCGGCTGCTCTATAGACCCCTGCGACCGGATACCTGTCACAATGTGTTGCGGCCCTGGCCCGCTCGGATCAGTTTTTGCACCGGGGCCCCATGGATCATGTGTACGCCACTGGTGATGCATATAATGAATTATTTTAGGTTTAGAACGAGTCAGATAAATCATCATCTATATGAAACGCGTCGTTTTTGCTGAAACTTTGGATTTATGAAAGTTGTTGGATGTAAAACCCAGCCTTAGGCATCGCAGCGTTTGCAAAGCAAATCATTTCCCACGGGGCAATCCTTCCTCAGTTAAAATTAGAAGGGATTCATGTATTTAACCTGTGAAGGTAGAACCAGTTACAGTGTCTTTACATTAGAAACCATGGAAACATGAAAAACTAACTAATTCCCTCACTCATTAACCACTACTATCCCACTGTACAATGAAAGGTGATGCGAAGTGATTAGGGCTTGCAATGTGTGTATTTATATAATACGTGTGGTATTAATAATGGTCTTATTGACAGGGAACTATCATCCACCCTAACGCATTTCATGCGATACATTGGTAAGTCAATTATAACAGAGGCTAACCAGCATTGAAAACATTGAAAAAGTGATCAAAAAGGAACTGTGTAGGAAGCAAGCCATGGCCTGATTTTTATAATTTTTCTCCTGCAGTTCCTGGGATTTTTGCGGACGTCCAGCGCCTGTGCGTTTTCACTGTTTTATATGCACCAAATGGTCTTGAGGTTTCTGTGTCTCCAGATTTAAAATGATAGAGAACACATACTTCGTTATCGTTTTCCTTCGTTGTGACAGCAGAATATCCACTAATGTGGGAGATGAGAGTAGTCTGTTATTGGTAGAATACCATAAATAACCCTGACACACAGTGTTCTAACAGTGTGGGCATGGTAAGATGAGAGTAATTAGAATTGTAAGAGATCATTTGTTATGTTTAAGGCACACGTTAGTGTTCATTTACCACTATATATTACATTGTATAGCTACCTACAGGGGATTTAAATTACACTATAAGTTCCCAGGCCACTTCGGCTCATTATTGTAGTCTTGGTGCAGTTTTAGTAAAACTCCAATAATTACATTGCAGAACTAAGACTGCCTCCAGTGGATGTCAATCAGACAGCCACTAGAAGCACTTCCTGGTGGCTAACCGACTTTTGTTCGTCTAACTGACACTGGACGTCCTCAAGCTCTGCATGAGGACATCCAGCATTAGTACAATCCTCAATGAAAAGTATTCCTATTGGGAAGACCTTATACGCTTGCCGCAAGGGAGATCAGCGCTGGAATGAGGTGAGAAAACTTTGGTTTTTTTTTTTAACCCTTTCAATGACGGGAGGCGGAAGGGACTGTTGTGTAGGGAATACAGCTTTGTATTACTCACACTAAAGAATCTCTTTAAAGGGAAGCATGACTGCTGTGGGTTGGCTAGCACCACCATATTTTTTGTTCCGGTCTATTTCCTGTGCAGTGCGATGTGCGATCTCAGCTGCCATGTCTCGCTACATTCTGAGCTGTTGGGACGCTTAGATGGTTCCGTTGGCATTGCTATTTGTTGCAGTTTCTGCATTAATAAGTGTTTAGTAGTTGCAATAATGTACAAAGTTTTTTTTTTTATAAATGTAAGATATGACAAGTATGCTAGGTAAGTACCCTGCAGAGACCGCTTTGTATTAATTTACAATTATGTTAAAGGAGGACATAAGTGGTCATCAAGGGTAAGTGTTTCTTTCTTTTTATTTGTGAAAAGGAGATTTCACATACAGCTGCAGTTTGTTATCATAAGAGTTTGTTATCATAAGAAAGATTTATTAAATTCTCTTCCTTGAGAGATTGTGCTATGAAATTCAATAAATGTCTTTAAAAAAAAAATCTTGATGCCCCATTTGATCATTCTGTTTATTGATAATAATAGTTATGTGAAGGTTGTATTGACCCAGTGAATAATATCCCCGTTGGAGTCCAGCAGGAATGTTTCCCCATATTGAGGGACTTCTGAAACCATTGGCCTTGATAGAAGTATTTCTTTTTCCAACCTATGTCACTCTGTCACCATGCATCTGTGAGTCGTCCACTATGCCTCCATTGAAGAGCACAGACTAGTAATGCTATAGATAGCTTGATCTTTTCCTGCAAGATGGTTCACTCAGAGGATTTGATTAAATATATATATGTCTAAAATATGGTTTTTGCTTCTTTAAAATAAGAGTAAACAGCATAGGATCTAAAGTTACAGCTCAGGCTGATACACAAGTTCAGCTGCCACCATCCACGTGGACCGAACTCTTGGAATTTGTTGTGAAGTGTTTGAGAGGAGAGGAATTGTATGCTGATTCTACGAGGAGGGTTCTCCAAGAATCCGTTTTGGTTTTACTATGTGACATCCAGATTTAGACGTTTGACAAGAACCAGCTAAAGCACGCACAATCTTCTCCATACCTCCATGGCAGCTAGAGGGTTAACCTAATTAAGTCCAGATGGTGCAGCTGTGAAGAGCGGCTGAAGAAAGATGGGATGGGCCGGGTTCTGGCAGAATTTGACATTCCCTCTTCTCTAAAGAGAATATACATTTTGTCATCTTCTTTTATAAGGTGGCAAATTCAAATGGCAGAAATATAACGCGTCAGGGATGGGATATACAGAGGGTGTTGCTATTATCAATATTTTGTAACACTTATACAGCATCCTCAAATACCTGACTAATCTCTTACACAGTCTAATACATATTCTGATTAATAACTCTGATATTACCAGCTGTGTGACTGGTGCAACCATAGATATAGCCAGCTGCATGACTGGTCCAGCCATAGATATAGCCAGGTGTGTGACTGGTCCAACCATAGATATAGCCAGCTGCATGACTGGTCCAACCATAGATATAGCCAGCTGCGTGACTGGTCCAACCATAGATATAGTCAGCTGTGTGACTGGTCCAACCATAGATATAGTCAGCTGTGTGACTGGTCCAACCATAGATATAGTCAGCTGTGTGACTGATCCAGCCATAGATATAGCCAGCTGCGTGACTGGTCCAACCATAGATATAGCCAGCTGCGTGACTGGTCCAACCATAGATATAGCCAGTTGTGTGACTGGTCCAACTATAGATATAGCCAGCTGCGTGACTGGTCCAACCATAGATATAGCCAGCTGCGTGACTGGTCCAACCATAGATATAGCCAGGTGTGTGACTGGTCCAACCATAGATATAGCCAGGTGTGTGACTGGTCCAACCATAGATATAGCCAGCTGTGTGACTGGTCCAACCATAGATATAACCAGCTGTGTGACTGGTCCAACCATAGATATAGTCAGCTGTGTGACTGGTCCAACCATAGATATAGCCAGGTGTGTGACTGGTCCAACCATAGATATAGCCAGGTGTGTGACTGGTCCAACCATAGATATAGCCAGCTGCGTGACTGGTCCAACCATAGATATAACCAGCTGTGTGACTGGTCCAACCATAGATATAGCCAGGTGTGTGACTGGTCCAACCATAGATATAGCCAGCTGTGTGACTGGTCCAACCATAGATATAACCAGCTGTGTGACTGGTCCAACCATAGATATAGTCAGCTGTGTGACTGGTCCAACCATAGATATAGCCAGGTGTGTGACTGGTCCAACCATAGATATAGCCAGGTGTGTGACTGGTCCAACCATAGATATAGCCAGCTGTGTGACTGGTCCAACCATAGATATAACCAGCTGTGTGACTGGTCCAACCATAGATATAGCCAGCTGTGTGACTGGTCCAACCATAGATATAGCCAGCTGTGTGACTGGTCCAACCATAGATATAACCAGGGGTGTGACTGGTCCAACCATAGATAAAACCAGCTGTGTGACTGGTCCAACCATAGATATAGCCAGCTGCATGACTGGTCCAACCATAGATATAGCCAGCTGCGTGACTGGTCCAACCATAGATATAGCCAGGTGTGTGACTGGTCCAACCATAGATATAGCCAGGTGTGTGACTGGTCCAACCATAGATATAGCCAGCTGTGTGACTGGTCCAACCATAGATATAGCCAGCTGCGTGACTGGTCCAACCATAGATATAGCCAGCTGCGTGACTGGTCCAACCATAGATATAGCCAGCTGCGTGACTGGTCCAACCATAGATATAGCCAGGTGTGTGACTGGTCCAACCATAGATATAGCCAGCTGCGTGACTGGTCCAACCATAGATATAGCCAGCTGCGTGACTGGTCCAACCATAGATATAGCCAGCTGCGTGACTGGTCCAACCATAGATATAACCAGCTGTGTGACTGGTCCAACCATAGATATAGCCAGGTGTGTGACTGGTCCAACCATAGATATAGCCAGGTGTGTGACTGGTCCAACCATAGATATAGCCAGCTGTGTGACTGGTCCAACCATAGATATAGCCAGCTATGTGACTGGTCCAACCATAGATATAGCCAGCTGTGTGACTGGTCCAACCATAGATATAACCAGCTGTGTGACTGGTCCAACCATAGATATAGCCAGCTGTGTGACTGGTCCAACCATAGATATAACCAGCTGTGTGACTGGTCCAACCATAGATATTACCAGCTGTGTGACTGGTCCAACCATAGAGATTACCGGCTGTGTGACTGGTCCAACCATATATATTACCGGCTGTGTGACTGGTCCAACCATAGATATTAAAGCTGTATGACTCGTTCAACCATGGATATTAAAGCTGTATGACTGGTCCAACCATTGATATTACCAGCATTATGACTGTTCCAACCATATATATTACCAGCTGTGTGACTGGTCCAACCATTGATATTACTAGCTGTGTGACTGGTCCAACCATTGATATTATCAGCTGTCCAACCAGCTGGTCCAACCATAGATATAACTAGCTGTGTGACTGGTCCAACCATTGATATAGCCAGCTGTGTGACTGGTCCAACCATAGATATTACCAGCTGTGTGACTGGTCCAACCACAGATATTAAAGCTGTGTGACTGGTCCAACAACAGATATTACCAGCAGTATGACTGTTCCAACCATATATATTACCAGTTGTGTGACTGGTCCAACCATAGATATAACCAGCTGTGTTACTGGTCCAACTATAGATATAACCAGCTATGTGACTGGTTCAACCACAGATATAACCAGTTGTGTGACTGGTCCAGCCATATATATTACCGGCTGTGTGACTGGTCCAACCATATATATTACCGGCTGTGTGACTGGTCCAACCATAGATATTACTGGCTGTGTGACTGGTCCAACCATAGATATTACTGGCTGTGTGACTGGTCCATCCATAGATATTACAAGCTGTGTGACTGGTCCAACCATAGATATCACTAGCTGTGTGACTGGTCGTCTCTGCTCGCCATCAGCCACCCTCATTCCACAGACCTGGCAGCCGCCCGCACGCCCATTCCCCCGTGTAGCCTCAGGGCCAGGCAGAAGTAATTGCAGTTCCCTTCACTTCCTCCAGGTGCACAGTGAGCTGCACGTGATAGAGAGACAGGTGGAGGATAGGAGTTTTGACCAGCGGCAACTCTCTCCCATTAGCCACAGCGAGCCCCACTAATGTCACCTGCTACTGCCTCTGGGAAGCCACTCACCTGCGCTCAAATTTAGGAAACAGAAGGGTGGGTAAACATTTGTATTTTTTTTTTCCAGTTTTTTTTTTCTGTGTGTATATCTGTCATGTGTATGGCTCTCTGTGTGTGTGTCTATTTGAGTGTATCAAATAATAAATCATATTTTGTGAGTGTGTGAGTGAATGTGTGCATGTCAGTGAATGAATGTGTGTGTATCTGTCAGTGTATGTGTGTGTCTTTCAGTCTGGGTGTCTGTCAGTGAATGTGTATGATTAGGTCACCAGCCCCCCTCCGATTGCATGGGAATGGTGTTTTTACTTGCTTTTTTTCCCAATGTTGTGCCGGTCTCACCGCAGCTGGCCTGCAATCCATAGCCAAGATAATCAATTACCAATCAGCATCTCCTCAAAACAATGCATTAAATCAATGCATCTGTAGGGGGAACATTAAGCGCTGCCTCCACGCTGAATGTAGGTGCTGCTCATTGTGCACAACTGGGATAGGAGACACTTTAGTAGCCCTTGAAGTGACTGCCACTAGAGGTGTTGCTAAACAGCAATGTAAACACTGCCTTGGAGACACCAGGCACACCACACACTAAATTAAGCTGTAGTGGTTCTGGTGACTATAGTGTTCCTGATACCGGAGAAACTGACGGAAGCCGAGCACAGAGAGATGGACACAGGTTTCTTCAGGAAGGAAGAGATCTTTATTTGATTCACCGACCGGGACTCAGAGGGACTAATGTCACCAAAAACAGCAAAATCTGAGCCCTGATCATACAGTGTAGGTCCCTTATATAGGCATATAGCTCCTCCCATAATCAGCTCCACCCACACGTACTATTACCCAATCAACAGAATAAAGACTAACTTCCTGTTTGACCACATGGCTTGCCCAGCACAATGGAGGAGGGGAATACTCGTATATCCTGTATTCCTGCACATGCTCCGTACACTACTGATTGTATCGTTGCCACGTGCAACCAACAGACCGATACATCAGCATATGCACGTGCACATACCACGTGGCAATCTCAGCCTACTAAATTTATTTTTACCGAGATTCCACCACATTCCATTAAGAATTGTATTTTTGAAGTTGAAAAAACTGTCTTCTAACTTTTTTAAACGAATGTGTCAACCCTGCGCTATATAAATCCATAGATAGATAGAAGCAGGGCTCGCTCTGTTTATACACTATATAAATCCATCAATTGATAGAAGCAGGGCTCGCTCTGTTTATACACTATATAAATCCATCGATAGATAGAAGCAGGGCTCGCTCTGTTTATACACTATATAAATCCATAGATAGATAGTAGCAGGACTCGCTCTGTTTATACACTATATAAATCCATAGATAGAAGCTGGGCTCGCTCTGTTTTTACACTATATAAATCCATAGATAGATAGAAGCAGGGCTCGCTCTGTTTATACACTATATAAATCCATAGATAGAAGCAGGACTCGCTCTGTTTATACACTATATAAATCCATACATAGATAGAAGCAGGGCTCGCTCTGTTTATACACTATATAAATCCATACATAGATAGAAGCAGGGCTCGCTCTGTTTATACACTATATAAATCCATAGATAGATAGAAGCAGGGCTCGCTCTGTTTATACACTATATAAATCCATAGATAGAAGCAGGACTCGCTCTGTTTATACACTATATAAATCCATAGATAGATAGACAGATAGATAGATAGAAGCAGGGCTCGCTCTGTTTATACACTATATAAATCCATCGATAGATAGAAGCAGGGCTCGCTCTGTTTATACACTATATAAATCCATAGATAGAAGCAGGACTCGCTCTGTTTATACAATATATAAATCCATAGATAGATAGAAGCAGGGCTCGCTCTGTTTATACACTATATAAATCCATAGATAGATAGTAGCAGGACTCGCTCTGTTTATTCACTATATAAATCCATAGATAGATAGAAGCAGGGCTCGCTCTGTTTATACATTATATAAATCCATAAATAGATAGAAGCAGGGCTCGCTCTGTTTATACACTATATAAATCCATAGATAGAAGCTGGGCTCGCTCTGTTTATACACTATATAAATCCATAGATAGATAGAAGCAGGGCTCGCTCTGTTTATACACTATATAAATCCATAGATAGAAGCAGGACTCGCTCTGTTTATACACTATATAAATCCATACATAGATAGAAGCAGGGCTCGCTCTGTTTATACACTATATGAATCCATAGATAGATAGAAGCAGGGCTCGCTCTGTTTATACACCATATAAATCCATAGATAGATAGAAGCAGGGCTCGCTCTGTTTATACACTATATAAATCCATAGATAGATAGAAGCAGGGCTCGCTCTGTTTATACACTATATAAATCCATAGATAGATAGATAGATAGATAGATAGATAGAAGCAGGGCTCGCTCTGTTTATACACTATATAAATCCATAGATAGATAGAAGCAGGGCTCGCTCTGTTTATACACTATATAAATCCATGGATAGATAGAAGCAGGGCTCGCTCTGTTTATAAACTATATAAATCCATAGATAGATAGAAGCTGGGCTCGCTCTGTTTATACACTATATAAATCCATAGATAGATAGAAGCAGGGCTCGCTCTGTTTATACACTATATAAATCCATAGATAGATAGAAGCTGGGCTCGCTCTGTTTATACACTATATAAATCCATAGATAGAAGCAGGGCTCGCTCTGTTTATACACTATATAAATCCATAGATAGATAGAAGCAGGGCTCGCTCTGTTTATACACTATATAAATCCATAGATAGATAGAAGCAGGGCTCGCTCTGTTTATACACTATATAAATCCATGGATAGATAGAAGCAGGGCTCGCTCTGTTTATAAACTATATAAATCCATAGATAGATAGAAGCTGGGCTCGCTCTGTTTATACACTATATAAATCCATAGATAGATAGAAGCAGGGCTCGCTCTGTTTATACACTATATAAATCCATAGATAGATAGAAGCTGGGCTCGCTCTGTTTATACACTATATAAATCCATAGATAGAAGCAGGGCTCGCTCTGTTTATACACTATATAAATCCATAGATAGATAGAAGCAGGGCTCGCTCTGTTTATACACTATATAAATCCATAGATAGAAGCAGGGCTCGCTCTGTTTATACACTATATAAATCCATAGATAGATAGAAGCAGGACTCACTCTGTTTATACAATATATAAATCCATAGATAGATAGAAGCAGGGCTCGCTCTGTTTATACACTATATAAATCCATAGATAGATAGAAGCAGGGCTCACTCTGTTTATACACTATATAAATCCATAGATAGAAGCAGGGCTCGCTCTGTTTATACACTATATAAATCCATAGATAGATAGAAGCAGGGCTCGCTCTGTTTATACACTATATAAATCCATAGATCGAGAGAGATAGAAGCAGGGCTCGCTCTGTTTATACACTATATAAATCCATAGATAGATAGAAGCAGGGCTCGCTCTGTTTATACACCATATAAATCCATAGATAGATAGAAGCAGGGCTCGCTCTGTTCATACACTATATAAATCCATAGATAGATAGAAGCAGGGCTCGCTCTGTTTATACACTATATAAATCCATAGATAGATAGATAGATAGATAGAAGCAGGGCTCGCTCTGTTTATACACTATATAAATCCATAGATAGATAGAAGCAGGGCTCGCTCTGTTTATACACTATATAAATCCATGGATAGATAGAAGCAGGGCTCGCTCTGTTTATAAACTATATAAATCCATAGATAGATAGAAGCTGGGCTTGCTCTGTTTATACACTATATAAATCCATCGATAGATAGAAGCAGGGCTCGCTCTTTTTATACACTATATAAATCCATAGATAGAAGCAGGACTCGCTCTGTTTATACAATATATAAATCCATAGATAGATAGAAGCAGGGCTCGCTCTGTTTATACACTATATAAATCCATAGATAGATAGTAGCAGGACTCGCTCTGTTTATTCACTATATAAATCCATAGATAGATAGAAGCAGGGCTCGCTCTGTTTATACATTATATAAATCCATAAATAGATAGAAGCAGGGCTCGCTCTGTTTATACACTATATAAATCCATAGATAGAAGCTGGGCTCGCTCTGTTTATACACTATATAAATCCATAGATAGATAGAAGCAGGGCTCGCTCTGTTTATACACTATATAAATCCATAGATAGAAGCAGGACTCGCTCTGTTTATACACTATATAAATCCATACATAGATAGAAGCAGGGCTCGCTCTGTTTATACACTATATAAATCCATAGATAGATAGAAGCAGGGCTCGCTCTGTTTATACACCATATAAATCCATAGATAGATAGAAGCAGGGCTCGCTCTGTTTATACACTATATAAATCCATAGATAGATAGAAGCAGGGCTCGCTCTGTTTATACACTATATAAATCCATAGATAGATAGATAGATAGATAGATAGATAGATAGAAGCAGGGCTCGCTCTGTTTATACACTATATAAATCCATAGATAGATAGAAGCAGGGCTCGCTCTGTTTATACACTATATAAATCCATGGATAGATAGAAGCAGGGCTCGCTCTGTTTATACACTATATAAATCCATAGATAGATAGAAGCAGGGCTCGCTCTGTTTATACACTATATAAATCCATAGATAGATAGATAGATAGATAGATAGATAGAAGCAGGGCTCGCTCTGTTTATACACTATATAAATCCATAGATAGATAGAAGCAGGGCTCGCTCTGTTTATACACTATATAAATCCATAGATAGATAGATAGATAGATAGATAGATAGATAGAAGCAGGGCTCGCTCTGTTTATACACTATATAAATCCATAGATAGATAGAAGCAGGGCTCGCTCTGTTTATACACTATATAAATCCATGGATAGATAGAAGCAGGGCTTGCTCTGTTTATACACTATATAAATCCATAGATAGATAGAAGCAGGGCTCGCTCTGTTTATACACTATATAAATCCATAGATAGATAGTAGCAGGACTCGCTCTGTTTATACACTATATAAATCCATAGATAGATAGAAGCTGGGCTCGCTCTGTTTATACACTATATAAATCCATAGATAGATAGAAGCAGGGCTCGCTCTGTTTATACACTATATAAATCCATAGATAGATAGAAGCAGGGCTCGCTCTGTTTATACACTATATAAATCCATAGATAGATAGAAGCTGGGCTCGCTCTGTTTATACACTATATAAATCCATAGATAGAAGCAGGACTCGCTCTGTTTATACACTATATAAATCCATAGATAGATAGAAGCAGGGCTGGCTCTGTTTATACACTATATAAATCCATAGATAGATAGAAGCAGAGCTCGCTCTGTTTATACACTATATAAATCCATAGATAGATAGAAGCAGAGCTCGCTCTGTTTATACACTATATAAATCCATAGAATGATAGAAGCAGGGCTTGCTCTGTTTATACACTATATAAATCCATAGATAGATAGAAGCAGGGCTCGCTCTGTGTATACCCTATATAAATCCATAGATAGATAGAAGCAGGGCTGGCTCTGTTTATACACTATATAAATCCATAGATAGATAGAAGCAGGGCTTGCTCTGTTTATACACTATATAAATCCATAGATAGATAGAAGCAGGGCTTGTTCTGTGTATGTGTTATATACATATAAAAATAAGTATATGTCCATAGATAATACTTTATTTCAGAACATACCAGTTGTCTTCTATTTTGACAAGAAGAGCTTATTGTTATGGAATTTATTCCGCATCATTGACAGACACTGTGACATGGTTTATTTAGCTGCACATTGGTGTCTGTTGTAAAAGGGTTAATTAGAATTACCCCAGGGTTCGCATTACATAGCAGTATGTCTTGTATTAAGGGTGAATTGAAGGTGAGGCAGTGTTTTTACCCATGATGCACTTGCAGCAGCTTGCGCCGGTCGCACGCAGGTTAAACAGTCACGCAGCTTTGTTCTCTCACTTTATATACCGTCATTCATGTATGTATAAATATATAACTAGAAATAAATGTTATAGAGTGGAAGGCCAGGGTGGGAAATTCCATTATGGCTGGAAGCCCATGGCAGGTAGAGTGGAATTTAATGAAGGAAACTGCTGTGTTTTTGTGTCTTTCGGTATGTTTTTCCTTTAAAACCTAGAGCTGGGCAGGCTTCCCACTCGACCTGACATGACCCAGTAAACTGCTTCTTATAGAAAAACAAGCATGCTGGGCCGCAGTGACTGACACAGAGTGTTCTGCGCAGGGGACTCAGCGCCCCCCTCCTTACACTGAAAAACCAATATCTGTCTCTCTTAATTTCACATCAAGGGCAAGG
This sequence comes from Pelobates fuscus, assembly GCF_036172605.1. Lineage (NCBI taxonomy): Eukaryota > Metazoa > Chordata > Amphibia > Anura > Pelobatidae > Pelobates > Pelobates fuscus. The sequence goes on along the minus strand of NC_086317.1, from coordinate 15,036,811 downwards.
GGCTGATTCATCACCCCACCAGCACTCAAAGGGTGAAAAAATGTATATTAACTCCGTATCCTCCCTGTATCCGTCTCCTGATTGTCACAACACTGGCTCCTGTCGCATCGCTCCGTCTAACGGGCTGTTTCTGCTGGATTCATAATGTATTTATATCAGGACCAGCTGGGTGGGAAGCTTTAACTCTTTAATAGATAAATCGTTTCTCACCACACTGATTCGCAAAGCAATCCTTTTTTTATTTACTTCCATGGCTTTGTTTACATGCTTATTCTGTAGTAAATGTTTTCACTGTATAAGTCTCTCTCGATGACAAAAATTCAGTTTTCGGGTTAATTTCGCAGTTTTTTGACTTCCATTGAGTTCTATCACCCTCTGATCCCAGCTATCATTTTTCTAATTAACGCGCAGGTCCGCAGAGGTCACAAACACGCATGTTCCCCGCTATGGCATTCCGATGTTTTTGTGCCCCTTAGAGGGGGAGGGAAAGAGTGTATGAGAGATGCATGTGTACCGCATGTAAAAATATCTCTGCAGCTGTGTACAGCACATTAACCCCATTCGCTGCCGGGAGCCCCTCCAGCACCGAGCATGTGTGGAGAGCTGATTACAGAGTTACGCAGGTAGTGTGTGGCTAAGGCGAAGTTTACATGGAACCTATGTCATAGATTATATCATGGTGGCTGGAGTCACCTGCTCCCGGGCAAAACAGGGGAGGCTATATAGGTCGCACACTGTGACACTGACACCTAGTGTCTGCAGCAGGAGCTGCACTGACAGAGCAAACAGTGCAAAATGTACTCTGCGTCTCTGCGTAGCTATACTTTCTATTTGCGTCAAGTGTAAAAAAGTCTCGATTGAAGTGGTGTGAGTGCAGTGGTCCTGTGTGTTTAACCCTCTTTTCAGAAAAGTCAACGTTTGCCTTGGAAGAATTAAATACGCCTCTAGTGGCGGTTGTACTGAAACTCTGGGAAGCTCACAGGAAAGCAGGCAGTGCATGCACATCAGGTCCAGCGATGCTCCTCTACCAGGATCATTGGATTGGACCATTGTGGAGGAGTTATGCCTCCTCAATTAACGTTGTGGTAGGCGGAAAAGGTAAGGAGCTCCGACGGACTCTCAGCTCTGGAAAAAGGTGAGTAAAATCTTCAAGGTGGAGGACCAATATCTTATAACTTGGGATGGTGGCACTAATGCATTAGGAACAAAGGGCTTGCCTTCCAGAGACCTGGACCTTTTACTGTGCTAGAGTAGTGTACATTGTTTAAATAAACTTTATTGTTATGGACATCAATAGCAGAAGGCATAGGGGAGCAGCTGAAGACCCACAGCTCTTTAATAATGGCTCTTTAATATATAATGTTAAAGTGTTCCTTTTGTTTACAAACACACACACACACACACACACAGAGACCCATACATACACACAAACATACATACACATACATACACACAGACATGTAGACACACACATACATACAGACACGCACACACACACCTACATAGAAACACACACATACATACACAGAGAGACCCATACATACAGACTCACACATACACACAGAGACACATACATACAGACACACACACATACATACAGACATACACACATACATACAGACTCACACATACACACAGAAACACATACATACAGACACACACACACAGACACACATACAGACAGGCAGACAGACAAACACACACACAGATATACTGATACAGACATTCTCTATCACACACACACACACAAACTGTTAAAAAAAAATAGTGACTTACCTGGAATATGGAATGGGATGTAATATAATATGGCATATGGAATGGGATGTTATATAATATGGTATATGGAATGGGATGTAATATAATATATTGTTTGGAATTGGATGTAATATAATATGGTGTATGGAATGGGATGTAATATAATATATTGTATGGAATTGGATGTAATATAATATGGTGTATGGAATGGGATGTAATATAATATATTGTATGGAATTGGATGTAATATAATATGGCATATGGAATGGGATGCAATATAATATGCTATATGGAATGGGATGTAATATAATATATTGTATGGAATGGTATGTAATATAATATATTGTATGGAATTGGATGTAATATAATATGGTGTATGGAATGGGATGTAATATAATATGGTGTATGGAATGGGATGTAATATAATATGGCGTATGGAATGGGATGTAATATAATATGGCATATGGAATGGAATGTTATATAATATGGTATATGGAATGGGATGTAATATAATATATTGTATGGAATTGGATGTAATATAATATGGTGTATGGAATGGGATGTAATATAATATATTGTATGGAATTGGATGTAATATAATATGGTGTATGGAATGGGATGTAATATAATATATTGGATGTAATTGGATGTAATATAATATGGCATATGGAATGGGATGTAATATAATATGCTATATGGAATGGGATGTAATATAATATATTGTATGGAATGGTATGTAATATAATATATTGTATGGAATTGGATGTAATATAATATGGTGTATGGAATGGTATGTAATATAATATGGCGTATGCAATGGGATGTAATATAATATGCTATATGGAATGGTATGTAATATAATATATTGTATGGAATTGGATGTAATATAATATGGTGTATGGAATGGGATGTAATATAATATGGCGTATGGTATTGTGAGATGAAAATTTCAATATGGCATAAGGGAACATGGAATTAATAAATACAGCATATTAGTTCAAAAAGTGAAATATGGCATTTGGGATGAATTTGGCCAGCCAAGCTTAGTTGGAGAATTTTTCCTACAAAGTCTATATTTTCTAAATCTTGCAATTTGAATTTCAATTCACTTCAATTCAGTATTTAGTTTTCAAAAATCTTCATACATAGACCTCGATTGCATATCAGCTGATCAAGTGTATCGTCAGTTTGTCGATTCAAATCCACTTAATTACCACCGAGAAAGGCTTACCGGGAGCAAATATTAATGAGTTTAGTAAAATTATCAAAAATCTGGAATATACTATCCATTAAAATAATCAGGACATAAGCCTTGAAAAGAACTACAGCGAAAAAATGGTAATCTATAAGGCCCACGCATTAAAATAAGTATGGGCTAGTCCAGTAAACGGCAAGCAGCCGGTGACTGTACTGTAATATAAGACTAGAACCTATTACTAGCCAGTCGCTAGTAATGGGCAAAGGGGATCTGGCAGAGGTTTCCTCCTGTGCCCCCACCTGTGTGCATTGAGTTGGGGCTTTAATTTAAACCACAAAGACGGACAGTTCACAGTCCACCCGCATGCCCCCACGGTTGGACTGTTAATTAAAATAATACATTAAAGGAGATATAGTGTCCCCTTGTGATTCCACAGTGGAGCTCTAGTCAAATAATAACGTGACAGTGCCATTAAATCCTCCCCCCCATCGCCAGCCCCCCCCCCCCCCCCCCAATGCTCCCACCCTTTGAAGAATGTGGCGGCTCTAAAAATGATCATGCCATTGTCCGACCAATCAGAGCACTCTGACAGACAAGTCTCACTTATCTTGGGACTTGGGGAAGAGCTAAGGCCTTGCGCACCGGCAATGAGCCTCTGATTGGAGCATTCCCTGCCACAGATTGAAATTCGGTCTTGGGGAAGTTGGAGAGCATGCAGAAAAAATAAATGTGTGTTTTCTATAGGGGTATATCTATAAAAAAAAATCAATGGGGTTCTCGTGTAAGGATTTATCAAATGCCATCACCAAGATGGCGGAACTAAAACCATAGCTGACTTCAATCTGAAAGTCACATTGAATTCTCACTTTAGGGAATAGCCCCGCTAACACGTGTTATTGTCAATCTGTGAGATTCCCTGTGTTTCCCTGGACACATCTTCTTTATCACAACTTCTTATGATACTGTTGGAAGCTATAATGACTGCTTCCCCTGCAGTATGTAGAATTCATATTCCGCAGGATGCAAATTAATAAACCATCATTTGGGAGTTTGCCACTGATAATTCCATGTACAGCCCGACAGTGAGAAGAAGTGACATGGATGCAGGATCTCGCAATCTAGCGTTAATTGTGATATGTTTGTGTCTTGGTTCTCATAGGAACCATATATGTGCGTGGGAATGGGCCTGTTATTTGATCATATACCTGGCCAATACTTCCTGCGCTCGAGGTATGGTCCATAAACCCCGTTATAGCACAGTCAGGTGTGATTATTAGTACTCGTTGAATTCAGTCCAGTATTATGACCCTCGCTGTGGGATAGTGAGGTTTGTAATATACTATCTCTGGGGTGTTTTTTGGCTGTTCATGAACCATTTGTGACAACAACCATAGGGATGATTCAAAGCAACAGAAGACACCTGAGGGGTATGAACTAATATGTGATTCGTTAGCAACGATAACCAGGTCGCACAATCCAAAGGTTACATGATTGGAGCAGTGCCTAGTGACTTTGGTGCAAACAACACACACAGCCTTATGAGGAAGAGACTTTTATTGCAGCTTTCACAAGCAATAAAATGTATTCTAGGAAGTGAAATACAGTTACCAACTAAATCCCTAGAACCCAGCTAGCAGTGCACCGGTTAAACCAGCGTGGGTCCGGGGCCGAGGCTGGGAAGATCTATGTATCACTGCCCAAAGGCTTAGCTATGGACGGATAAAGTTCTAAGAGTGGTGCAGTCACCATAGAAACCAGTAGAAAGGTCACTGTTAAACGTTCAGCAATTTGCTCAAAGTAGTTCTTTATCTATAGAGCTAACAAGGTAGCCAAAGAGGAATGCCAACACAATAATGGCATCATGATCGGCCAATGGCTTAAAAACACATGTGCCTTGTCACGCTGTCTGTCCGTACTTAATGCATATAATTGCTGTTAAGTTCTGTGGATGGATGGTTATATAACCGCTGCTAGAGCAGTGTCCCCGGGCAAGACACCTAACGATACATATCTGCCTACCGCAAACCCTCAGAGATTGTAAGCTCTTTTGAGCAAGGCCCTCTTCGTATACCATATCTTTAATTGTAAAGCACTGTGGAATATGCTGGTGCTATTTAAAAAAAATCAAAAAAATACGATGAATGAATGTAAAGTTTGATGGATGGGCAGTCAGACAGACAGACAGCGATGCTGTCCGAAATATGGCCAGATCTCTGGCTTGTGGTAAAACATTCCAGCTGTAGGTTTGTAGGATGGCAGTGTAAAGCAATGTGTATGTAAAAATAATTCACCTATTTATAAAACTGAGCGCCCAGAAGACATGATGTTCAGAACACAGAGTTTGGATCCACTCCCTTCCTGCATACAGTAAGCAGTGGCTGCCATGGACGAGGCCAGGCGGTGGGTGTGCCGCAGATATTGTGTTCAGATGTGACCTGGCAGTGTGTCTGCTGACAAATTTATAGATGAAAAACACAAAGCAGGAGTGAGCATTGTAAGACAGCCATAAACGCGTCTCCCTCCTGCTATTTATAGTGCGCTCATTTATGGTTGCATGATGGAGGGAATTGGTGGCTGCCGTAAAATCATTGCTCCTGCCCCGATATATAGCTATAATTGGCCTCTGCAGCCCAGATGAATGCTAAGGGCTGAGAATGTGCTGTTTGGGGGGGAATCCTTATAAATTCTGCATTCTTGGGAATGGGTTTAAAGTGCTGCCCGGAAGTATATGAAATCCATGAGCTCCTAGTGTGATATCTATTACCCAATCACAAGCACTAACCAAAGTGATAAGTTCATTTAATTCACACTGTAAGCAGACAAATTCCCCATAATGTTGGGCAGAACTTTGAGGCATTCCTGACAGAATGCAGAATTCATTACCATCCTGCATACATATCTAACAAACTGGCAGGATCATTCATTGAACATGGCAGGATCAGTCATTAGATATGGCAGGATCAGTCATTGGATATGGCAGGATAAATCATTAAATATCACAGGATCAGTCATTGAATATCACAGGATCAGTCATTGGATATCACAGGATCAGTCATTGGATATCACAGGATCAGTCATTGAATATCACAGGATCAGTCATTGGATATGACAGGATCAGTCATTGGATATGGCAGGATCAGTCATTGAACATGGCAGGATCATACATTGAACATGGCAGAATCAGTCACTGAATATGGCAGGATCAGTCATTGGATATGGCAGGATCAATCATTGGATATGGCAGGATCAGTCATTAAACATGGCAGGATCAGCCATTGAATATGGCAGGATCAGTCATTGAATATGGCAGGATAATTCATTGTATATGGCAGGATCAGTCATTGAATATGGCAGGATTGGTCATTGAACATGGCAGGATCAGTCATTGAACATGGAAGGATCAGCCATTGAATATGGCAGGATCAGTCATTGAATATGGCAGGATCAGTAATTGAACATGGTAGGGTTAGTCATTGAATATGGCAGGATCATTCATTGAGTGTGGCAGGATCAGTCATTCAACATGGCAGGATCAGTCAATAAATATGGCAGAATCAGTCATTGAACACGGAAAGATCACTCAGTCATTGAATATGGCAGAATCAGACATTGAATATGGCAGGATCATTCATTGAATATGGCAGGATCACTAATTGACTATGGCAAGATCAGTCATTAAATATGGCATAATCATTCATTAAATATGGTAGTATCACTCCATCATTGAAAATGGTAGGGTCAGTCATTGAATATGACATGATCATTCATTGAACATGGCAGGGTCATTCATTGAACATGGCAGGATCATTCATTGAACATGGCAGGATCATTCATTGAACATGGCAGGATCAGTCATTGAACATGGCAGGATCATTCATTGAACATGGCAGGATCATTCATTGAACATGGCAGGATCATTCATTGAATATGGCAGGATCATTCATTGAACATGGCAGGATCAGTCATTGAATATGGCAGGATCAGTTATTGAATGTGGCAGGATCAGTCAATAAATAGGGCAGGATCAGTCGTTGAATATTGTCTGAATACTCTGTTTTAAATTACTGGGGATGGAGTTTTGTATTTAGTTGGTTGCTGTTAATATTATTTATCTGTCCATCCATCTATCATAACACACTCCTACCCTTAAAGAGTAGCTAACGCGCAATAAACATAACAAAAAAATCTGCAGTAGCCACATGCACCATAGCACTACCCTGTGTCTTCGCTCTTCAAATAGGAAGAAATACAATCAAAGGATTGTACAAGAACATGTATGTTTCCCACAATCCCCCGCTGTCATGATTTTATAGGTAGTGAATTCCATGCGGTGTCTGGGCGAGATCGTGCATTTGCTGTGATCGGCTCACTGCTTCTTATTCAGGATCACAAATGAGAAGAGCTTGTTCCAGTATGGATGCCACCGTCTGTTTCTACATTTGCTTGGACATATCATTCATATGTTTTTGTTTTTTGCGAAGAAGTCACCAGGTCAAGGTGTGCCTTGCTCCATGTAACCGTTAAAGTACCTATCGCCATATTATCACTGACTGCATGTTGCCCTGTAGTTACGCCATAAACCCTGGATTTGGAATCATAAGTCATTACAGCGATCCCATAAAGCATTGGATTGGACATGTTAAGGGATGAGAGGACTTCACTACTTACTGGTTTATTTAGGAATTATTGAGGAAGCTGTAGATCCTCTGGATTTGTAGCAAACTACTTTCAAAAGCGAGGAATGTTCTTCTTTCTTTTTTTACATTTGTATTTATGGGTTATGACCGTAATCTTAGTGGGACGTCCATTTGTAGGTTCCCCTTCTTTCCCTCTTATAGCATCCCATTCTATGCTTCCTGGTCTGTCAAGACATCCTCGGGACGGGAACATCCTCGGGACGGGTCCATGTAATCTAGGAGTTCAGCCCTAGTGTGTGCCGAATTTAACCTCCCCTTGTAGTGTCTAAGATGCCATATCTATGATTTCTCAACTCTCATACCTGGCATTTCTCTCATATCAAAGCAAACGCTTATTATTTGGGATCGCACTAATCTCATACCTAATGATCTGTATGTACACTCTCTGGAAATTGATTTGTTAATAAAAAAATAGCCAATACAAAAAAAAAAAAAGACCATCTATATGTCGACATAATAAATATTTAAAATATATAGGAAAAACCATCATAATCAACACACCTTAAAATACAAGGGGGGACGGGAATAGTGAAAGATCCAGGCAGCTATTATATTGGGTATTTATTTTAATAAATCATCACTTTTCCTGGGAACAATCGACATTGCCAGTATTGAGTACAGTAATATGATATAATATACTTTGTTGCAGCTATTTAGGGTAGTGGCACTTGTTTTTTCTATGTTGAATTGCATTGGGCAGTTCTACTCGTCAGTTACCCTGAGTTAGACAATGTCAGTGTGATTATGTCAGCTATCACCCCTTTTACAAACTATCTGCTTATAGGGACATGGAAATCATCATCAAAGCCACAGCTTACTGCAATAATACAGCTTGTTGTATCATAGCTTATGGTATTCTTAAAACATATTGTAAAATTACAGTCCATAGCATTATCATGGTTTATTGTACAATTACAGCTTATTGTATCATTACAGCTCATTACATTTTACTATATAATTACAGTTCATTATGTAACCACAGCTTATCGTATCATTACAGCTTATTGTATCTTTACAGTGTATTATATAATTGCAGCTTATTACATTTTACTATAAAATTACAGTTTGTTATGTAACCACAGCTTATCGTATCATTACAGCTTATTACATTTTACTATTTAATTTATTATGTAACCACAGCTTATCGTATCATTACAGCTTATTGTATCTTTACCATGTATTAAATAATTGCAGTTTATTACATTATTTCAGTGGATTATATATTACAGTTTGTATTATTCTATTTATTACTACAATTTAATATATAATTGAAGTTTGTTGTATTGTTACAGCTCATTACATTATTACTGCTTATCATATCATTACAGCTTATTGTATCTTTACCATGTATTAAATAATTGCAGTTTATTACATTATTTCAGTGGATTATATATTACAGTTTGTATTATTCTATTTATTACTACAATTTAATATATAATTGAAGTTTGTTGTATTGTTACAGCTCATTACATTATTACTGCTTATCATATCATTACAGCTTATTGTATCTTTACCATGTATTAAATAATTGCAGTTTATTACATTATTTCAGTGGATTATATATTACAGTTTGTATTATTCTATTTATTACTACAATTTAATATATAATTGAAGTTTGTTGTATTGTTACAGCTCATTACATTATTACTGCTTATCATATCATTACAGCTTATTGTACTATAACTGTCAGTGCTGTTTTCAGGTTATTTGACCAGTATTGGGACTCCCCTTGTACCCAAATCCTGGATTTTCTGCGTTTGACATTATGAGGCATTCCACTTCCTTACTATCTATAGTTATTTGTGGCTTTAAGTGTGCATTGCACGCCAAGGGGAATTCTGCCGTGGCATCCATAGCAAGTAACTACACGGTATATGATCATATCAACATCTGTATATACAGAGATATGTGAAATCCCACATTATTAAGTAATGAAGAATGAGCCAGCTTATGTCAAACTGCTTGAACACTACTTAATGAAAACCAGAGGGACGACACCCAAAATCACCCAATAAAGTGTCTCTTTAGTAAATAAATGTACCCAGACTATCATCCGGACCAGTCAGAACCTATGACACCCATCAGTCTCATCCAGTATACAGAGGATCAAAGCAGGAGTGCATCTCCAACAATGTGAAAGGGAGAAGCAAGTAGGGGGAAAGAACATATTATAACCCACTGACTACAAAGTTAGGGTTATTTACTACAGTGAGAATTGCCAGGAATTCAAAGTTAGCAAAACCACCCTGTGTGTCTTGCTTGTCTCATGGGAACCCTTCATGAAATCCTTAAAACAAATTTAAGTTGTTGTAGTACAGGTATAGTGATATGGAGATACTCCTATTTCCCATAGACTCATGGGAGTTGTAGTCCTAGAACTGCTGCTATTTGCCTTAGAGACATCCTGCATTGGTAGATGTTAGCTGGTACATTGTAGCGAAGATCTGTGCAAAGTGATATAGACAGAGGACTCCATTATGACATCTTTATTCTTATAATTAAAGGGACACTATAGTCACCAAAACAACTTTAGCTTAATGAAGCAGTGTTGTTGTATAGATTATGCTCCTGAAATCTCACTGCTCAATTCTCTGCCATTTAGGAGTTAAATCCCTTTGTTTAAACAGCTAGTCACACCTCCCCTGCATGTGACTTGCACAGCCTTCCTAAACGCTTCCTGTAAAAGGATATCTAGTGTTTATATTTCCTTTATTGCAAATGCTGTTTAAATTAGAATTTCTTATCTTCAGCTCTGTTATTAACTTGCTACACCCTGCAGGAACATTCTATACCTAATGTAATTCTATATGTGAAGTTAAATGTACAGAGCAGGAAATACATACTTTCAAAGTAAGTTACATTTTACGTGTCCGTCACAGCCAGATCAGGGGTAGCTAGGGCTGCATAAACAGAAACAAGTGAATTAACTCCTAAATGGCTGTGCATTAAGCAGTGTAACTTCAGTTGTTATTTTGGTGACTATAGTGTCCCTTTAAATTTAAGATACAGTTGATATTTGGCCTTCGGGGCTTAACATACATTTTCTTCATCTTTTTGGAACATAAGAAACCTCAGAACCGAATAAAATGTGCTAAGGTTTTATTTTAGCCCCAAGGCTCTGTGTGCTGTCCCTAATATACTGTTCTTAACATACTGAAGTTAAAGCATGAGTTACTGTATGGATTCAGAATGTAAAATCAAAGCTGATTCACGCGTACAAATTGAAAATACTGTTTGCTCACATTTCTGTGGACTCTGAAATCCTGTTATTTTGCCCTGATAGAACAATATCTGCTCTAATCGGGGAGTCGGCTTCCCCGATTGTGTTTTATAAAAGAAATTAGCACAAATCGATACAAATCTATCTCAGATCCCTGTTACATTAGCAGAGTATTTAAAATATAAGGGCACCTCAGGGACAGACTATGGTACATCTTGCAAATCTGCAAATCTTCTATCACTTTATTATATCTTATATTGTCTCGAACATCTAAATAATGTTTTACACTATTATATAGTATATCAAACCAGCCTGTGCAGAGTCTTTTTAAATTCTCCTCCAATTTTTTCACAAATAAAGATAAGCTACATGTTTTGTCGGTAACCTGCTCTTCCTGTGACCACACTGGCACTCTGTCTGCAAGACTGCATGTTATTCCCGACAGTAAATTACTAGTTACTAATCATCTCAACTATGGAAAGTCTGGGCTTCTGATTGGCTGCTGCCATCACATATCACCAGCGACTGTCATTCTACGTGGTTATTGGCTAAAATGTGAATCGTGGTGGATTCAAAGTGATTTTTACGTCAAACTAGCTGAACTAAAACTATAGCTGGCTTGAAGAATATTTCCAGTTTGGATTTTTGCTGTAAAATGTGCAATCCACTTTGAATTCACTTTGGATTCTAATTGTGATGCGATTTAGTAATTCTCTTCCATCGTAAAATTCTCCTTGTCACTGTTTTCTAACACTGCTCAATTTACGTAAAACACATTATTTTTAGAGCTGATATTGTTTAAATAAAAAAAACTTTTTTACCTCTCTGGGTGGTATACATATTCTCGTGATTTCCTCTGAGCCCCTACCAGAGGCCAGGAGTCTAAAGGGGATCTGCTTAGTATATTAGCTGTTCCTGGAACTGAACTCTTCTGGACAGCGATCTCAGATCTCCCACCTGGAATCTGCTAGAAGGACAAAGGAATCAACTAGGGGGTCAGAGCCCCGAGTGCGACTATCACAACTGGGACTACTACTGCCTTCACATTCCACATCCTTTCTAGCTCTTCTTTCAGTCCTTGGTATTTGTCCATCGTCTCATGTTCATCTCCAGATGTTATAGTCACTGGGTTTTTGCCACAACCACCACAACTGCAGTCTTCAGTTCCATATTTACCACCACCATGTCAGGTTTGTTGACCACTGCTGGTTTTTCTCGATCTTAGCCTTGTTATTCTCAACTACCCTTTGTGGTATCTCCCATTTGGACATAGAAAGGTCCAGCCCATATTTCAGTACACAATCGTAGCAACTTGGCTGTGCCTCTCCATGTATGCTGTTCCTGCTAACATCTATCATCCGGCTACTGTGCTGGATTATCTCAGAGTCCTCTTTGCACAGTATATACCATGGGTCCTGTCTGGTGCAGTGTATACATATATACATTTTCACATGATCATTATTTATGAATGTATTCTTTATTCTCTGGGAATGTTACTCCAAGCACCCTACCAGTTATTTGAAGTGGTCATGGTGCCTGGAGTTTGTACGTACAACATTTTGCTATGAAGCGCTGCACATACGGAGTTTAAACTTCTGCTGTTGGATTTGTAGCGCCGTCTCCGGCAGCGTCACTACAGCGTCACAAGCCAGCCCGGAACAATAGTTCTGGGTTCGCTAATGTCAATTACGTGCCAATTTCTTTGCAGAGAATTGCATTCAATCCTAACAGCTAATGCTTTCAGTCAGGATACTCCTAGCATCATACTCACCACAGCTGGATGTAGTGGTTATGGTGCTTGGAGTAACCCTTTAATGTAAAGAAAAGTTCAGGCTACAGAGTCCTTTCAATTAAACGTTATCACAGTACATTATTAATGCATTAAAACCTATTGCATCATACTGTCTGTTCAGTGAGTAACTTGGATCAGATTACCTTATGAATAAAATTATTTTCTTTGGAGTGTAAGCACTCATAAAAATATATATTTCCTCTACATCAAAGCCCTGATTTATTCTATGTCTGGTATAATATGAATGGCGTCCTTCTTGTATTTATTAGATAATAAAGCATTGTTGTAATGTGTGCTTACATACAGGAGCGGGGCTCTTTAGCCAAACTCAGAACCCCAACCTTGCACCTGTCCTATAACTCTTTATACATACCTGGTGCCCGGTTTCAAGGCGTATCCTCTTTATGCCCAGTATAAATACAGATTAGATAAGGAACTGCTTTTATTGATCCTGGATTCCGAATACTCAGTCTATATGTTGCGGTTACTGTTTCCATCGTACAATGCGATATTTTGTGTTTTATTATAGTTTGCCACATTTACTGCGCATAATATTCCATTTCCTGTCTAAATGTCTGTGGGCGCATCACTTGGAGTGAAAGTGATTTGCATTCAGATCTTTAAGAACCCACTAAGGTTTTAGTATTTGTGGCTACGGGGTTAGAGAGCCCTTCTTTTATTTTCCAGCCTTTTCAAAGGTTTTCCATTATCTTCTAATTAAGACTGACATACTTTGATTTAGTGTTAAATGACTGCAGCATCATTTTGTTTTTATTATTTCCCTGAAAGAGTGATGTATACATGGTTTAGCCACCCAGAAGAGGTGGTAGTAAACAATACATTTAGATAATTTCAACAAAATGGGAAAAAAAAGTTGTTGTTTTTTATTTCAATCAAAACATTCTTTGCAAATGGAATTCTGCCCTGTGGTACGTATAATTCTGGTGCTGCAGGTGAGAAAACAATTAATAAAAACAGTTCTTAATAATATAATAATTATCCCTAATTATTTCATTGATTGAATCCTCTCTAGGGTGCTATGTGCTACTGTCCATTAGCATGAATACCCTACAAAAATACCAGCTCCCTCTAATTTACCTGTCTAGTCCTCTGCGCTGCCACTTTTGTGATGGCCCCCTGGTATAACATCAGTGGTAAGAATTAGCAATATCATTGCTTAAACCATCTCATGCACATTGGTTACATGTAAGTGACACTGTATGATCTGGAAAGCTGTGTGCAAACTGACAAGTGTTGGGAGGCTTTAAGGGTCAACATGTATTTGTTTTAACATAGATTAAATAAAAAACAAAAAAACAATGTAAGTTGCTTTCTCTATTTAAAAAGCAGGGGAAAATAATAGTGTCAGGGTTCCTTTAAACAAGCATGGGGTGGACGTAGGACAACTCCAGCAAAGTTTGAGGTTTTACAGCAGGTAGATGAATGGGCGGATATGAAGGGCAGAGAGCTCTCTGTATGTTTATGTGTGGGTTTATAAATCTGTTAAGTCATGTGAAGTGCCCATAACGTACATACATGCAGGGAACGCAGCAAGTTCTTCATAGGCTTGTCTACAGCAGCCCTGCTCCATTCTACATGCTGCACACTCGAGATTTCCCTTTAAGGGCTGGGCTTTTAATAAGTTCTTGACTGCAAATTACAGGCAGCTGGTGGTAGCTCAAAAACCTCATTAATCTACAGTTCTTCTAACCAGAAACTAAACACAGTGACTGTCCAACAACCTGCTGATAATGTCCCCTACTGGCAGGCTGGCAGAAGAATAAAATGTTGGAATTAATGCATAATGTATTATAGAGGGGAGTGGCTCCGTTTATTGGAATCGTGTTGAGTGCAGAGTTCGGATGAAGGCCGCTTTTCTATCAGGTGAGTACAGCTGCCAATTTTTTTTTTAGAATTCTCAGCGTTCAGAAACGAACAACAATTGTGTTCCGTCCAAACCACACGGGAGGCTGTGAGTTAATGGAATATCGTGTGCCCAGGCTGACGGGCACAGCTTACTTAGTTACTTCTTTCGCTTGTGGTGTCACGTTACTTCTTTCATGACACAACCTCCCTCTTGTGGGCACTGGGATAGAGAGAAAGGGAAATAAATTCTTTGTGCAAAACAATAATATCCATTGTAAACCAGTGCCAGCCAGAGAAACGGCAGGAAGCAGCCAGCTTTGCCAAATCAGGGGCTACTTCATTCCTGTAATGTTTCAGATATTTGGGTTTGATCTCCACTTAGAGGTGCGGGGCGTTTATCTATTGCACTAAGTGACCGGCGAGGGATTCAGCATCGGGGTCTGATTGAAAAATACAGAAGTATTTCTCCTCCGAAATGGGGCAGTTGGAGGGTTGTCAGAATGATCACGTGATCTTGTGATTTGATAATGGCTTCATGAAGTTGGCATTTGTAACTTGGATTGCAGTTTGAGAGTGCACGTTAACTCCTTCTAATGTTAGAATAGAAGTGAATCCTAATGTATCTGATTTTATTCTGTGTCTGTAAATGATATGCGATGGCCACATGCTTAACGACAACCTGAAAATGTTGCAAACTGACTTAAAAACCATTTACGTGTGTTAATATGGCTCGGTTTTTAAGATATTTTTATTTTTATTTTAAGTTAGAGGTTAAATTCAAAATAATAACAATATAGAAAAAGCTCTAAAGCACCATATGTGTTTACTACACTTTGAATTTAAAACCACAACATGCTGCTAGAAAAAGATGAATTGATTTTTAAAAAGTAATGCAGTTATCCCTTAAAGAAAATTAATTTGCAGATTTGTTCATTGGCCAAACACTTGGTCATTGATCTTGCACAGTTAGGGAGTGCTAAAAATGATTTTAGTTCATTGTAAAAATGAATTTATTTATCAACGTCTGAACTGCAACCGTATAGCCGTAAATGTTTTAATTTGTTTGTCCAGCTTCGTAATTTCATTTCACCTCTGGTGTTCTATTTAAATAATTGACCCAACCCTTACCATTGCATGTTATAGGAACGATGCGGAAGCTTAGTGTCATTAGCCCTAATTTTGCGACCCGTTTCGTTACTGTATGTATCCTGATTATAATATTATTATATTGTTCCACTTTTCCCATGTTGGAGAGGGACGAGGCGCTGTGATTGTAACACGTACCTGTGTTTAAATATATTTTAACCCCTTGCCTTATTCACAAGATGTGAAGAGAATTAGCCTTTTCTGACTCAGCTTTTATTTATTGATTTAATTCTGTGCCTACGGGCAGCTCATGCCTATTACTTTTTGAAATCTAGTGCGGTAATGTATTTGTCTACTCACCGGCTACAGTTTCAGGATAATTGTGGTCATTTTGGGACTGCTTGTTTCGGCTCAAATGCACTGTGGTTTATTTCAGATTCTAGTAATTATGCTGAATTTCCATTGATCTGAAAGGGCCATATTGCTAAATTTTCATTTATTTGTTATCTGTTTGCTAAATGTTTGCATTGGATTTGCCCGTTGGTAAATTATCGTCAAAGTCTGGGACACCCACAAACAGAGAGACAGCTGTAAATTCACACATTAAAAAAATATCAAACGGTGTGTCAGCCTTGATATCATAAAACCAATCAAAAGGGCCTCCCGGAACAGAAAGCTGTGATCATATAGATTTTGTTTCTTTATATGATAAAAATTAAATTGCATTTATTGTGCTTTTTATAGTTAGTTCCGGGTGAAAATTACTGGCGTTGCCAGCCTAAACACAATGCAATAGTGGGAAGCGATATATAGATAATTTTATATTATTGATCGGTTCCCCCGCGGACGCGGCATATATTTGAAGATAGAGCAAGCTCGCTTTCAATCAGCTTCGCAATTTTATTGGTGATCTCATGCAGAACTGCCATTGGTGCAGCAATTACCCAATCACAGAGCAGCAGGAAGTATGAAATGAGTTATACCAATTAATTATTGCTGTCAGTTGATTCCCAAAAGTCCCCCTCTCCTATGCATTTAATTAGCTGTCCAAAAATATTTGGAAAAAGTGTGCAAATTTCTTTTTTATTAATCGGAATCCAAGTGAATCCCAAAAAAGTGCTGGATTCTAGAATACATGGGAATAGTATCAGTCAATCATAATGATTTACTGACGACAATGGTTAATTTATTGCTCTGGTGAATTCAGTAACGCATTGTGATTGGCTGGGGACTAAGAAGCTTTCCTTTATTTTTTAGGTATTTGTTTTATCCAAATAAAATGTAGCCATTTAACCCTAAGAGGAGGGGAGCGAGGAAACATTCAGTGCATCTCATCCGTCTGGTGAATTAGGAATAAACGTTTGTTTTCTTTAATTTTAAAATGCAGCCGAATGTGTGCTGAAGAGACGTCTTTAGGCTTTTCACACATTCAGACTCTGGGGGGAAAAAAAAATATTTTCTGCGGGCCTAAATTAGTTGGGAAAAAAAAAAAAATATATATATATATATATATATATATATATATATATATATATATATATATATATAAAGTGGAGTTGTAAGGACATACCAGTGGCACAATGACACAAAGATATTGCCGGAATGGATACATTCATTATGTGTCCGCATAAAACAGCTTTAAGGTAGCACGGAACATTTTTTTATTTATTTTTTTTTTTTGTGGAATCAGTGGGAAGGTTGGCCCAGAGCAGCCTCCTGGTAATGGCAGCTGAACTCTGTAGATACAAATTATCATGTAATTGGAAAGTCGGGTTTAATCTAGGATTCATTACCTCGCTGTATCAGCTGCCACTTCTTCATTTATCATTTCTTACTGTGTTCTATAATGCACATCAATGTTTTGATTTTTATTAACTTTTCCCCTTATTCTTCATCAGCCGATATTATTATTGTTATTGTTATTGTTATTAGTATTATTATTATTAATTTTACAATACCTCCCAACATTGGGGGTGTGGCCGATATCACAGACAGAAATCTTTCAGCCAATCAGCATTAACCAAAGATTTCGATGTCTGTGCTTGGCACTGATTTCCTCCAGTGGCAGAGAGAGGTGGACAGGGCAGTGGGGGCACAATTAGGGGCATTTTACAGGGGAGACATGGCTTACATTCTCTGCATCCCAAAATGCTTACCGCTTGCTCTTAGCCATCTCTACCTCGTCTTATTTAATTTTTTAAAGATTTAAAGGATACAAAGAAATGAATAAATTCAAAACATGAAATATTGCACATTATGTATATTGTGAAATAGAAAATGCAAATTGATTAGAAAATATACTTCAAATGGGCTACTGTCATCATTTAGTATTGTTACTCTCTTCTCTACTCAGTTCCCCATAATGCACTGTTTTTTTTGCAGAAAACAAACTTTACACCAAAGTATGTGAATGAATACCTACCAAGTGTCTCTATTTAGGAGGGGCAGTCCCTATTTTGGATCCAAATCCCACTGTCCCTCTTTCCAATCCTAATGACACTCTTTTCTAGAAGCTCCATATTGTTGGTGTGTCTGAGTGTGTATCAGAGCTCCACAGCAATAATACTCCCAGTAATGTGTCTGAGTGTATAACAGAGCTCCACAGCAATAATACTCCCAGTAATGTGTCTGAGTGTATAACAGAGCTCCACAGCAATAATACTCCCAGTAATGAGTATGGGTGTATAACAGAGACCCACAGCAATAATACTCCCAGTAATGTGTCTGAGTGTATAACAGAGCTCCACAGCAATAATACTCCCAGTAATGTGTCTGAGTGTATAACAGAGCTCCACAGTAATAATACTCCCAGTAAAGTGTCTGAGTGTATAACAGTGCTCCACAGCAATAATACTCCCAGTAATGTGTCTGAGTGTATAACAGAGCTCCACAGCAATAATACTCCTAGTAATGTGTCTGAGTGTATAATAACAGAGCTCCACAGCAATAATACTCCCAGTAATGTGTCTGAGTATATAACAGAGCTCCCCAGCAATACTACTCCCAGTAATGTGTATGAGTGTATAACAGAGTTCCACAGCAATAATACTCCCAGTAAGGCGCCTGAGTGTATTACAGAGCCCCACAGCAATAATACTCCCAGTAATGTGTCTGGGTGTATAACAGAGCTCCACAGCAATAATACTCCCAGTAATGTGTCTGAATGTATAACAGAGCTCCACAGTGATAATACTCCCAGTAATGTGTCTGAGAGTATAACAGAGCTCCACAGCAATAATACTCCCAGTAATGTGTCTGAGTGTATAACAGAGCTCCACAGCAATAATACTCCCAGTAATGTGCATGAGTGTATAACAGAGCTTCACAGTAATAATACTCCCAGTAATGTGCATGAGTGTATAACAGAGCTTCACAGTAATAATACTCCCAGTAATGTGTCTGAATGTATAACAGAGCTCCACAGCAATAATACTCCCAGTAATGTGTCTAAGTGTATAACAGCGTTCCACAGCAATAATACTCCCAGTAATGTGTCTGAGTGTATAACAGAGCTCCACAGTAATAATACTCCCAGTAATGTGTCTGAGAGTATAACAGAGCTCCACAGCAATAATACCCCCAGTAATGTGTCTGAGTGTATCACAGAGCTACACAGCAATAATACTCCCAGTAATGTGTCTGAGTGTATAACAGAGCCCCACAGCAATAATACTCCCAGTAATGTGTCTGAGTGTATAACAGAGCTCCCCAGCAATAATACTCCCAGTAATGTGTCTGAATGTATAACAGAGCTCCACAGCAATAATACTTCTAGTAATGTGTCTGAGTGTATAACAGAGCTCCAAAGTAATAATACTCCTAGTAATGTGTCTGAGAGTATAACAGAGCTCCACAGCAATAATACTCCCAGTAATGTGTCTGAATGTATAACAGAGCTCCCCAGCAATAATACTTCCAGTAATGTGTCTGAGAGTATAACAGAGTTCCACAGTAATAATACCCCCAGTAATGTGTCTGAGTGTATAACAGAGCTCCACAGCAATAATACTCCCAGTAATGTGCCTGAGTATATAACAGAGCTCCACAGCAATAATACTCCCAGTAATGTGTCTGAGTGTATAACAGAGCTCCACAGCAATAATACTCCCAGTAATGTGCCTGAGTGTATAACAGAGCCCCACAGCAATAATACTCCCAGTAATGTGCCTGCATGTATAACAGAGCTCCACAGCAATAATACTCCCAGTAATGTGCCTGAGTGTATAACAGAGCTTCACAGCAATAATACGCCCAGTAATGTGTCTGAGTGTATAACAGAGCTCCACAGTAATAATACTCCCAGTAATGTGCCTGAGTGTATCACAGAGCTTCACAGTAATAATACTCATACTCCCAGTAATGTGCCTGAGTGTATAACAGAGCTTCACAGCAATAATACGCCCAGTAATGTGTGAGTGCATAACAGAGCTCCACCGCAATAATACTCCCAGTAATGTGTCTGAATGTATAACAGAGTTCCACAGTAATAATACCCCCAGTAATGTGTCTGAGTGTATAACAGAGCTCCCCAGCAATAATACTTCCAGTAATGTGCCTGAGAGTATAACAGAGCTCCACAGCAATAATACTCCCAGTAATGTGTCTGAGTGTATAACAGAGCTCCCCAGCAA
This sequence comes from Pelobates fuscus, assembly GCF_036172605.1. Classification (NCBI taxonomy): domain Eukaryota; kingdom Metazoa; phylum Chordata; class Amphibia; order Anura; family Pelobatidae; genus Pelobates; species Pelobates fuscus. The sequence goes on along the minus strand of NC_086317.1, from coordinate 15,016,566 downwards.
TAATACTCCCAGTAATGTGTCTGAGTGTATAACAGAGCTCCACAGTAATAATACTCCCAGTAATGTGTCTGAGTGTATCACAGAGCTCCACAGCTATAATACTCCCAGTAATGTGTCTGAGTGTGTAACAGAGCTCCACAGCAATAATACTCCCAGTAATGTATCTGAGTGTATAACAGAGCCCCACAGTAATAATACTTCCAGTAATGTGTCTGAGTGTATAACAGAGCCCCACAGTAATAATACTCCCAGTAATGTGTCTTTAAACTATATTAGATACATTGTTCTTGTTCTAAATTAAATTTTAGTTGTATAAATTATTATTAGTAAGTCACCTTAAACTTATCAGAACAGCCCACCCGTGATAACACCTCTACTCACACCCAGAACAGCCCCGCCCCTAACCACACCCTCACTCACACCCCTAAAATTAAAGTGTCCCTCTTTGTCGACAGCTATGCTGAATGTTAATATTACTTTTCCAGCTTGGCTACTTAGGTGTAAACATTACTGTTCTATGCAACTGCAATTTGCAAAAAAAGTAGTTGGTGGGTATAATCCCCATCATCCACATCCGGAACACAGCCTGTCAGAGCTCGGCAGAGAGTGATTGCATTTTCAGTCTAACAGCAGCTGGTTTTGCCCTACCAAGTCCGTGCTTAGACATAATTGTTAATATTAGACATTAAAAAAATATTGTGTGTGTTTTGCTTGGATTGGCGTAGAAAAACCTAAACACAGTTTATTTGCAGAGAATATACAAACCGTGCCCTGATTCATAGTGTGACAGTATCCAAAGCCACTGACCACAGCGGCAAAGCATGACACTCCAGTTCTCGCCAGCATCAACTGGTAAAGACGTAGAGAATACGAGAATATAACCGTACAATCCTTCGCTGAGTGCAGACAGTGCTGGCATTGATAGCTATTTGCATCCTTTCCGATTCCAGCTTATCTTTTCGTTTTTCCCTCCCCTGATTTTCCACAAGTCTTACCTAAAACACAATCTTCTTCAGATAACGGTGGCAGGGTCTTCTTACATATCCAATAATTGCTTCTTTCCTAGACATTGTCAGTGCCGTCAGACTTAGGCAAAAATAAGCCCAATAAACACAACATTCTACATACAATAACAAATTGGATCTATCAGCTCTGCAGAATCTCCTAGTAACATATTTAATAAAGCTGGTCAGGGCCGGATTAACATAGGGGCTGATGGAGCTGCAGCTCCAGGCCCAGGCCCATGGAATAGGCCCATTTAAAAAAAAAAAAAAATTATTATTTTTTTTTTTACACACTACTCTTGGGTTTGCCACCTGACTGGTATTTTGCCAGCACAGTCAGTATTTGGGGCTGCCTTGCTGTGCCGGTATTGCAGTAATACCGGCAATACAAATGCAGATATTTTTATCAGTATAAATGGAGATTACTCTGCAATACCAGCACCAGCCAGTAAGGGTCAGTGTGTGTGGAGAGAGGCAGGGATAGGAAGTTACAGCATATCCCTCCCTGCCTCTCTCTACTCACTGATCCGCGGGGGAGCAGCTACACAGCACAGAGGATCCAGACAGACAACAGCTCAGGGAAGTGAAGGATGGGGGGGGGGGGGGGGGACACTGAGAGGCTAGGGGGATACTGTGAGACATAGGGGCATTGGAAGAAACTAGGGACACAGTGTCTCCATGTCTCCCAGTGTCCTCATGTCTCTCAGCCAATGTCCCTAGTGTCTGTGTCCCCACAGCTCCCAGTGTCCCCCAGTGTCTGTCCCCATGTCTCTCAGTGTCCCTACAGTCTCATTGTCCCCATGTGTCCCAGTGTCCCCAAATATCTGTCTCCCAGTGTCCACATGTCTCCCAGCCAGTGTCTCAGTGCCCCCATGTCTCTCAGTGTCCCCAAATATCTTTCTCCCAGTGTCCATATGTCTCCCAGCCAGTGCCCCTAGTGTCTCAGTGTCCCCATGTCTCCCAGTGCCCCCAAATTTTTCAGTGTCCCCATGTCTCCCAGTGTCTGCATGTCTGGGTCCACAAGTGCCCCCATGTCTCAGTGTCCCCAGATGTCTGTGTCCCCATGCCTCCCAGCCAGTGTCCCTAGTGCCTCAGTGCCCCCTAGTCTCCCAGTGTCTGTGTCCCCATGACTCCCAGTGTCTCCATGTCTCCCAGTGTCCTCATGTCTGTATCCACAAGTGCCCCCAAGTGTCTCAGTGTCCCCTGGTGTCTCAGTGTCCCCATGTCTCACTATGTGCACGTCCCACTGTGTCCACATGTCTCTCAGTGTCCCCTAGTATCCTAGTGACAATGGAAACACTGAGACATGGGGACACGGGGAGAAATGAGGACACCGAAACACTTGAAGACTAGGGGACTGGTCGTCCAATTCTTTGCACAGACATGCCCCCTTTTTGGGCATGTTCGCCCCCTTTTGGCAGTTCTGGTCACGTGATTCGCGCCAGTGGCCCACCCTTTTACCCTGCCCATTGACTTCCTGCTTCATTGGACACTGCTGTAAGGGGGTATGGATTTACTTGAAAGATGAAAGCATAAATTAGAGAGAGATTAGCATAGAGTATGTGTATTCTTATAGCTGCATCCTTTGAGTTTCCCTCCAACACCATCTCCATCTGATACATGACGCTTGAGAGGTATGACTGTTTTAGTGTTTTTGGTCGGTAGGATTCTGTAATAAGGCCCCATCGTAATTGTCAGCACCAGGCCCACTGGGCTCTTAATCTGGCCCTGAAGCTGGTAAAACGGAATGAGGTCCAAGTTTCAGTGGCTTCGTCTTTGTATTTATAGGCAAACAGAAACAACCCCATCTTTGGTTTTACAAATGTTGCCATAAAGTGGGAAATAGAGTGAAAATCTACCTTGAAACACATCGTATCAATCTCTCTAATTACCTGGACAACGACATGTCCAGGCACCAGAAAAAGTGTTGGCTCATTTTAATTCTGGTGATCTTTCTTCATCTCCATTTTCTCTATTACTTTGTGTTAGCCACGTCTCCTGAAAAGTGAGGGTGAATTTATGATTTCCTGCTTGTGCATCCCATTAGCAGCTGGTTACCAGATATCGATCCAACCATCGGATGGGTTAGAGATAACCTTTGCCATTGTTTATTATTATATTTGAAAACCTACTTGTATTTTGTCGTTGTGATTTTGGACCATTTCCATAACTACTTTAGCTATATGTTTTTGTTTTGTTTTTACATTTCATTTCCCTTAACCCCTTAAGGACACAACTTCTGGAATAAAAGGGAATAATGACAGAATATTTCCGTCATGTGTCCTTAAGGGGTAAATTTATCTTAGTTTAAATAACAGTTGAGCTACCTTCATTTATATCTACGTTCTTTAAATTCTCCCCCCAAAAACGTCTATAGCCTCCTGCAGTGTTGCCCTGTTGTGGCAGAGCAATATGTCCCATGGCAAAGCTGTAGAATCCAATTATGTGACAGCCACTACATCAAGTGTCACCTAACGCAGGTATGGCTGACAGGAACCTCTTCCAGCAAAGCTAACCACAGGGGCACATGCGCGATGCACTATGGAGCATGGATGGTAATGTCCCACAGTAGCCATGTACAGAATATGAGCACGCATATAATAAGCATTTTTCACATTTCTCGTGTCCTCAGAAACTGCACAAAAAAGCCCTGTGGTGATGGCATATGGTTTCCAAATGGTTGTGTTCTGGTGGATCTGGAACGGTTGGGAAATATGTACCAAGGTTCCCAGGTGTGTTCCTGCACCAGATGTTTGCCCGGCTGGAAGTCACAGAGTTCTTCTCAGTGAAGACAACGTACCAGACTACAAGCATGAAACCCTGAAATAGCACTTTCACCATCAAAACCGCAGGCATTTTACAAATCCGTCAAAACAAAGCAGAAATACTATAATCACAATCTCCGGTGATACAGGCTCACAGCAAAGACAAGAAATGATAAAGAAATAATCCTGTCTCCACGGCTCCCAGCAACGCTAGATCTATCACTGAAACGCCACAGAAGCGCTCCCTTTTTCTGGTAATCAGACAGCTCCTGTACCCCAGATTGTGTCCATACACTGTAAATGTTGGCCATGGTATTTCCAGGCATCGCCTGGCCACGTGTGCGTCAGAACGGAAGGATTCATTCTCTGTAAATGTATCAGCTGTATACATTGTTTATCTGTTGACCATTGTATTTAATAAACAAAGGGTCCCAGATTTGTGTAAAGGGTCAGATTTTGCCTGAATGTGCCGTGATGGCCTTTCTTATCTTTAATCCATCCTGCACCAAGGCTGCGCCCTGATATAGTCACCAATTACAGAATTGGGGGTTTGGTTAGGTGTAATAATATGGGGCTGTGCCGCTATTCGTCATGCCTTTAGCTGACAAAAATAAATTTCTCTTTGCATTTAGATTGTCAGCTTGTTGGAGCAGAGCCCTCGATTTGCTGTGCAACTTAACCTATTTATCATTTATGACAATACAGGGCTGCAGAATATGTTAGCACTAAATTATCATGTATAAACCATGTGTTTGACGTCTGTTTTTCTTTGGCTGAGGGTCATGGCAATTAAATCAATTACAAATATTCAGTAACAATTATAGCATGATTGGGGGGAGGGGGGGCTGAATCCCTGATGGGGCTCTTTAGTCCGCGATCTCCTCATTTGATAGCGTACCTGCTGAATATCAGTTTGCCGTCTTTTTTAAAAACCACTTTACTGCTTACACCTCTATGAGATAGGGGAGTGTGGCGGATTGCATTGATTACCTGACTGTGCATCAGCAGAACACAGTAAGGTGGGGGCATGTCCCATCTCTACCTCACTTTTAATGTAGGGGTCAAGCCTAGTAACGCCCCTGCTAATAATGGCATCTCTTACTATTTGTTAAAGTTGTTGTGTTACTATTTGCATTCCGTTAATTGGGTTTATCTGTTTAGAATGTGGGGTAGAAGGTAGAGTAAGAATTAAAAAAAAAAAAATCAACGTCACCTTGCAATTCAGTGTTAGAATTTAAACCGGTGTCTGGCGATAGGCATACCAGTAGTCCAGTGGCAAGCTGAACTGCCCAGTGGCACAGTTGTGGCTAAAGATGTAAATTCTCGTTGAATTCCTGACAATTCTAACTCGGTTAGCGCTTACACCTCCTAATATCTCCAGGTCTGCTTCTAAGGATAATTGTCTGGATCCTAACATTTATAACATCCAGTGCTATGGGGAGTTTTTCCTCAAATCATGTTTTCATTTTTTTTTTTAAAGGCAAATTGAGAAATCCCTTCATTGCAGGTTCTATATCCGCCCGATGCAGGTTCCCTTTCATTCCTACATGATTGTCAGTAGGTGAATGTATTGATGTAATATTCCCGTTATAAGCATCAGAAATCAGACGTTTCTCTCACTAGTAAATCTCTGATATCTGAACCATTGGTGTAAACATGGCAGAGCTTCACCCACCCTCCAAAGCTTCATGTGTTAGGTATTCTTTGTAAGCCACTTTGCCCGGGGCTTCTTTGCTGGCCTGTCACCAGCGGCTTTACAGAAAAAACGAATTCACAGTTAATACGGGTGAGCTCGGACCTGGGGGCTTGCCGAGGGCTAATTGCTATCAGCGTTCCCTTTCAGAATCAATCACAACCAGCATGTGACGTGCATGGTCCAGGGGCCCAGGTAACAATAAATAAATACTGTGACAGAAATTAAACAAATCTTATATTCCTACCCTCAGATCAATGTTTACTTTACAACTACGCTTATCTGGCGCTTTGCTGCAGGTTATCTCGCACACCAACCGGATGTCACACACGTTAATCTACCCAGCACTTGTAGAGTGTAGTCCAGTTTGAAGGGGTACTCCAACCCTTTAAAAGACACATTTTATTTTAATTACTAATGCCCTATTGGGCATTCGTAAACAGCCGCCCCATTTAAAAAAACAAAGTTTCTCACAAAGTTTCTCACAAACATGGTATAGAAAATATATTAAACTGAATTCCCCATGATGCTGGCTGAGCAGTATCACTAATGGATAGCATCACGGGAGGTGTCCATTTTACATGTCAGGTAGGCACAGAATTCCAAGGCATCTCTAAAGTGAATTATTAAATGTATTAACTGGATAATGAAGGTATAAAACCCGCTATTATTTCAGGTGTCTAAATGTAAGTTCATATTGCTGCTTGTAATGTGAGTATAGTGAGTGTGGGCAGCCGTGTTAAGGACAATGTTAGGGGTGGATAGGGTAAAGGGGGGGTTAACAAAGTATGTTAAAAGGGTTAAATGCTTGGGGGCTTTTCTCAAGCTTATATTTGTGTATAAGGAAAGGATTTGTTTAGGTTTTCGGAGGGCTAAAATTTAGGGTTAGAAAAATGTTTAGGGCATATGGAGTTATCTGCAAATCACTCACCCTTGGTTGTCTTCTGTAATCTAATCAGCCCCCTATGATTGATATTAAAGCTGATAGACAATGTGCATCACTGAGAGCTTCCCCTGCTCCTCCTGCAAGGCATGTCCTGAGTGGAGGCTGTTAGTGGCTAATGGGAAGTGATCCCTTCCACATCCTGTTCAGCCTCACACACAGACAGTGGAGGCTCTGGGACAGCACTGAGTGTTACTCTGTCTATAACTGTCCCTGAGTGTTACTCCCTCTGTCCCTGAGTGTTACTCCCTCTGTCCCTGAGCGTTACTCCCTCTGTCCCTGAGCGTTACTCCCTCTGTAACTGCCCTGAGCGTTACTCCCTCTGTAACTGCCCCTGAGTGTTACTCCCTCTGTAACTGCCCCTGAGTGTTACTCCCTCTGTAACTGCCCCTGAGTGTTACTCCCTCTGTAACGGAGTGTTACTCCCTCTGTAACTGTAACTGAGTGATACTCCCTCTGTAACTGCCCCTGAGTGTTACTCCCTCTGTAACTGCCCCTGAGTGTTACTCCCTCTGTAACTGCCACTGAGTGTTACTCCCTCTGTAACTGCCCCTGAGTTTTACTCCCTCTGTAACTGCCCCTGAGTGTTACTCCCTCTGTAACTGCCCCTGAGTGTTACTCCCTCTGTAACTGCCCCTGAGTGTTACTCCCTCTGTAACGGAGTGTTACTCCCTCTGTAACTGTAACTGAGTGATACTCCCTCTGTAACTGTAACTGAGTGATACTCCCTCTGTAACTGCCCCTGAGTGTTACTCCCTCTGTAACTGCCCCTGAGTGTTACTCCCTCTGTAACTGCCCCTGAGTGTTACTCCCTCTGTAACTGCCCCTGAGTGTTACTCCCTCTGTAACTGCCCCTGAGTGTTACTCCCTCTGTAACTGTAACTGAGTGTTACTCCCTCTGTTCCTGCAGCTCTGCTATCAATCATAGGAGGCTGACTGGGCTACAGGGGACACTGGCCAAGGCTACAGGTACGTATCTCCCCACCAGCCCACCTAAACTCCAAAAAGGCCCATTATCAGTGCTGTTAGTCATGTTTCTATTCTTCCTAATGGGGAGTCTGGTCCTGGGTGTGCATTCTGAGAAATACAATATATCTATGCACAGGTATCAGGCAATAAGTGTCTAAATATATTTTATTAAAGGAGTTAACACCACGTATAGACACGTCTAATAAACCATATTCCACAGACAGGGGCTAGATGTATCCCTCCGAATATTCCCGTTATGGGTGAAAGCTCAAAAAGGCACCCTTCTCAGTAGGACTAATTTGAAGGCTTCCCTATAGTTTACATTTATTGTCATCATGTTTTATTATATCTCCCAACATTAAAATGTACAGAGAGGGACACTTTAATTTTAGGTGTGGGAGAGTTGGTGTGATCTTGGGTGAGGCTGTTCTGAGTGTGTGTGGGGTGTGGGGTTCTGTTTTGAGTGTAAATGGGGTGTGATCATGGGCAGGGCTGTTCTGAGTGCGAGTGGGGTGTGACCACGGGCGGGTCTGTTCTGAGTGTGAGTGTGGTGTGACCGTGGGCAGGGCTGTTCTGAGTGCGAGTGGGGTGTGACCATGGGTGGGGCTGTTCTGAGTGCGAGAGGGGTGTGACCATGGGTGGGGCTGTGATCGTGTGCGGGGCTGTACTGAGTGTGAGTGGGGTGTGATCGTGGGCGGGGCTGTTCTGAGTGTGAGTGGGGTGTGACCATGGGCGGGGCTGTTCGGATTGCGAGTGGGGTGTGACCATGGGCGGGGCTGTTCTGAGTGGGGTGTGGCTGCAGACGGGGCTGTACATTTGCTGGTGGTTTTATCACTTCGCTCTATAGGCTACTTGGAGACTAACGTGGCCGTTCCACGATTTGTGGATATCATGTTTACTTTACCATAAAGTAATTTTATTAGTCATTCGGACATTGGCATTTCCCAATTCATTTAGATTTTTTAAATGTCAGATATTTTAAGCACCTTCTGACCCTAAATGGATTGCTCACTAAACAGGGAATTCTGGTTTATTGGAAAACCATTGAGTGTGAAGATTTAGCCAAAACAGACACGTTAGAAAATCCCAAACAAATCTCAAGTCAGTTAACCCCTTAATGACACAACTTTTGAAATAAAAGGGAATCATGACGGTATATATCCGTCGTCTGTCCTTAAGGGGTTAATGACACGGCTGATCACTGTTTATTAAATAGCCCCCCAGGCGCCTTGTCTTTCCTCTCTCAGAGGTACACGCTTGCGGTGCAGTACAGACGCGGGGGATATGCAGAATTCATTGCTCTCACCCCACAAATGGCAGCCTCACTTAATTAAATTGTAAGCTCTTTGTCATAGTGAATGGCCATTTATTTTCAGCCCTGTATAAAATGACTTTGCTACGATTTTGTCACTTTGAATCACTTGTTAACGTAAACAGCAGACACTTGTGCCCAACATGTATTTCCTATCTCGTAATTACTTTGAGTAACTGTAACTATTTCATTGTCAAAGCACAGAAAATGTTTATAGCTTTGCATTGTGCTAACAGCTTGATGATCTAATATAATGTAAAGCTATATCCAATTCTAACAGCTTGATAATATGCATAACTACCAGTGCCCCACCAGCTTAGCTGCCTGGATGTTTAGCCAGAGAAGGGTTAATCCCCCAGGAAGACAGGAGCTAATTAGCCGTAATTAAGTACCATAAGACAACAGTATAAAGGCGAGTTTAGTCTGAGGTCTTCCCAACGCTTGCTATGAGCCTGATGAACTAAAATGAGAAGCATCTAATGGTGAATTAGCAAAGCATATGCCGTGCATCCTGTACTGGCAGCCGGCAATGGGAGTGGTGTGAGACAAAAACACCAGGGCCCTAAGAAGGAGTCTCAGAGGGGAATGAGCCAGAACACAGAGTACATGCAGGCAGAGAGGATGCCGTCATACTGAGCTGATTACTTTCAGTTAATTAGATATGAGCAAACCCGTTCCAATGCTGGAGGAACAAATCCCCAGGCCGCCATGTAAACAATGGTTGGAGAACGTCCTCGGTGGCCCTCACAATGAAAGGCAGATGAAATATTAACGGCACCGATAGGAGGGGAAGGAGTCCTTTAATAGGTTTCGTTAGCAGCTTCCTTGGTGGAGCTGTCAGTCGATGACAAGAGCTTCGCTGGGGATAGGAGGTTAGAACGGAGCAGGTGCTGCCATGTAAACAGTTTGTTCTGAAATCTCGGTTGCCTTGAATCGTGGGCCTCACATTGACAGGAGAGGCTACTGGGCCAATCTCCTGCCAGGACATTCCAAGCGTATCCCCTTGTCATCACTACGCATGTGTAGATATGTAATTATTATCATTCAAAGCCTCCTGTCAGCCGGCTACTCTTTTCTTTTTTCCACTTATATACCTTCTCAGAGACGTACAAAGCAGGATCGTTCATAGACATCAATGCCGTGTACCACCCTAAGGTGCTCTCTGCTTGTCATCAGACGTGAGAAAATGACATAGTGAACAGTACAAGATATTATTAATACAGTCAAGTTAGACTAAAACTGGATGGAGAATAATGAGATAATTAACATTGTTAAAGAAAAAAAATCCCTAAACCCCTGTTATTACGGCATGTATCGAATCCGAGAGCATGGTGTCTTCAGACCGTGATAAAACTCTCTTCACTGGTGTGGGTGAAATTGCATTTCATTAGGTGTTATTTGTACAGCTCTGTTAATGAGCAGGTCACCCCAAAAAACTTGTGTACCTCGTTTTGTATTCCCTTCAAGATGTATTTTTTCTTTTTTAACGTGAATAATGTCTTCCATTTCTTGTTTTAAATATGTAACGGGTGTCTACAATAATCCGTGGTGTCCTACTATTTACACATAATGCAATAGCATGACAGATCCATCACATTAGTTAATACCCTTTATTGTGAAACATCATTCATTACGAGACATTGAGGCCATTGACAAAATAGTTCTTAGCTTTTATTGATAAAGCTCCAAATAATATTCCTTGCATTACATTTACGACCTATCCTTGGATTGCAAAATTAACTTTGTAACCCATGCTTTAAGTTCTAATAAAAAATAAATTATGTCAAACATCTTCGTTCAACTCTTACCAGTGCCAACGAGTATCCATCACATCGGGAAAGTTATGTTTGTATCGTAAGCCGTTTGGTCAGTTGTATGAGACCTGATGAATACGCTGTGCCTATTCAGACCTATGGCATCCCACCAAAGTGGCATGGAAACAAAATTTTTGGTGGTGACCCAGTTCCCAAAACATTCTAGGTTTTGTTTTTTGTTTTTTTAATTCCAGGTACCCATTTTTTGTGTATGCTGCAAGTATATTTTTGTTTCTCTACTCCATAACTTTGCATTATCCTTACTGAGTCTCCTCTGCCACACTCCTTAGCCCAAACCTCTCTGTAGGGAACATAGAGTGAGCATGATAATAGGGATAAAGGAGGGATGTGGAATAAAACGTCATCTAAGAACCAAGAAGTCCCTCTAGCAGACAGCCACTAGAGGAGGACTTAGCCCTGCAAGGTAATTTTTTCAGTTTATGAAAACTGCAATAATTACACTTGCAGGGTTAAGGGTGATGGGAGTTGGCACCCAGACCACTCCAATGGGCAGAAGTGGTCTGGGTGCCTACAGTGTCCCTTTAAATGTTTGCAGATTACGATGTGGTGGAAGAATATGGTAAAACTGAGATGAGGTGAAGGAATGGGGCAAATAAATGGCAGAACAGATTTTGTATAAAGCATAAATCTTGCAGGAAAATGGGATCACTTAACCCCTTAAGGACACATGACATGTGTGACATGTCATGATTCCCTTTTATTCCAGAAGTTTGGTCCTTAAGGGGTTAAAGCACAGTAGGCCACAAATGGACGTGTTAATAAATGTGGAATGTGAAATGTTTTGTGAATGGAATTTGTAGCAACAGAGGAAAATGTGTAAGAACCTGCGCGGTGCTCGCCATGGTTTGTGAGACTAGAATGACAATAAAGAACGGAACTGGGATGGGCGTAAAACTCTGGGGAAACGCTGTATGAATTCAGTAATAATTTAACCTTTTACTGAAAAATCCTTCTAGTCATAGATCTGATTAAGGCAATGGTGATTGGTTAGTGGCCGCTTTGCATTATACATTAGTACTGGGTACTTTTTTCACGAATAAGACAGATGATTACAATCATATGATGCCTTTTGTACAGTTTACAGTCTTATATATATAAAGGTACAAATAAATACGGAAACCATAGGGAAAGAAACAAACATTTATAAAGTAAACGTTTTAGGAATAGTTTAATAATTAAAGGGACATAATAAAATCCCCTTTTCACCTGCTAATAATCCTATCATGTCTACAAGCATTTGACTGTATAAATGATGGGAGATGTTGAATATGTGTATGTTATTCACAGATGTAGTGTCAGAATGTCAGAGAACTGTCTCTAATGTGCAATTCACACAGCATTCTCTCCGGTCTGCCCCGGCATGCTTTGCTAAAAGCAAAAGGGAATTGGGGGCACATCCGGAACATGCGTTCTGCAGGAATGGTGCTGCCGTAGTGACCAAAATGTATACCTAATACATTTAAGGAACAGCTCACACATACAAATACAGTATTACATTTTACAAGGCTACTTAAAATCACCAATCTCAGCAAACACATATGGGGATTCACTTCCACCATACGGCCATATCGTGTTAAGCCCACCACTACTTCACAGTACCCGAATATCGGTAGGTCCTGCACTAATTACAAAGTGGGAGACAAATGCTTTGCTGTCAGGACAGATCGGACAGTGTCATGGATGGCAGGACTGGAGATGCAATTATTTATTCTTTTTAATGTACGATGTTGATATAATAATCAGAGCAGAAGTGTCAATCTTCTTTTTTTTCATAATGACTATGTCCCTGTAAGCTGGCATTGGCTTCGATATCTCATGCGCGTAGCCCAACGATGTGTTAGGATTGCTCTCTGGCAGCCATTGTGTTTATACCGAATGAGCAGTCTCTATAAACACCTCGGCTTTAGGACATTTGTGTGTTTCAATCTCTGCTTCTCGGTTTTCATACTCCAGTTATGAGTCACGCAGATAAATGTGCTTCTTACACTGGATTTTACAAACAGGCTACAGTAAGCATGGGCTAAAGGTGGTGGGAGTTGAAATCTTGCAACTTATGGAGAACAAGTAGCCCCCCTCCCCAACCAACATAATTGTGATATAAATTGATTGTATGAAGTCACATGTAATAGTGGTAACTTTTCCAGGCAGTAAGTGACAGAGCATGCCTCCCAATAGTCCTGATTTCGGCACGACAGTCCCAATTCTCAGCTCCTATCCTGCCATCCTGCCATCCCGCCATCATTTCCTGGTGTCTCTCTGGAACTGTCCCTAACATTCTAGACGCGCTTGCACGAAGTTTAGGGCACTATGACCATCAGTGGGCCAGCTAAAATGATTGGCAGGCACCCTGGTGTGTATTAATTATTAATATCTAACACAAGGAAGAAATGATAGTAAATAGAAAACCAAATGAAAAAAATCTGACACACCAAAGTGAATTACCTGCTGCACGTAATTTTGCTAATTTACTATCAGTATTGTGTGTACGTTAGCTTGAGTTTTATCTTACATTGCATTACTTTACAAAACCCCACTTTTCTCCCCTTCTCATCCCACTTGGGCCCTCAATTGGTAGAGAAACTAATTTTAGGTAGAGGAAATGTAATTGACAGCAACCCTCCCTTATTGTACACAGAGCCTGGATGGCTCTGAGTGTACAGGGCCACCAAGGAGCAGCCAGGAGGAGGAGTTAGGACAATCTCTAGGCAAACACCGGGACGTTACAGACGGTTATAGTAACGTGCAATGCTATTTAAAATGTAAATATCTGTTAGTCATAATGTTTATTTCCATAACTTTTAGGGAATCGGCACACTATAGTGTCTCTCTGTCATTAGGCTATTGTCCACTCCCCTCCCCCAAACGGGAAAGGGTTAAAAAAAAACAAAAAACCTTTACACCAGAGGCGTAACTAAAAACCACCTAACCCCAATGCAGAAACTGCCCTGCCCCCCAATGTGTCTCACTCTCTCCCTCTAGCCCATCCATGTGTCGCTTTCTCCCCCCCAGCCTCTCCATGTGTCGCATTCCCCCCATGCTCCTCCATGTGTCTTATTCCCCCCCTTCTCCTCCATGTGTCTCATTCGTCCCCCAGCCCCTCCATATGTCTCATTCGTCCCCAAGCCCCTCCATGTGTCTCATTCTTCCCCCAGCCCCTCCATGTGTCTTATTCTTCCCCCAGCCGCTCCATGTGTCTTATTCTTCCCCCAGCCCCTCCATGTGTCTCATTCTTCCCACAGCCCCTCCATGTGTCTTATTCTTCCCACAGCCCCTCCATGTGTCTTATTCTTCCCCCAGCCCCTCCATGTGTCTCATTCTTCCCCCAGCCCCTCCATGTGTCTCATTCTTCCCATAGCCCCTCCATGTGTCTTATTCTTCCCCCAGCCCCTCCATGTGTCTCATTCCCCCCATTCCCCTCCATGTGTCTCATTCCCCCCATTCCCCTCCATGTGTCTCATTCTTCCCACAGCCCCTCCATGTGTCTCATTCCCCCCACAGCCCCTCCATGTGTCTCATTCCCCCCATTCCCCTCCATGTGTCTCATTCTTCCCACAGCCCCTCCATGTGTCTCATTCTTCCCACAGCCCCTCCATGTGTCTCATTCCCCCACCGCCTCTCCACGTGTCTCATTCCCCCCAGCCCCTCCATGTGTCTCATTCTCTCCCCAGCCCCTCCATGTGTCTCATTCTCTCCCCAGCCCCTCCATGTGTCTCATTCTCTCCCCAGCCCCTCCATGTGTCTCATTCTCTCCCCAGCCACTCCATGTGTCTCATTCTCTCCCCAGCCCCTCCATGTGTCTCATTCTCTCCCCAGCCCCTCCATGTGTCTCATTCTTCCAACAGCCGTTCCATGTGTCCCATTCCCCCCCATTCTCCATGTGTCTCATTCTTCCCACAGCCCCTCCATGTGTCTCATTCGTCCCCCAGCCCCTCCATGTCTCATTCCCCCCATTCCCCTCCATGTGTCTCATTCTTCCCCCAGCCCCTCCATGTGTCTTATTCTTCCCCCAGCCCCTCCATGTGTCTCATTCTTCCCACAGCCCCTCCATGTGTCTTATTCTTCCCACAGCCCCTCCATGTGTCTTATTCTTCCCCCAGCCCCTCCATGTGTCTCATTCTTCCCCCAGCCCCTCCATGTGTCTCATTCTTCCCATAGCCCCTCCATGTGTCTTATTCTTCCCCCAGCCCCTCCATGTGTCTCATTCCCCCCATTCCCCTCCATGTGTCTCATTCCCCCCATTCCCCTCCATGTGTCTCATTCTTCCCACAGCCCCTCCATGTGTCTCATTCCCCCCACAGCCCCTCCATGTGTCTCATTCCCCCCATTCCCCTCCATTTGTCTCATTCTTCCCACAGGCCCTCCATGTGTCTTATTCTTCCCATTCCCCTCCATGTGTCTCATTCCTCATGCTTTCCTATAGGGTTTTTGAAGACGTTGGAAGTCCTCATGCAAAGAGTAAGGAAGTCCAGCGTAATTTCACATAGTTAAACTCTGTGTAAAAGCAGGAAGATACTGCTACTAGAGGTAGTCTTAACCCTGCAATATTAACGTTGTCGTTTCTCTAAAACATGTTTTCATTACGGTGCTAAGGGGCCAAGGACACTGCACCCAGACCACTTCAATGAGATAAAGTGGTCTGCATGCCTATCGTCCCTTTATATTCCTTAGCAAATACCTATCTTTATTTCTTTGTATTTTAGGTTTGCCCATACTTTATATCACAACATTGCTGTTTGTCCTTCTATGCTACCAGTGGAAAGTAATGTGAGATACGGCAACATAAATTATAAATGATTTGTAAGCCTATAATATTTCTGCAGAAGAAGACAAATACATTTAAATTAAAAGTTCTTGTTTTGTAACCATAAACGGCAATCTGAACACAAATCTGCCTTATTAAATCTGCCTTTGTATGCTAGCTATGCAGCAAATAAAAGTCCTGCTAAGTTGTTTTTCCAGAATATTGTAATAATTGTAATGAAAGGGTTAAATATGCAAACAAACCCTTTTCCCCGCCGTGGTAATGAAACTTTAAATTTTCACATATTACTTGGCTGTTCTTTGTTTATTTGTTTTCTTATTTATTCTATGTATAAGAACTGGGAATTCTACCAAATGCAGAGGAATTTTGTGTTAGACAAACACACTTCTCTCTAAGTAACAAAAAAAAACATTAAATCAAATGGTGAGTATAATTTGGAAAATGTTGTTCTTATCAGAATCTAACCTGCCATATTTTGGCAGTTAAACCAGAATAATTTTTAACGAGTCAAAAAAATACTCCAAACCTTAAATTGTATCTTTAAAAAAAAAAAATCTATATTTTTATTTTGGGGGGGGGAGTTGTAATTTCCCCACCCTAACCTTCTCTGGATTTCCATGGGAATGTTGGGCTCAGAAAGTGTTAGCAATTGCTTTCCTCATCTCGCACAATATGATCATATATTAGTCTAGTTTTCCTAGCTCCGGCTTCACGGTCTGCAAATCCGCATTTACCCAGCAAAATCAAGTTCATTTATGTAGCAATCAAAAAAGCAAAATAGCAGTGACCCCGTACAATTACTACTGATAAAACCCCACAGTCAGACCACATGGTTCTCAGAAGAGTGATAGTCTTGTAGATTGGAGGCTAAATTCATACTGCGTAATATGATCATTAAAGCGCCAACAAATTCCGCAGCACTGTACGATAGGTCGACCAACAGACAAGTATTTGCAACAAAACGAGTTGGATGCACAGGAACAGAGGGTGTTGAAGGCCGTGCTCAAATAAGCTTGCATTCTAGAGGGAGTGGGGTATAGAGACACAGGAGGCAAGGATAGGATGTATTTTATGTACAGGAAAAAAGTAGGTTACTAGAATAGTTTGCAATAAAGGGTTAGTTTTTTTTTTTTTATGACACAGTTGCAGAAAAGGAAGCAAGATGGTAACTGTTAAAGCTATTAACAGTTTAATTGACATGCTTTACTAAAGAAGTGAGTTTTTAAAGGATCACTACAGTGTCAGGAAAACAAAGAGGTTTTCCTGACACTATAGTGCCCTGAGGGTGCCCCCACCCTGAGGGTCCACCTCCCGTGGCGCTGAAGGGATTAAAACCCTTCAGTTACTTACTTTAATCCAGCGCCGGGCTCCCTCGGCGCTGGTGACCTCTCCTTCCACTCCGTCAGCTCCCCCGTCCGACATCAGCGGAGCCGAATGCGCGGCAAGTGCTGCATGCGCATTCAAAGTGTTTCTCAATGCTTTCCCATGGACGCTCTGCGCGATGGAGGCATAATATGCCTCCAGCGTTGCAGATGCGCCTCCAGTGGCTGTCCGGAAGACAGCCACTAGAGGCTGGCTTAACTCCAAATGTAAACATAGCAGTTTCTCTGCATCTGAAAGGTTAAAATCTGAGGGACCTGGCACCCAGACCACTTTATTGAGCTGAAGTGGTCTGGGTGACTATAGTGTCCCTTTAATGATCTTTTGAAAGAGCTGAGACTGGGTGAGAGTCTAACAGAGAAGGGAAGGGAGTTCCATAGGAATGGAGAAGCCCTAGAGAAGTTTTGAAGGTGAGTGTCAGGGGTGCCTGTACGAACAGAGAATAGATGTCGATAGTTGGAGGAAGCAGAAGGTAAGTGACTGGACAAGGAGAGGTTGGAGTTAAAGAGAACAACTAAACAGCGAGTCTGAGAGGTAGAGCTTTTTACTTGAAGGGAGACTGACATGGGAGTAGCAACACTTGTGGGAGGAAAGACGAGAAGTTCTGTTAAGACAGGTTAAAGTAAATGAGCAGCCATCCAGTCATCCAGTTAGAAATAGCAGAGAGGCAGTAAGAGACACAAGTTAAAAGGGACGTTTAGAGATCAGGAGAGGACAAATAGATTTGCATGTCATCCACATAGAAGGTATGTTGGAAACCAAAAGAGCTGATGATTTTACCAAGGGAGGCAGTATAGATCGAGAATAGTAGATCAGGAATAGAACCCTGGTGAACACCGACCGAGAGGGGTTGCGGAGAAGGGCAAGAGCCATAAAAAGAAACACTGAAAGAGCGATGGGAAAGGTAGAAGGTGAACCAGGAGAAGATTATGAAGGACGAGAAGAAGCCGTTTCAACAGAGACACAAGCAAGCGCGTTGGATCCATGGAAGTCCATCAATCTAACGTAAGCCAACTCTCTCAAGGATCTTGGAGGCAAATGCTAGTAACGAGATAGGGTGGTAGTTGGATGGGGAGTTAGGGTCAAGGTTGGGCCCTTTTAGAATGGGGGAGATCGTTGCATGCTTGAAGGGTCAGGAAAATATGCCAGAGAAGGAGATTTAATATTTTAGTGAGGGGCAGAGCAAAAGAAGGAGACTGAGCATGAGTGAGATGTGAGGGTATAGGATTGAGGGAACAAGTGGTGGACCTGGAGGACCAATGCAGAGCTGAAATCTTTGCTGGTATATAAGGTGCGAGTAGAGATAGCAAGGTTAGGGGAAATGTTGGTAAGGGTAGGAGAGAGAATAGAGATCTCTTCCCTGATCTTCTCAGAGATGTGAGTTTGTAGAGGTCAAATTAGTAGGACAAGAAGCAGCGACAGGCGAAGTAGAGAGTTAAAAGTGTAAAAGAGGTAAATGTTATATAGTTACTGCACTGTGATATTTAGCAGTTTAATACTCTCACCTGTACGGCCAACTCACGCTTGCAAGACTTCTCGCAGGCGGCTCCCTTCCTACAGAATAGCCTGCCTACCACGATCAGATTCTCCCCTAGTCTTCAATCGTTTAAGAAGTGCCTTAAAACCCATCCCTTTAGTAAAGCTTATGGCCTCCCAGAGTAACCTCTACCTCACATACCTGTCTCTTGCTCTCTCCTAAAGGGCAGCACTTTACTCTCTCCTCCAGCTCTGCTTCACTCCCACCCTATTTGATTGCTATTTCCTGTCCTATTGTGTTTTACACTCCACCTCCTATAGACTGTAAGCTCGTTTGAGCAGGGTCTCTTCAACCTAACGTTCCTGTAAGTTTTTGCAATTGTCTCATTTATTGTCTAATATTTCCCCCTCTATTGTAAAGCGTTATGGAATATGTTGGTGCTATTTAAATGCCAATAATAAATAAATAATATTTTATTTGACGTCCGTACGTGTGTTACTTAGAAAATACAACGTTAAATCAACCTTTTCATCTAAACAAGGCTTACCTTATTATGTAGGCCTTGGATGGCTAAACGATAAATGTAGTAGGAAAAATCCCATGTTGCGTTAACATCCTTCGCAGGACACTGTAAGAAATTTATCTGCTTCATCTCATTGAAGTGGTTATAGTGACTCAAGTTCCATGGTTCCATCCATCCTTTCATCATTAAACCATTTTTAATGTTTTAAAACTAAAAGGGATCAACAGCAGCTATACCCTCTGTGCAGCTTTGGCTAATGAGGAAACATTTGCTTAGGCAGCAGTGGGTAGATGTGATTGGCTGAGAGTGTCAGATGGTTGCTTTTAACCTATCACAGTATCAATTGTTGGTATGAATTGGTATGACTAAAAGGAAGAGTGCAATCTTCCTGTTTTACATATCTCCACTAGGGATTGGGCTGCCAGGAACCCTATTTAGAGTTAATCTGTTTCAAAACAGTGGCATCGCTGAGGAGGCCATGGCCCCCCTACATCATGCCGTGCCCCCCCCGGTACCTCCCAAATGCAGGCACTGTATCAGTGGAAATGTGTTTGTTTTTTTAATAATCCCTGGTGGAAAATAATTAATCATCCGCCCGAGATTATTAAAAAAACAAACACATTGTGGCGGGGGTGGGGCTTACTGTGTGACGGGGTGGGTCAAATGATGGTGGGGCGGGGCTAAAGGTGCCCAGAAGACATTGGTTGGGGTAACTGCTGCACAGGAAGGGGAAGCAGAAAGGAGTCCCTGCTTCTCCAACATCCAGACTCCAGCGTTTTTTCCAATATATTCTGCCAATCCGATTTCAGTGTGTCAGGGGAAGGAGAAAGATCTGCATAGCAGCCGAGTGTCCTGATTTATGAGAGACAATCTGAATTTCCATCGAAATTCTTGCTGTCCCTTTTTTTTTTTTTATCTTAATAAGATTCATAATGTTGGTGTGCTTGAGCCGGGCTGTAATCACACATTTTGGGGCCCCTTACACAGCTCAGGGTCTGATCTCCCATGTTTGCCCATAGTCCCACCCAGAGCTGTATTATTTAACCAATAACCCATGGCATGTATTTCAGTCTGTGTGGCACTATGTAACGAAATGTCACAAAATGAAATAATTACATCCAATAATAACGTAGAAGCAGGGAGTTTTTACATACAACACATCTCTTGCTATTACATATAAAAATGGCAATGTAAAAAATATATATATAATGTGTAGGCAGATTTTGGAATATGTAACTTGGAAATAAATTCGACGTGAAAATCTCCTAAAGCGTATTATCCTTTGGCAGGGAGGAATTCAAATGATAAAAAGGGGAGACTTTGCCTTACTAGCCAAATATTAAATATAATTTGTTTAATGATGATTACAAAAGGTAAATAAAGGTGTGATGATGGGATGAAATTGAAACAAGCACGTACATCAGGCATGTTTTTATCTTTATTAATTCTCATTTAATTAATGGAAAACATGCACCTAACAGTTATAGGGAATATATTTTGCATAACAACATAAATTATATAAATAATAGTGGATTATTAAATAGAACGTAGAAATAGTTTACTTTTAAAATCTGTATAAATATACTTTTATATTCATAAACATATAGATATATTTTTTTTTTTAAAGGTTTTTTTTTACATTTTAACTCTGAGCAGAGAATTGTGAACTGAATTAGAAAACGTTGCCCCAAATATTCCGCATTCTGTGTTTAGTCACGGGTTGGTGATTTTAGCCTGATTTAGGCATTTAGTTTGCAATTCAATTGGCCGTTTAGTGAATAAGCCCCTATACCATTTTGTTAATGGATTGATTGCACTATTGTACTATACCTCCCCAATGCTTGCATTAGATTTTATATTCTGAAATTGTTTAATTTTGTTCTGTTGTTGTTTAGGTGCAGTGCAATAGAATAAAAAACACACACATTAAAGGACTTGCAAATTAATGGAAACTGGTAAATCAGAACGCAGTATGGCAGATTGTATATACATAACCCGCCCATTTAAATCCAATGCATCTCATAGTAGAATTCATTCAGACTATACAAGTGAAGCCCAACAGGTTACATAGGTTGACAAAAGACAAACGCCCGTCAAGATAAACCTGTAAAACCTATTTGTTTATGCTATTGATCCAAAAGGCAGAGAATTCCACATCTTTATTCTAAGGAAACCTTTTCTCTGCGGTAAGCAAAATCGCCTTTGTTCCAGTCTCAATGAGTGGCAACTTGTCTGTTGTACAATCCTGCTAAGGAACAGGTTAGCACATAGCAAATTGGACGGACTCTGTGTGTATTAATGTAGGTTATATAAAGAAAATGCAGCCACTGTCTTCACGTGATAGCTAGTGAGTTAGCAAATGGGAAAAAAACAATTCTTCTTGTGCATCTCACATTGTTTTGTTGCCTAATGGCACAATACTGATAATGCCCCATATTTTGGACTTGTGACCCACTGTAGCAAAGAAGAATGTAATAGCACTTTGTATGTGTAGCCTGCTCCTCATTGTATTTGTCTTGTAACAGTCTACGTTTATAAAAAACAAACAAAAAAAAAACCGATATAGCCATAATACTAATACTGATAATGACGTTTATTAAAGGTTTGTGTGAAATGCATCAGGGTGCCTTGGCTAGGAGGGGACCAATATTATACCCATGCATCCTCGCTGTTTCTGAGACACAACACAGTGAACTGTGAAAACTGAAGCTTGAATTCATTATGTGCAATATCCTATGTATTTCCATTTACGTAATATGTACGTCCATTGATCGGATGGAATGACCAACCTGCCTGTCTATCAGCCTCTTTATAGTTATGTAGAATCTCGTGTAGATTGTGCCATAATAAGGTGTATATGTGAGCATTGCATTATTATTATTATTCATTTTATAGCCAAAGAGAAGTCTCTGGATATGTTAATAATAGCCACTCACTTCTTTAGATCTGGTGCAATGATTGACATATGCAATTTTTATATACGCAGATTTTTTAAATATTATTTAATGTGTCTAAATCCTGCGTCTCTAAAATGTTGTTAGTATGGAAAATCTCCTGTATTCCTAATGTGAAATATAAAGCATTTGCTATATCACTTGGTATTTAGACACATTCTAGCACAGGAAGAAAGTCCCAGACCATTGTTTTAGAGCAGACTTCCCCAAACTCCGGCCCTCCAGATGTTGCTGAACTAAAACTCCCATGATTCTATGAATGAAATAGGCTGAGAATCATGGGAGTTGTAGTTCAGCAACATCTGGAGGGCTGTAGTTTGGGGAAGCCTGTTTTAGAGTTTAATAATACCGTAGGGTCCATCATGGTCCTCTATTGTTAAATACATATTTTATATCTCAGGAAAGGAATGTAGTACACTTGTCAGATTAATAGCACACATATTTTGTCATTTGACCATAAAATTCAATAATAATTATTTGGCTTCACTGTTCCTTTAAGTGAAGGAAATTAATATTTGTATCAGGCCACTTGCTGGTTTTCACTTGATTAATTTGCTATATTCCATTTAACTATATTACTTTATCCTGTTGCTTAGTTCCAACGTAATTGCATAGTCAGGTCAAAATTGGTTAAAAAATATTACAAATTAAATAAATAACTAAATAATGGCCAATGAAGTTGCCAAAAGTGGATCAGTCTTGGATTTTGTCTTGTTCCGTCGGTGCCAGGCCGTGTAACCGTCCTCTACTACCCCTGATAATATAAAATCGGTAGTGGGAATTGGTGTTAACCTAACCATTGAAATGCACGCCGTCATTGAGTAAATGCTTGCCAACGTGTATGTGCGAAATATGTATTTCTAATAATCTATTTTTTGTAATAGCCACACAATAAGCCGCACTATAAGAATTCCTAAAACGTGCCGTGCAAGCTGCCATTTTGTGCTGAGCATATACTGAAACATTCATCTGCCGTTGTGTATCAATGTCACGTGATCTTCTTTACTACACTAAGCAAAGCACGGCCGACGGAGGGGGGGATATAAAGCTGGATGTCTAAGGGAACAAATAGTCCCTTCTCCCCACGGCTCCAGCAGACTTGCTGGCTCGATTTCAGCAATATTAAAATGTTTATGAACAAACCATGTCTAGATAGCAGATTGGGCGTGTTTGGGAGAGGGTCTCTCGATAGAGTTGCTGGACCCCTACGACGGCAGTCTTCCCCCTGCTGTCTATGCGAAGAGTAGCTAAGAGGTTTGTCTGGTCAGCCGCTGCGTGGAATTCTGAAACTGGGACAATCTGTTGAGTTTGGACCGTTTTGTTATTGGGCTGGGAGACAGCATGTAAAAATAAATAAATATTCACTCTGTGAAAAGCGGCTTTACTGCTCGCATGCATAAACCAGAGATGCTGGACTGATTTCTGCTTTGCAAAGTTTTCCGTAAGGAGACAGTGATACAAAAAAAGAAATTCCTCTGGCAAGATGAGACGGACCCTTTATGTATATATGTATTTTTTTCTCTCTCTGTCTCTTGTTGTTGTTGGTTGTTTGTTTAATAAGACATTTCCTCTTGGTTAGTGGAAGTTGAATCGTAATAGTCTCCAGTAATTTTCCTTCTCATCCCCTCCCATCTCTGCACTGTGGAACACTGTGAACTCACAAAAAAAAAAAAAAAAAATCCTCTAGAGTTAAAGAGTGAAGCTATTATCAGAATCAAACCCGGCCGCTCTCAGGAGGCTGCGAGTGTGGCTCGCAAGCGTCATCGCCAGATGGAAACGGGAGCGACCGCCACGGTGAGTGGTGGGAATCCATTGCTTTGAGGTGTCAAGGATGTTTCGGCAGGGGTGTGCTGCCCCCCCCTAGGGAAACAAACAGCAGTAGACAGATCTTTGTGCAGTGCTGCTGGTTTGCTGAGATAGCACATTCAGAATCCTCTACGCTTGCTGTACTCACATTGCCTTCACTGTAACATGTGCCCAGTTTGACTTGGGCGAGATATCCTGCTGCCGCCAGTGGGTGTCGGATTTGGCATCCCAAACAAGGTGCTGGTACAGAGAGGGGGTGGGGGTTGTATGCGATTCCATTACTTGGAGTTTTAAACTGGCAGCCGCTCCTGTCTATTTCTCTTCCAAGCATTTGCATTCAACAGACTGTCCGGCCAAAAGAAAGGGGAAAAAATCTGCAGGGGAAGTATAGTAATAGGAAACTGTAATGGAGAGGCCAAAAGTTACGAATAGCAAGTAGTGATCCGGCCTCAGACTATCGGCCCGGTTCCCATCCCCCTCCCCCATCGCCCCACCTTCCCAATGATCCGTTCTACATTGGGTTCGGTTGTTTTGCTCTTTCTCAAGTTGTTTTGTATTTCATTACGATCATTACTTTATTGCTCATTTTCTCATTTTTATTTTATTTATTTATTTATTTTTTACGCTGTCCGCAGGCCCCAACATTGGCAAGTTTTGGTCGATTCCAGCAGGGCCCGAGTCACAGTAAGCCTCATTCTTTTTGCTGTATTGTGGATGTTGTCCCATTGCAAAGCTTATTCGTTTGTCTCACGTGGTGCCAGCTGTAATCCTGGGGGGAAACTGGGACATTTCTAGGCAAATAACTGCAAAGCATATTAATATCTCCGTTAGGATTTACTAATGCAGCCCAGCCCTGTACTAATTAGCAGATAATAATAGAGCAGTAATGTGTTCTTGTTTTTCACCATGTCTGAATCTGAATACATATTTTAGGGGGAGGGATAGATTCCGGGTAGACAGCCGGTTTCGGATACGTAGCTGAAGATAGCCACTGCACCTGCACAGGAAGGTTAAATAGTGATTAGGACACACTGCTATAAATTGTAACAAATCTCATAACTGATTGAATATTTGGGTCTCAACTAAAATGAAGCGTAAGCCCTTTGATTAAAACATTAAATCCGGGCCTCTCACGAACGGCTACAGGTAGGGTTGCCAGATCTCCATATTTTTCGTCGACGTTTTTGAACCTAGTGTGAAATGGATTAATAAATCAATACCAAAGGGGCTACTATGATTAATTAGATGATTTCACATCTTGATCATGTGAATACACATACCGCTGACCTGCATATTCTATCACTGCACAGCAGAATCCAGAATTCATGCGTTTCCAATAGTTTTGTTGCCTTCATCCTGGTATTGCATGATCTTTGGAGTATTATTTTTTTTTTTCAGGGTTCTACAACTTATTACCATTAATACCATCAATACACCAGCCAGCTAAATGCTGCTTGTCCTTCACTTGCATCATTGCTCAAAATGTAAAAAAAAGCTGACCATAAAATGGTGGTTTCCCATTGGTCCCGTTGCTTCCAGGAGTTTTTTTTTTTTTACTTCAAGATCAATAATATTGTAACAGCCAATAGAGAGTTAGGTACCTGTAATCCAGAACCACCAATAAACCGAGATCTCTGTCTCATAAACCAAAATGACGCCTCTCCCAGGTATTAGAGAGACTGTGTTTTTGTTCAGAAATAAACACTTTTTAAAAAGTGTTTTTTTTTTTTTAATCTTATTTTAGATTTGTTAATAAAATGTGTACTTATTAATTCTCTCCCTCCAAAAGTAGTTTATACTAAGGCTAGATTTAACCTGGAGTTGCAAAACAAAATGAAATTACTTTTCTGTCTCTTTTGGACTGAGAGAATATAAAAGCCCACTACCATCCTTCTATACACTATAAACTGGAATCCACAAAAATCAAAGTACTACGGCGACAGCAGCCAGGGAGGATGGGATCGGCACACATTATAGACCTTATGTGCAGGCTGTACTTCAGTCCTGCAATGCCCTGTGCTATGATCTATACAGTAGAGTTACCTGATTTCACACAGGCGAGTGTCACTCAGGACAAGCCTTGGCCTTGAGCTGCCCCATGCAAAACCTAGGTGTGACGCCCCATCATTATTATTTATTATAAAGTGGGAAAGGTGCGAACTGTGTTAAGTTTTCAATAAATTTTAAAAATTAAGTTCAGCATGTTCGTCCTTTAGAGTGAGTACTCGCCATATCAACAAGTAGCTAAAACGTCAGCCAACCCTAGCCCTTTCAGCTAACAGAGGGCACAGTGTGACCCATGTATTTCCCTTTACATTCCATTGTGTGCATCTCTTTCCCTTCCCATAACTACTTCTGTGGACCCTTCCCCATGCCCCCTTTCCTTTCACTGTCCATGCCCACTTTGTGCACACCTCTCGTTTCCTTCCTTCCATTCTCCTTGTGGGTCACTCACTATGCCCCCTTTACGTGTCATTTTCCATGCTTCCTCTACCATCGCCATGAACCTCTCACTATTGCCCACATTATGTCTCCATATATTTCATAGCATGGCCAAGCAGCATGGTTGTCCATGGCTGTGACATCCTTACACAACAATGTTTCCGCTCTGCGTGGAGTAAGGCACAGTGTGAATTGAGAAGGTGGGAACAAGGCATATTGTCCTGTCCTCACATGTCAACCTCACCCACACTGCTCTAGATGGTCTCACCCAATGTAGGGTGCACATTGATTGCCACACTGTGACAGTCACCAGGCTTGCTGCCGCGTTTCTGAGATCTGGCACAGGAGTGCGGTGGCATGCCCACTCAGTGTGCACCCTTTGCCGACCCGGATTATGATTCATTTATGGGAAACTGCATTCCCAAAAATGCTCCTAACAAATATTTACAAATGTGATATACATGTGAAAAACGGTATTTATTCATACGGTATTTAGTCTCCTGCTGTGTCTTTCAATAATTAGCAAACCAATCATTACAATTGCGTATGGTAACCAAATTAAACATTGTTATGTATCTATGGGAACCAAACTTGCTTATTTAATAAATTTTTTGAACGTAGACTGCGAAGCAGTAAAAGGGTTAATTAACCAGCTGAATGCATACATTTCTATATCTATATTTAATGTTCTATAATCGTACATTCTGTGACAAACCTGAGGTTATGAACTAATACATTGATCCGTTAATACCTTCACTGTGCTATACATGTTAAAAATCGATATATTTACCAATATACCCAATGCAATCTAGCCTTTAGGGCTCTATTGACTAGAGACTTTGCAAAATTTAAGCCGTCAGCCAATGTTCCACATTGGACTAAGTGTACAGTATTTCCAACACACTGATATTTTGACCTTAAGATTACCTATACTCCTGAAAATAGTATTCTGTTTTTTGGGACTTTATGTTTCCCATCCTTACAGTTACCTCTAGCCACCCCCTTTTCTCTCACAAAATATAGCAGTAATTTGTTTTAGTCACCTTGTTTCCAGCACTGAGACATCGTCGTTGCAGCCACCTCCTTCTTTGTCAGGGAGCATGCTTACGACTCCTATCTTCTCATCCAATCCAATGCTTCTCATAGAGAATGTATGTAGGACGATATCAAAATGCCACACTCCTGCAATCAGATGCTCACTATGAAAAGCATTGCTTGAAGAACTTGGTTATAGCTATGTAAGAACTCACTGGTGGCTGTCAGGAGGAAAGACACTATGTAAGAACTCACTGGTGGCTGTAAGGAGTACAGACACTATGTAAGACTCGCTGGTGGCTGTCAGGAGGACAAGCACTACATAACAACTCACGGGTGGGTGTCAGGAGGACAGACACTACGTAAGAACTCACTGGTGGCTGTCAGGAGGACAAGCACTACGTAAGAACTCACTGGTGGCTGTCAGGAGGACAAGCACTACGTAAGAACTCACTGGTGGCTGTCAGGAGGACAAGCACTACGTAAGAACTCACTGGTGGCTGTCAGGAGGACAAGCACTACGTAAGAACTCACTGGTGGCTGTCAGGTGGACAAGCACTACGTAAGAACTCACTGGTGGCTGTCAGGAGGACAAGCACTACGTAAGAACTCACTGGTGGCTGTCAGGAGGACAAGCACTACGTAAGAACTCACTGGTGGCTGTCAGGAGGACAAGCACTACGTAAGAACTCACTGGTGGCTTTAAGGAGGACAAGCACTACGTAAGAACTCACTGGTGGCTTTAAGGAGGACAAGCACTACGTAAGAACTCACTGGTGGCTGTCAGGAGGACAAGCACTACGTAAGAACTCACTGGTGGCTGTCAGGAGGACAGGCACTATAGGTGCGTTTTGCCCTGTCCTACCTACAAAACAGCAATATTTTTAATTACAGGACTAAAACTACAGGGCCACTGTACACGGACCAATTTATTGTGATGAATTGGTGTGGATGCCAATAATGGTCCTTTAACTTGTGCAAATCAATTATCAACTCACTCATTTATTGGTGATAGTATATAAGTTCTTTAAATTTAAATTAGTCTGATAAACATTTGTACATTTTGACTCCGGCTTTACTGCACGTCACTGGGACCGTAAAAAAAAATCTAGGCGTCTCTTTTTACGGTTATCTACTTTTTTAAAAATCTGTTTTCTCCTGTCCAGTAAAATGGACAGGAGACTTGTCTTATGTCATGGAAGTCCATAAAACACATAATAGCTAAACAGATACATACTTGTCTGTTATTAAAGTATGGGTACCATGCTGTAAAATATGTATGTTTTCTGTACATTTTGTCCTCACTTTGCATAGTACAAGAAGACGCCTGTCCTGGCTCGCTGAATCTGGTTAGTGGTAAATATTTCTTAAATTGCAGACCTCTGCATGAAATAGACTTGATAGTAAATAGTTTCACCCACAATTTACTGAATTCATTCCCCACTTTAGTTAGCCATATTCCTACTAGCTTCTTCCAGCAGACAGTCCCTGTCAAACTAATTGCTTCCTGCTAACCACGTGACATTATATTAATACCGCAACAAAACCACAGAAGTCTCTTTTTCAAGCATATTCCAAAATAGAACTTAAATCTGTTTTTCTATCTGAATCGACACTCTATTCTGATTACCTTTTGAAACAGTGATACAAAATTTTAAATATCAGTTCATTATCAAAAATAGACATCAAGACTCTCGATTAGTTATTGAGCCATAAAATATGCTTAACCCCTTAAGGACACATGACATGTCTGACATGTCATGATTCCCTTTTATTCCAGAAGTTTGGTCCTTAACCCCTTAAGGACACATGACGGAAATATTCCGTCATGATTCCCTTTTCTTCCTAAAAGTTGTGTCATTAGGGGGTTAAGCGGTTAATGAGCCTCTACTAATTATAAGCCGCGGCAGGCGTCTCCCACATTTCAGATGTTGTGGACTTCATCTCCCATGATGCTTTGTCAGCATTATAGAAGATGTAGTCCACAACATCTGGAATGTCGATGGTTGCTTGCCCCAGTTCTAGATAATATTTGGATATACATACCACAAGGTTCCTAGGAGTCCACTTTGATATGTTACTGGATTTTATATCCCCAAACTAGTGTTTGCTTATTTGTATCCATGTAGTATATATAATATTCCTGGGCACTTGTTTACCTCTGCAAATATATTAAGGGAGCAGAGTTCCCACTGGACTAGAACTCTGATCAATTTCCTATTTGCCACCTCTGCTTCCCTGTCAATCGAATTGAAAATAATGGATCCACTAACGATAAGGGGGATGTAATCTCTAGGGATGCACCGAAATTTCGGCTGCCAAAATTTTCGGCCAAAAATGCGCCTATCGGCAAAAAACAGGTCAAATTTGCCGAATTTAAAAAAAATATATATATATATATTGTGGCAAACCTAGCCACTTCAGACTATAGAACTGTGTCTTTAAAGGTTGTCCTAAGCATTGCTGCCATATTGTGTTTTAATGTAAATTGCTTTCTGTATTGAACTGTATGATTGCCTGCATCCTATAGCATTCGTATGCTAGCAGCCGAAAGCCGCTAGCATTTACATGGTGGTTTCACGAACAGCAACTTTCCCGGCTGTTCGTGAAACGAAATAAGTACCAAACCCAAGCCCACACACTGAGGGTCGTGTGGCGCCAATTAACAGATTGCAACATTGTTGCAATCAGTAGTTAAGTGTTTTCCTAAGTGCCCGTCGTTCGACTACCGACCACGCGGCGGTCGGCCATCTTGGATCCTTTGTTTCCCCAGCGGTGTTTTGTCATCGAGTGCCTGGAACTGAAAACGGCTACTCGACGGCACGAACACCGCTGTACTTCCAGGCCGTTCGGGAGCTCCGGTCTTTCCCTATTGTGGTTCCCCATCGGTGTTCGGTACTTTCAGACGATTTTTGTAATAAAGTGTATTTCGTGCTGCGTTCGGTCGTTTTAGCTGGGATCTGAGCGATACTCTCATGAAATGTGTACTCAGACCCCATCTATCTACCGAACGTCCGTTCGTGCAAATAGAGGGAATATTATTGAAGTTATGTATTTTCATGTGAATTGCCGGTTCTGCTGCACGGAGGGATAATCCACTTAACGGTGTAGTTCAGTGGGAGTGTCCATCTTGTGCAGCAGTGCCTGATGGGAGAAATGCTCCAAATGTTAAGTCCCCCATGCAGTCCTCTACTGTATTACCCCTGCTATGTCAGTAAGGAAACCCCTTGCATGGGGACTTGCATAAATACTGGAAGCTGTGAATAAAGACCTCAGTTGACTCCCAGAACTGTGTTTCGTCCGGTTACTGGGGGATTTGGGATATTGCCTTACTTTTCAGCGCTGACTGTGGATTTACCCTTAATACCAGCGGAGATCGTGGATTTTAATATTGCACTTCGTTACATATATAATATATATATATTTTTTAAGATTTTTTTTTGGAATGCATAGTTTAACAGACATGTTTGCATTAACAATTCAGATGATTATATATCACAATGAAAGATAGTGATGATAACATGAAAAGTCAATAATACTGCACATGGGACAGGGGAGGGGGGAGGAGGGAGGAGGGAGAACACTATGGGATAGGGGAGGAGGGGGGAAAGAACACTAAAAAAGAGGGAGGGGAGAGGAACATTAAGCGGGGGGGGGGCACTAAGGGAGAAGGAAAGTTTTTCATATTAGATTAATTAAATTAATTAAGTGTAATATTACTAAAATTTTAAGAAAAAAACCTTTTTAAATCATTTGAGGAAAAAGGTCATTTTCGGTTTCGGTTTTCGGCCAAGGGCATCCTGGATTTTTGGTTTCGGCCCAGAATTTTCATTTCGGTGCATCCTTATCCCTTGTGATTCTGTTTGGTGTATTATTTGGGGTCACAAACTGATATATAGATTTCCATAAAGGGACACTCCAGGCACAAAAATAACTTAATCTAAATGAAGTTACTGGAGGCACTCTTACCTCGAGGATTGAAATGATTGAGACAAAGATGTTTTCCTGGCACTGTAGAATCCTCTGGTCCCCCCCTCCTACGCTTACCTGAATCCAGCGCTGATGTCCCTCGGCATTAGGTCATGCTCTGCCTACATTCCTCCCCCGTCCACGTCAGCTCGCGGGGGAGACCTATTGTGCATGCACGGGAATGGCTGCGCTCGCATTAGGATTGTGCATTAGGAAAATTCTGACGCTGGAGGTCCTCATGCTTAGCTTGAGGATGTCCAGCGTCAGATAACGGACCAAAGGTCCATTTCAATTACGGAAGTCCCTCTAGAGGATGTCTGGTAGATAACCATTAGAGGAGGAGTTAACCCTCAGAGGTAATTATTGCAGTTTCTCAGAAACTGCATTAAATACCACTGTAGGGTTGAGGGACATTGCATCCAGAACACTTCAATTAGCTGAAGTGGTCTGGGTGACTACAGTGTCCCTTTAACTCTGATCCACCAGAAAGAAACCGGTCAAGTGACGTTTAGCACTGAAAATAGTGCAGGCTATGTGCTCCTATTAGAGAGAGGACAGACTGAGTGCTCCTATTACAGAGAGACATCTTAATGGAGAGAGGACAGACTGAGTGCTCCCATTGGATAGAGGACATAATATGTGCTCCTATTAGAGAGAGGAAAGACTGTGTGATCCTATTGGAGAGAGAACATAATATGTGCTCCTATTGGAGAGAGGACAGACTGTGTGCTCCTATTGGAGAGAGGACAGACTGTGTGCTCCTATTGGAGAGAGGACATACTGTGTGCTCCTATTGGAGAGAGGACAGACTGTGTGCTCCTATTGGAGAGAGGACAGACTGTGTGCTCCTAGTAGAGAGAGGACAGACTGTGTGCTCCTAGTAGAGAGAGGACAGACTGTGTGCTCCTAGTAGAGAGAGGACAGACTGTGTGTTCCCATTGCATAGAGGGCAGACTGTGTGCTCCCATTGGATAGAGGGCAGACGGTGTGCTCCCATTTGATATAGGGCAGACTGTGTGCTCCCGTTGGATATAGGACAGACTGTGAGCTCCCATTGGAGAGAGGACAGACTGTGAGCTCCCATTGGAGAGAGGACAGACTGTGTGCTCCCATTGGATAGAGGGCAGACTGTGTGCTCCCATTGCATAGAGGGCAGACTGTGTGCTCCCATTGGATAGAGGACAGACTGTGTGCTCCCATTGGATAGAGGGCAGACTGTGTGCTCCCATTGGATAGAGGACAGACTGTGTGCTCCCATTGGATAGAGGACAGACTGTGTGCTCCCATTGGATAGAGGACAGACTGTGTGCTCCCATTGGATAGAGGACAGACTGTGTGCTCCCATTGGATAGAGGACAGACTGTGTGCTCCCATTGGATAGAGGACAGACTGTGTGCTCCCATTGGATAGAGGACAGACTGTGTGCTCCCATTGGATAGAGGACAGACTGTGTGTTCCCATTGGATAGAGGACAGACTGTGTGCTCCAATTGGATAGAGGACAGACTGTGTGCTCCCATTGGATAGAGGACAGACTGTGTGCTCCCATTGGATAGAGGACAGACTGTGTGCTCCCATTGGAGAGAGGGCAGACTGTGTGCTCCCATTGGAGAGAGGGCAGACTGTGTGCTCCCATTGGAGAGAGGGCAGACTGTGTGCTCCCATTGGAGAGAGGACAGACTGTGTGCTCCCATTGGAGAGAGGGCAGACTGTGTGCTCCCATTGGATAGAGGGCAGACTGTGTGCTCCCATTGGATAGAGGACAGACTGTGTGCTCCCATTGGATAGAGGACAGACTGTGTGCTCCCATTGGATAGAGGACAGACTGTGTGCTCCCATTGGATAGAGGGCAGACTGTGTGCTCCCATTGGATAGAGGGCAGACTGTGTGCTCCCATTGGAGAGAGGGCAGACTGTGTGCTCCCATTGGAGAGAGGGCAGACTGTGTGCTCCCATTGGAGAGAGGGCAGACTGTGTGCTCTCATTGGAGAGAGGGCAGACTGTGTGCTCCCATTGGATAGAGGGCAGACTGTGTGCTCCTATTGTAGAGAGAGGACAGATGAGTTCTCTCATTGGAGAAAGGTCAGACTGAGTGCTTGTCGCATATTAATTTCCTGACAGTCAAATCATCCTTCTCAGGTTGATAAAATTAGAGACATTGAGTTGGATAACACATAAATGCCAGGACTTTAAAAAATACAAAACAGAAAAAACAACAACTTTCCAATATCCATGGTACCCATCCTGTTTAATTTGCTATTATTTTTATGAGATGGTTTTTGATCCAAACAAATGCAGAATTCATATTTTCATACCACTGAAGTGAGTTGGAGGGAGTAAGGAGTACTCGTGATTTAAGTCACATGTTCCAAATTATATTCCTTGATGAGAACCCCCACAGGAATTTCTAAATTGTGTGTATTTGTACCTCCAAGCTCTCTCTTCATCCGACGATGACATTGGCACCTGTTGGTAATTGTTCTATATCAGGATGATTATTTTTCTACATCAAGCTTTTATTGTTGCCATAGGAAACAAAATTACAAACAGGGCCAGTTTCTATTTGGTTTTAAATAGAATATTGTGATCCTATTGATACAAAGTATGCTGCAAATACTTCTTAAAAACTGGTTGGACATGTTTTGGGGATGCAGCATATGGTTCTACTGGGCCATGTGTGGGGAGATCTGATGCTGAGGTTTTCGGTTGATCTAGAAGACAAAAAAGACCAAAAGAAATGGCAAGAATTGAGGATGGGTAGAAAGAACAGTGTCACACATAGCACATAGCTACCAGGGAAAAAGAGAACGCTGGAACGTGACGAGGAAGAACACCTGAGCAGATTTTGGGAGGTGGAAATGGTTGGGGAATAAGTTATAGAGCTGAAATAGAGGAAGCAAGCTATAGCCTTAATGTAATATCTTTGGGTAAACTTTTCAATTGATTTAGTATTTTTAGATTAAACTTTTAAAGATATTTTTTTCTAAAATTTAAAAGATCAAAAATATATACCATATAAATACATTTATCAACATTTTTCTGAATTCAACTATTAAATAATTTAAAATTTGTATTAAAAAAAATAATCATTCACAAAGCTTATCCAAAATGATTAAATCGAGGCCAACATAGGAAAGAGTTTGAACAGGTGAAGATTGTAACAGAGGGTGCTGAGGAGAGGCTTGCTAGAGGATAAATGGCGGTGTGTAGTCTGTGTAGCCTCGTGGCTTTAATATTTGATCCAGAGAGTGGTACAGAAGAGGTTGATGGAGATATAAGATGGTGAATGGATGGGGGCACAATAGGAAATGAGGAGGGAAGCGCTATGTATATACATTACATGAAAAATGTAACGCTTATGGTAACAGTCTATGACTGGTTTGAGACAAGTTACGAAGTTAGTGCCCATTCATTGTATCAGTTACGTGTAAATTATGTAAATTTTTATATTTTTCAAAATAGGCTATTTATAATATAATGTATTATCACAGGACCAGCCAGAGGGGGCGATTGATTTACTTTTCCCGTAATGCATATATAATACACAATTGCCCCAAGATTTGAAATTTGTGCACTTACAAAACGGGTGCAAGATTAAAGGGACACTCCAGAACCCTGAAGCACTTCAGCTTGCTGGGTGCTTTATGTGTGAAGAGTGTGACCTCTTTTATTCATTTAAAAAAAAAAATATTTAAAAATGAATTAACCTGTTTGACACTCCCCTGGCTGTCAATCTGACAACCAGTCCAATGGGAAGTCTGTGGCTGGACAGGCGGGGAAGAAGGGGAGGGCTTGCAACATCTACAGACAGGAAATCTGCAGCTTTTTAGATAAACCCCCAATTAAAACACGCTTAATTAAATGCATGCATGTTTTCATTTACAGTGATTTTATTTTGTATTTGGGCAGTGGATTGTGAAAATTCCTTTCTGTGCTGTCACAAAAAAGAAAGGTTCAAATAATCATACGAAATATGTTTCAGTTTTAATGCATATCTTGCTTTGATCAAATAAATAATGCTGCCTATTGACAGCTAGGCAAGTTTAAATTATTCATTATATATTAAAATTGAGTGGTACCCAATAAAACCTGCTATTCAGCAAACCTAATCATACAGGAAACAAATAAATAAAGCTGAGCTCTGTAGAGATATAAATTTATATTATTCAAACAAAATATATACATATCAACCTAAAATAGTGCAGTATGCTTTATATATTGCACCATCTTGCTTTTCTTGTTTTTATTTTATGTCCTTTGAATACTTAAAAAGAAGAATGATGATAGCTGACACCATACAATGTACTTATTGTTATTTAAATAATATTTATTTGTACTGTTTATTTAAGTCTATCCTGCACTCCACTTTGCCGTGTGCAGTCTCAGGAAAGTGACATTTGTTTTGTAGCATTTGACTAAAACATAACATTTGGCTACAAATAATGTTCACATAAAGACATGCATGAATCTGTACAGAAGTATATTCTCTTGCACTAACCTGGCAGTTTTGTTTTAATCATGATTGTAAACGAGAAGCTGTCCAGTCTCTTGCTTCCAGTCGATAAGGGAGATAAACCGACCTCTCCTTCACACCTCATGCTTAATCTATCGCCAAGTTCTGTCGTTCCCATTTCAAAAACATTGCGCGCGTCCGGCCCTACATAACGCCAGATGTGACTAAGGTGCTGGTCCATTCCACTGTCCTTTCTCACCTTGACTACTGTAATCCGCTTCTCAGTGGTCTTACGTGCTCCCAACTTGCGCCATTACAGTCCATAATGAATGCAGCGGCGAGGCTCATCTTCCTGTCCGCCCGCACCTCCCACGCCTCACCCTTCTGTCAGTCCCATTGGCTTCCTGTAAGACATAGGGCTCAATTTAAAATTCTGGTTCTTGCTTTCAAATCTCTACCTAATGCTGCTCCCGCCTATCTATCCTCCCTAATACACAAGTATGTCCCGTCTAGGCCCTTACGATCTG
Source organism: Pelobates fuscus (assembly GCF_036172605.1). Classification (NCBI taxonomy): domain Eukaryota; kingdom Metazoa; phylum Chordata; class Amphibia; order Anura; family Pelobatidae; genus Pelobates; species Pelobates fuscus. The sequence continues at coordinate 14,980,719 of NC_086317.1, read as the reverse complement.
CTGAAGACTTACGTCTATCTTCTGTCCGTATTCCCACCTCTGATGCTCGCCTTCAAGACTTCTCGAGGGCTGCACCATTCCTCTGGAACTCACCTTCCTCCTCCGTCAGATGCTCACACAGTCTCCACTCCTTCAAAAAATCATTAAAAACCCACTTCTTCATAAAAGCGTATCAATTAAACTGTTAATAGCTCCCAACTGATTCCTCTTCTGCAACTGTCACTAGTCTAATACTATCCTTACCTTTTGTGTCACTTTACCCCACTCCCTCTAGCATGTAAGCTTATTGAGCAGGGCCCTCATCCCCCTCTGTTCCTGTGTGTCCAGGTTGTCTGGTTACAACTACATGTCTGTTCGTCCACCCACTGTAAAGCTCTGCGGAATCTGATGGCGCTATATAAATAATAACATAAGAATAATAATAATATTTTTTCTGCAAAAAAAAACATGCATCACCATCAGCATGCATATGATGAGTTTTTGTTTTTGCCTGGTTATCTTGTACCATAACCACTTATTCATCAGTAGCCCCCGACACGTTGTTATCCCTGTTGTTTGTCTCTTGTCTCTGTTAATATTTTGTCTGTTGTCAGTCATCGCCATTCTATGATTGTACAGCGTTGCAGAACATGGCACAGACTAATCTATAAGGGGTTAAAACACAGAGGTGAACGCATACACCATGAATGTGGATTTCTGTTCGTCAGCAAATATCCTAAGCTATATCTGAATCACCCTTCTGGTTTCTGGATTAGTGATTAGTCACTAAACTGCGATCTGGATAGATTTAGACCAAAAAAAGCTGGCTTGGAGAACGTTATCCATCTTAGTTTCCAACAGTTTTATTTACTGACGTGAGAATTCAAAGGGAATTTCACAGTTAAGGACAATGTAGCCAGGCTGAACGTTTGCAAATCAGATATTTTTACCTTGAATTTGTAAATCCTGTGAATTCTTACTTCTGTGAATAATTGTGCTAGAGTAGTCAATAATAAGCTGTCATAGATATTACCATTAACTGAATAATTATGCCAACATAGGCCTCTATTATATTACTGCAAATAAAGTTTATCGCCAGATCAATTATATCAGCATGTTAAATTCTGATCGGCAGCTGATAATTATTGGTTTGAATTTACAAACCAATAGCAGTACTTTACATCGGAGATGTTAGCTTTGGTCTGCCTAGTCGCTAGTTTTCTATTACAGGAAGCAGTCATTAGGTGCTGAATGTTTAGTAGATCTGCCCCGATGTGCGGCATGGTGACTAACAGGAGGCAACCTTTAGGGTTAAGCCATTTGAGAACGGTTTAACCCCTGCAGGTAAGAAAGCGGCTGTGGGCCTCCTGGCACCATAATAACGTCAGTTTGATGAGGGTGTTATGGTGACCGGACTGTTCCTTTAAATGAAGGCCATAGTTGGATTTCTGTAAAATATATAAAATTGTAATATAAACGCAATAAATGCAGTGGTACGTTTTCTGCTGTGACCGTTAATAGCCTTTGAGTTAACACGTTTTCCTCTAACGCCGTGATATTTAATGCCTGTGTTTATTTATTTTTTTATTCAACGTATTTATCTGAAAAATAGCTGAAAACAATACTGGCGTTTAAATCAAGGATACAAAGAGAAACAAGGCTTTAATAATCATCATTCATGGTTCTGAAAGCTTAAATGGCTGGAATTGGAAAGGTACATAGCTATTTTAATTTACATTTAAATTTGAGCAATGAAAGACGTAGAAAAGACAAAGGCACATTTAGCACTGCTTACCTTTGTTTGTGTATTAAATAAAGAAAGTAACGTATTGCATGAAAAGTAAAAGGGGAAGAGACCCTTGGTAGCCTTCAACCACTACCTGAATTCAAAGCTCTAGTGACTCAAAGGCTTCTGGAGTCCAGGGACAGGTGTATTCATTACTGTAATTGCTAATAAATAACAACACATTGCACTTTTAAACCAGTGTACACATTCACGGAAAAACGCATAAATGGATTTTAGTGAGCAACAAGCCCTGAAAAAAATTAAATAAAAAAAAAAAAATGGATTACATACTGAACTAACACAAGACCTTGGAAAAATCACAGTAATATGGACAAAATCGCAGAGAGTATTACACGTAACAGACAAAGTAATGAACTCAGTGTGACCACTTTATATTGAATTTGAATAATAATGTATAATAATTTTGTATTTGGAGTGTCGTTAAATAACGATGTGTCCCCAAGTCAGTGATTAGAGATTCAGAAGTCATAAGATGTAATATTTAATGATTTATACCTCGGAGGACCAATACAGTGTGATGGACATGTTCTAATATATATAAAACCTTGATATCTGCAAGGCTCATGTACATTAATAAGATGTTCTTCTTGTACTGAACCTCAGTGATCGAGATACCAGATTTAATTATAAAGAGAACTTGTAATCTCCACCTTATGTCCCTTCTGCCAGTCATGCAACATATTGACATACGACCCTGTTTTTTGTTGCATTCTCTGAACCCCCCCTTACATGTCTCCCAACACCCGTAAGCAACTTGTTTGTGCATGGTGGTGGTTAGTGTCCACTCCCCGTGTGCTGCTACATATTGATTTACTGGAGAGTGCGTTAAGGTTACAGAGAAGCTTTTATATCCGCAGTAATTATGTCATATGTTAAACCAGCATTATATGACCATATAGTGCGATTGTTTTATTAAAGTAAGGAGTGGAGCAGTTAGAATGAAGCATCTCTGCTCTCTTCCCCTAGAATGTCATTTAAAGATGTATGTCGGAGGTTGTAGAAATTTGTAAAAATCCCCATATTTTTTTTTTTACAATGTTTTCTGTCATTATGTAATCTTTTTGGAAGACAATGAGTGGAGCTGTGAAATAGAGTTGCTGTGTAGAAGGGAAGCTGCTGTGTCAGAGTAGTTGTGTAGGTGTTGGGGCAGATTAGTTGTGTAGGTTTTGACGCACAGTAGTTGTGTAGGAGCTCAAGTGCTGGAGCAGAGTAGTTGTGTATGAGTACAGGTGTTGGGGCAGTTCTGTACAAGGTGTTGCGACAGAGTAGGTGTGGAGGTGTTGGGGCAGATAAGCTGAGCAGTAGTGGAGGTGTTGGGACAGAGTCATTGTGTATAAGTACAGGTGTTGTGACAGAGTAGTTGTACTTGTACACAATTACTCTGCCCCAAAACGTGTACTCGTACACAAGTGTACTGGTTGTGTACGAGCCTTTTCATGTACTTGAACATAAAAGTAAAAGGACCGAGTGGTTGAAGTAATGTAGATTTAGGATCTGTGTGGTGGAAGATGGGTGATACGAGGGCCATGTGGTAGAGATGATACATAGGAGTGAGGGTCTGAACATGGCAGATATATTTAGAAAATTTACTGTATGGCACTGTAAATGCCGACAAGGGAGCATTGGGGGAATGAGGAGGAGGAAGTTGCTTCAGGGTAAAATTTTTGAAGAAAAGTCTAAAAATGAAGGACAATATTTGCTCCTGTCATGGCATAGTATGGGGTGTGCAGAACATAGAATCAGAGTGGAATTGGAACCTCGAGTCGTGGGGATATGAGTTATTAAAATGTACGCAGTGCTGACCTAACGTTCAGTGAATACATTTACAGATGGTGTGCAAACCACAGAGAAACATCTTGGTGCTAATTCCAGGCTCTGTTAAGCAGATTTTTCCTTGTAATTTTCCCTTCTGTAAGGAAAGTCAATATAGTGAAAAACAGCAAGCCTTCAGTCAACTGTGAACATCACACAATGTGGCTCTTTGGTGCAGCTACGAGGCAAGTGCATGTTTGAACTGTCACAAGTGACTAGCAATTTGCCATCACTATTAGTCATTAACGCAGATGGTGTAAACTTTGATGCAGCCGCTGTATTTTAGGAAGCTGGTGGTGTACTCTTGTTTAGCCACTGTTATTGATCCACTCTGCAGGTGTAAACCTCGTGGGCATCCCAGCCACTGATACTGGGACACGCTTATGATGTAAACCCACGATTAGTAGAAACAAATGGAGGAAGTTCACGGAGACCATTCAAACAAGAGTTTGACAGCCTGAATCCGTATGAGAAAGATCATCGATACAAATTCCCTCAAGGAATTTAACAAGATACCAGAGGGTGGCATTTTCTAGAGCAAAAAATAGCTGCAACAAGTGGGTCTATCCTCAAATCTAGGAGTAAACACCAGGAAAGCACAAGATGCAGTGAAGAACTTCATAGCAGAGATGTAGACTGAAAGCGTTGAAGAAACATCCAATTTCCACATTACAACAACGTACAAAATAAAGCCTTTGTTCTTAGAAAGCCACACCGGATGGTCCAATTCTATCAAAATCTGTTGTTATAGAGTGTGCTGTATTAGAGTGTTCTCTTTTTTTTTATATTTGACAATTTTTATTGTTTTCAACATAATGTTCAATGAGGACTGGGTAATGGGGAGGGGATACAGAAGAAAAGAAGGGGGGGGGAAGGGGAGGGGGAAAGGTAAGCATTGTTCAAGCAGTTCCATCTAGCCATCACACCAAGCCGTTACATATATTTCCAACTATACCTTATTCTTCTCCTATGAGCAAGTCTATGTGGTACATTTTTGGATTTTTATTGACCTCACTGTTCCTAGTCGAGTATCCTCTATCTCTATACTTGGCCGCCCATGTTGTCTCCCTCCCAGTTACCCTGTGTCACAGGAGGGATGTGGCAGTTAGCTGTTATGGCGGGTGCTTCCGTCTCCCAAGCAGCCAATGTCGTTGCATTAGGAGGGCATACCGTATGGAATTGTTTCTCATATATACTTTGGGTATCCATTTCTGCTAGCACTAATTCTAATGGCGGAGTAGTGCGAGATTTCCATGCCCTTGCGATTACGCGTTGGGCTGTGAGTAGGAGGTGGTATATGAATTTCTTTATATATTGGGGTATCTTGGGGGGGAGTGCAAGCAGGAGGTACGTGCTTGGTTCGTACTGTGGCTCATCTTGTGTGATTCCCTTGAGCACCCCCTGGATGGCCTTCCAAAAGGGCTGTATCAATGGGCAGTGCCACCAGACATGTAATGTTGTGCCAATATGCTTGGTGCATCTCCAGCATTCTGGTGGGCTGGATGGGTAGAGTTTGTGTAACTTTTCAGGGACCAAGTACCACCTGTACACCATCTTCATATGTTGCTCTATGAGCGTCGCTGATTTTATCAGTTTCCTGGGGGAGACCACTAGGTCGTCCCATTGTTGTCTGGTGAGGTCTGTGGCCAGCTCTCTCCCCGCATTGTGTCGCCAGTGAGGCTGTTGCTAGTGGTGTGTATTCCAAGATTAGTTTATAGCAGGATGATAGTGGTCTGTGTGTCTTTGGGAGTCTGCGTTTGATGCAAATGCCCTCCCAGAGGATGTGTAAGGGTGGACCTGAGCTGTGCCGTGTGTGATCTTTAGGGTTGTGTTTATGTAGGAATGATGCCAGTTGCCTGTATGAGAAGTGTGAGGAAGTCGGAATGTTATGTGTTTGTTGTAGTGTGTTGAAATCTGTGAGCGCTTTTCCCGTGTGTGCATGTGCTAAGGTCGTGATGCCTCTTTTGTGCCATGGTGCTGCATGGAATGTGGGTATGCAGTATGTTAGGGTTCGTATTGGCTTGGCTTGTGAGACATGGAGGCTCGAGCTTAATTTGTTCCTGTGTGTGTCCCAGACTTTTAGGAGTAAAGTGATCTGTGCAGGGGTAACTATTATTGGTGGCCTAAGCGTTTTGGGGAGCCATAACACATGTGAGAGTTCGTACGGTTCCATCAGGTGTTGTTCCAGTGTCACCCACTGGGGGGGTGGTTGATCTATTAAGTGTGGCAGTGCCGATGCCAGTATGGAGGCATGGTAGTAGGCACGTATGTCTGGTACCGCTAGTCCGCCTGCTTTCAGCGGTGCTGTCAGCAGTTTCCGCGCTACTCGCGGTTTCTTTCCTTTCCATATAAATGCGTTGATGTCTTTTTGGATTGTTTTGAAGTATGTTTGGGGAACCCCTATGGGCAACGTTTGAAAGACATATTGCAACCTGGGGAGTATGGACATCTTCAGTGCAGTCACTCGTTCAGTCCATGTAAGGAATACAACATCTACAACATTAACTTTTTGTGTAGTCCGTACGTGGCTTTCCACCAGATTATCTTCATCCTGTTTCTATTTTCTCTTTACCAAACATCTCCAGGTCGTGTGTTCCGTTTCTTTGCCCTATCCTCTGGCGTTTGTTCGTTAATCGGTGGAACATATTCCAAGCGTTGCCTACAAAAGTTGATGTATACTTTGTTGCTGCTGGACAAAATTGGCTTGTTTTCCACATGAAACTCTATATTGTGTACTGATCAGTGAGAATCTAGATTCACTAGGAGTCACCTGCAAGAGCGTTGTGGGAATGTTCTACGGAGATCCCTAAAACTAATGCAAAACCATAACTGATGGAGACCTTGCCCATCTGGCTGTACCCTTCTTTCAAGGCCTGTGACGTAAATGTCCCCCCTTTGAACATGGCCTGGTGTAGATTGCATTACTGGCCAATTTTCTACTTCAAACACAAAGTTTGTGCCTTCAAGAAAATTATTTAATGGCAAATTTTGTTTTGTCCTCTATAACTGAAGACTGGGATTGCATCTTGCTAAATGGTATATATACTTTAACTCCCCCCTACGCTCACCAGGGAAGCATTACCGCACAGATACATGGTGTGTTATAGCACATCGTTCTATCCTGCGGTCATACATAACGAATGCTTTGCTTTGTCAAGCCTTTCAGAAACCCCATCGCTGCTTAAGGTGTTAACAGTACTTAGATGTGTTACATCGAGATCGGCAACATAATCATATCTTACAGGAACATTCCTGCAGTAAGCTGTGATAAAGGAAAGTTGCACACACAGAGCAATTTTCCCTGGCTGGGTGTTAGGCAGAATATAAAGAGTTTCCCACTGGTTAGCGTCAAAAGGCTGCAATTTTACTTGGGGCTACACGGAGATTGTGAGCTGTGACAACAGTGTTTGAGTGGCTATTAAACTACTGCAGATTTAAAGAGGGAATTAGGAATTATTGCTTGGGATCCCGTCAACCTCCACGGCATAGACTGAACTCACATGGCAAACGGCACCTGTACGGAACACAAATAACCATGTGAAACGTGGAAACGTCTGCGGAGAATGACATAAAACGAAATAGAAAGATCTTTAAAAATATATATATTATTGGTGGGGGGAGTGGGGAATTAGTAATTTTTTTGTGTCAATAGAGAGGTTTGTTTTCCTGTATCTAAGCAATTTATGGAATTCAGAATTCCTAGAGAATTTCTCCATGCTAAATAATAATTAGTTTATGGTGAAGATTATGCATGGAATTAACGTAAATCTAAGAAATGTTTAAACTGATTGGATTTCTGTTAGCTTCAAATGCAGTTTTATGTTAAAAAACAAATTGGTATTGAGATCTTCCCTCCAATACCTTGCTCATTCTTACATTGGTGATTCCCCCCCCCCCCCCCCCCCCCCCACTGGTGTTAGTGAATCTGGTTGCTTTAAATTATCTTTATAACAAGTAGCAAATAACTCGAGTGCGCATGCATGGTGTGACGTCTTAACTGCGTGTGTGTCAGAGAGTGTCGCTTTTTACTTTTCTTCGAGGGGATTCAAGTTGGACAAATGTCAACGACTCAAGTGTTTCAGATTTCTGTACTGCTTGACTGAAATTGATCAACTCTCAAAGTGTGAGTTATAGTAGTTATGGTGGTTGGATTAAGCCTTTCATTTTGATCCAGGCTCAATGTAGTAAATATCACATAAAACCTAATACATAACAATTACTGACCTGCCAAACATCTTGACTAGTAATTCCAAGTGGTGTACATGAGGCTGGCTGTCCAAACCTGGCCCTCCAGCTTTTGTTGAAGACATTTCCCATAATTTTACACCCCCAAATGTATGCAGAGAGTTATGGGTAACACACTCCAGGTGCAACGTGCATACGGCAGCTAATGTCCTGTTAGTTTCCCTTTAAGTGTACCTGGAAGCATATATCTCAGGGCCGCACAGGAATCGTGTGCTGAATCAGATGGCTATATTTGGGATCTGCCCTAATCTGCACCCTCACTGTTTAATAAATAACCTCCTCTTACACTTTCACTTGTTCACTAATACGAGAAAAACAGTGAGTACCTCCAAGGCAGATCAATCAATCAGTAATTATTATCTGCGTGATTTTAATGTCACAACAGGAGTGGCACGGACTTCCAAGGGAGGCCATTAGCCGGTAAGGATGACTTGCTGTGTGATTTCCTAGTATTCATGTTAATCTGGGATGTTCGTGAAATATAGTGCACAGAAAATTGTCTCTTGTTTGTCTCTTGTTTGTATTTACTAAGTTACTAAGTTTGTGTTTACTAAGATGTTAATCCATCCCATGAATCTGCACTTGGCATTACCTCTACATTACATCACACCACGGGGACTGACTGTCGCCAACTTGGCATGGCGACGGAGATGACATCACGCCGTAGTGCATCTGTCAGAACGCTGTGTGATGTCATACATAACTCTACCCCTTCCTGGCTGATCTTTAAAGCGAGAGGGACATTACAATCTCTCTTAGCTGTCCAACAATTTTGATTTACCTTGCTTAGGGGTTAACCCTTACTGTGCAACACGTAACCCTCCTGTCTAGCACACGGTAATATAGAAGTGATGATCACCCTTATAATCATTGTTTTCTCGCCCTCTCTAACAAGAAAGGGTCAGGCGAGAGCTAAATCAATAGACATTCTTCAAGCATTCAGTAATATTATTCTAAATATATTCTGCTCCTTTCAATGACGGATTTTCTTGCACAGTTTAACTCTGTCATGGTCAACCACGACTGCTTACCTCGTCATTTTTACTTGTCCTGTTTAAGCAAAACTATTAACCCTGGGAACCTAATGCTTTAATGATTGACTTATTAACTTTGATCAGCACGGCTGAAGATAGAAAGCCATTTACTTCCTCTACATAGCTGTGTGTATGAATGCTCACGTTATCTATCTATATGAAACCCGTACATTTCACTGATCATGCTGTTTCAGGTACAGTAACCATTTCTTTCATATTAAGCAGAGCGAGCTTAAAAAGAACAAACCTGCAAGTATACACACGCTGTAAGGAAATAATGACTATCAATGTTTTGCTAAACCCTATGCAATCTGTAATATTCTCTTCGTGCATGTAACGTTACCAGATGGTAATATATTACAGGAACGGGAACTGTAAAATTGATCTTTATATTCAAGTAGTGAATTGTCGTCTAGTAAATGACTTATGAGAAGTGATACCAAATCCCGCGTCCAGTTCTGGAGACCTAAATCGTGAGCCATTAATAAACAAGTGGAACTTCAAAACAAAATCTTGGTAAAATAGTGCAAGATCCATAGATCTGGATGATTAAACCTATACATGTCACAGGCAAGAAAGGAGGCCGGTGTCGGAATGAGAACCTTCAAACATATCAAATGATTAAAGCCAAAGAGAGTTTCATTTTTGTGAAAGGACATTGGTTGCAGCTGGACAGAAAATGAAATTACTGATGTCTTAGGAGGTACCATTCACTGTATGAAAATACCTATTTTCTGTAATTTTGTGTAATATGTAAAGTAGCAGTTGCTATGGACACTAAGGTATTGTCATACAAATAAAGGTATTAATCGGCCAAAATCTAATCTTGCTTTTATATAAACCAAAGATAAGACCCGGCTTTGAATATACTGTGCAATCTCGGGACCTGGTTTAAAAAAGGAATTTTATGGAATTAGAAAAAAAGGCATCTCCGAGGGGATTTCTAACATTATACAAATATGTACAGGGCCAGTAAAAACAGCTCTGTGGTAACCCGTTCATTAATAGAAGTGTACAAAGGATAAGTGGTCATCCATTTCGACTTGAAGAAAAGAGATTTTGCCTATGGGAGTGGAAAGTATTCTTTACAGTCAGAACAATACAGATGTGGGACTCTCTGCCTGAATATGTTGTGTTATCAGATTCTGCCCAGATTTTTGAATGATGTCTGCATGCTTTTTGGAAAAGAAAAATAATATTCAAAGAAGGATTATGTTTTTCTGCATAACTGAAAATCACTTTAAATTGAGGAGGTGAGGGGTTCGCCTCCTTCTTTTGGATCAACAGTAGCAATGCAGATATGTGAAAAGCTGAGCTTGATGTAGTCATTGATGGGTCTTTTTCAGCCTACATTGCTTGTTACTAAGAAAGGATTGTGGATTCAGGGCACAGCCTTGCAGCAGAGATGGTTGTAGTTTAAACAGATAAATAAAAAGACATGCTGTCTTGAGTTGGACATGAAAGAAATGGTACTGGCTCTGCATTCTAGATAACAAAACATTCATCCTGGATATACTAATTGGTTCTGATCTTCTGTCACGATCTGCTCCTCTGCCGGGTAGGCTTTGTGACCCATTTATCAGGCATAGAGCTGTTTCTTCCTGCTGACAGTTAGCAAGCTGTAATATTTATTTTATTGTATCGTCGTTTCTCAAAGTGCCCAGAGTGTCCGTTTGCTTAACTGCCCGATGTACATGGGCTGTCATTTTGGAGATTTTATTGGTAAGCAAATTTGTTCACAAAAAAAAAGTTTTGAATCGTCTTGAAGGAAAGTTGCCAAAAATCTGTTCAAATCCCATGCCACTCAGAAAATTCACATAATAGCCGAACAGGCAAAGTATCTGCCCTGTATCTGACACTTGTCATACTCTGATATAAATCATAGATGCAGACCGCAGTATTGATCTGTATAACCATGTAATAATACCCACTGGCTATTTAATAAGTCAAAGGTTTTGTGATGACAGATATAGAAAGATCAGAATGTGTTCCTTTTTCTTTTTACATATTTCTGACGCTGGAGTTTTGTAACACTAGAGATCAAATGTAATGGAGAATGCGGGTCCTGGATTAATACAAAATTCACCAAATTCACTAATAATTGCAAAAACCCGACAGTGCTAGGTGGATGGATAGATAGATAGGTGGGTGGGTGGGTGGATGGATGGATGGACAGAGGGCATGTAAAGACAGACAGACAGACAGACATACAGACTGCATGGAGAGGACTCTGGGGTCTTAGCGATATAATATAACATCCATAATGATTGGCAATTTGTCACCAGCATATCCTCTTAAACTCAGGCAACAGCTCCAGCGATGTAATTAAACCCCCTTATTGTTATATTTTTTATTAGATTATAATCAGTAAGTGGTGATTTTGCAGATGGAATAATTACCTGGTGATATGCCCTGATTACTTATCGCTAAACAGGGGAAGGGACCATATGATTTGATGTAAATAGGAATCATTAAGCCGCTGAAGGAATCCGAGATTAATTGTGTTATAAGAAAGGGTATAGAACATGCCCACGACTCTGCCAATGCAGACGTTCTGTGCCAAGTCTATTGGTCTGTCCTAATTACAGTCTCAAGAACTGATTAAAATGCAGGTAATTTCCTATGCCCACATTCCATGCTCAGCACTGCACCCTGTTGGCTGAAGTAGAGAAACACAGGTCCCATTCCACATTCTGAGATGACAATTATTGCACTATTTGACTTTGCACAGCAAACATTTTCTTTATTCATATATTTTCAGCTCTTCCTCCATTAATCATCCTTATTACCATCCTGGAGTGTAATACACTTTTTGCTATCTTATTACTAAAATAGAATATTGTCTTACTGCCTGGCACACAGTGGGTTAACGCCTGCCCATCTCACACCATCTTACTGTTTGGCATACACTGGGTTAACGCCTGCCCATCTCACACCATCTTACTGTTTGACACAGTGGGTTAATGCCTGCCCATCTCACACCATCTTACTGTCTGGCACACAGTGGGTTAACGCCTGCCCACCTCACACCATCTTACTGCCTGGCACACAGTGGGTTAACGAATGTGCCCATCTCACGCCATCTTACTGCCTGGCACACGGTGTAAGCACTCCCTATTTATTGGTGCCTAGTAACACCTCTATTGGAAGTAACTCAAACGTCCGCTAGAGGTCCTTACTTTGTCTGTGCTGCTCCCCATAGAGATACATTGATCTCTATGAGGCGATGCTGATTTGCCATGCATGCGCACTAGCCTCCCAGTGCATTCCTAAGGGAAAGCAGTGGATTGGCTGAGGTCATCTAAGCAATGGAGGCGGAGCCAGTCGCGGCGAGACCAGAGTGGCGTGGGAACAAAGCCGAGTAAAATCACATTTGCCATGGGATCGGAGGGGTGTGGGGACCTAAATAGTTAGTTCTACACGATAGTGTTAGGAATACATGTTTGTGTGCCTGACCCAATGCTATTCCTTTAACTCTTTATTGAAGGGCCTATATTGGCTATTATTACTATCTGACTTTAAACACCCTCTGCTGGCATGAACACAAGGAGAATCCTTTATCTTTTTACGAATAATTGCCAGTTTTTAAGGAATTCTAGGAGATTATTTGGGCTGCTCTGCAATAAGCAGTGTAACAAGTAATTTGGGAAGTCCCAGCCCGGCACTATATAACGAGGTCCGCCAGTCTGGGAGAGACCAGTACAATGTAGGTTTAGGTAGATATATTCCTGTAGCTTATCTCACACTGTCTAAGCCTGACCTTACAGCGCTGCCAAACGAACTGCATGTAATTGCCTCCATGCCCTTTCACTCATCCACTGATTATTGAGAGAATGCAGCCCGTTTAATGTTATTACCCGCGGATGTGCCTCGTCATTTTCATCCTCCCCAAACTTGTCACGTTAATCACAGCCTGCACCAGCCCCTGTATAACTGGTCCGTTTGTGGAGCTGTACGTGTGCATCTCCAGCATGTAATCATATTAATTTTAGGTTGTACTTTACCATTTTGTCTCAGCTGGTCGCCAGGCATCTGTCTGCTTCTTGGTTTCATTCTCTGAGTTTGTCGACACAATGCCGTTTGTGATTCCTAAACCCTCGTCTGTGGCAGGCAGAGTATAGTACAAACATACTGACACACTCACAGACACCAGTCAACACACTGACGCACAAACAGGGACCCTGCGGACATGTATGCTCATCAGTCTGCACGCACACCTGCACACACACACCTCCCCAAACACACAGACACCTGCTGACACGCCTGCATGCACCGACTTTGGATAAAGTCTGAGACCTATATAATGCATGGATATGACGCAATTATTCCTGCCTGTGACATACAAACATAAATACTTTTAGATTGTTTTTGTCATATTTTTGTATTCTTTTTTTATTCCTTTAGCACTACAGACATACATATACTGCCAGATAATGTGTATCAGATAAACTGTAGATGTCCTGATTTAGGCACACGGTCAGATAATACATATAACATATACCAGAGATAGCAGGATATGGGTACACTGTCAGATATACCGGAGATAGCAGGATATGGGTACACTGTCAGATACACTGTAGATAGAGCAATAACATGAACTAATCTGATCCCAGGTCTCTGCATGGCCTGCGACACTGTGAAACTACGGATGTTTCGCTCAGAGAGGTGGCATTGGATGGCTTGTCACCATGTAATTTCCTAAAGTAGTGAGAGCCTATTTTTGGATTTGTTGATCAGAGCACTGTCAATCTCTCGGAGGACAGACCCGGCCCCTCTAACCGCATGTAATTAGTTGCCCACTCACTGTTCATTGTCTTACTGATCCCACTGTTATTACGGACTCAGTTTATTACTGACCCAACTATGAGAATTCACATTGTAATATGTATGACCACCAAGTTCTTTTCAAAGCTGCTCGTTATCCATACCGTTATTCAGAGTTTATTCACACGGCTGATTGCTCAATGTAATTGTTATCAGATACTGTCAGTCTGTACCTATAGGGCACTCTGTATTTCACAGGTATATGTGTGAATATAGACTACTTTAGGGGCCAGCCACATGGGGAGAGGCCAGGTCACCAAGTGCTTTCAATTCTTATGTTTGAGTGTCAACACACGAGTGGAAAAATCACTTGATTTACTTTACACAGAAGAACATGCAGACAGTGTCTTTTATGAAGATAAACGTTCCATCTCTCAGTCAGTACACGTGCAACCTTTTGTCATGCCATCTTTTCTCTTTAAAAGCTTGGATTCCTGCTCCTAGAAAGGGCTGTTAGGCCCATCAGTAGTGGCTGCTCTTTTTTTTCATTTTACTAGAAAAATTACTGTTGTGCATCACCTGCAAAGTCTCTTTTGGGCACAGAAACTCAAGTCATGTTGGCACAACTATCCCAGAGTTCCCAGCTTGACATGCAAATGACATTGTGCTCCAGACGTTGTCATACAGTTCTGCAGACGCCCTTGGTATGGATATTGCTTTGAACACAGTTTTTCTTTTAAGCCATAGCATGGGTCATGGTCCAAAAGTACTAGTGGCCAGAATCCAGCCGTAGACTGTACAGTTTCGGCCTGGTGGTTCTCATCAGCATGGCGCTGGTTTTGGTCTGGACGTTTTGGAAGTCACACTGAGTGTGTTTAGCTAGGTGCCCTGAAAGGTTGGTCTGAGAGCAAACCATAAGTAATACCGTGTTTGGTCTTACCACAATCTTTTTTTTGCATGTCAAGGGAATTCTGGGATTGGTGTGGAAACATTATTTCTCAGATTTCCTTCTGTGCCCGGATTTCAGGTATACAGGTGATGCACAGCAGTAATGTCTCTATTTGTACTGTTGGGACTTTTTATTGTGTTTGGTTTTACCACAATCTTTTTGGCACCTGCCATTCTCTGAAGACACAGGTCATCTTTGCTATGTGTCTGTCTGTCTGTCTGCTTTGTGGATGTGCGGGTCTGTTTCCTAGCACAAGCCGAATCCATGCAGACAGGTGTTCGTGTCTTACTAACCATACCTTCAGAGGTTTCCATGTTCAATAATGTTGACAGACAGAGTAAATCACCTGGTCCTCTCACAGGCGTGTGGGGTAAATGTCTGTTATAATTTAATTGGACCCTTAACTGTTTAGTTCTTTAGGTATTGCTGACAGGTTGGATTGTCAGACTCCTTATGGATTTCTGAATTAAGGTCTCCATCTGGTTGAATTTATTTAACAAATACTCTGTTTTATTCATGATTTTCCCAGTAAACATGTGACATTAGTGTTTCTCCAGACAGTGACCTCTCTAGTGGTCAGGAACTGACTCATAGCCCTCAGCTGAGATAGCTTGGAGTGCACACTCATTGGGGTACATGGGAGTTTTAAGGCATTGGAAGAATGTATCTATGGATTAAGCTATTTACGTGATGACTGACCGTGATACAGTATGGAGACTGCGAATCTCATAACCCATTGGATGTGATGCATTGCTAGCTATTACCACATGGCTGTTTTACAGGAAAAACCATGATGACCAGCAGTAATGTAAAAAACAGCTGCACATACGGACACATTACTGGGAGTATTATCACTGTGGAGCTCTGTTATACACTCAGACACATTACTGGGAGTATTATTGCTGGGGAGCTCTGTTATACACTCAGACACATTACTGGGAGTATTATTGCTGTGGATCTGTTATACACTCCGACACATTACTGAGAGTATTATTGCTGTGGAGCTCTGTTATACACTCAGACACATTACTGGGAGTATTATTGCTGTGGAGCTCTGTTATACACTCAGACACATTACTGGGAGTATTATTGCTGTGGAGCTCTGTTTTACACTCAGATAAACCAATAATATGGAGCTCTGAGAAAAGAGACATTTTCATAGAAAAGAGGGACAGAGGGATTTAGACCTAAAATAGGGACACATGGGAGGTATGCTTTCTACTTAATCCTAAAACAACATGGACAATCACAGCCTTGTGTACGATATAATAATTGTATTACTGCCGAGATCAGATCCTAAAACCAGACCCTTGGGCACCTCCAGTCTCAAGCAATAGTCATTATTGTAACCCTATCGCGCAGCAGCACAACATGCTTGTACTTAAGGAATAACTGGTTCTGATAATGTGTTAATGGACGTGTGGATTGTCCTCCCACTTAGCCCAGCAGTCAGCGTTCTCTGCACAATACGGAAACACTAGCCACTAGAAATGGGTATTTACCGATGCTGTACTAGAAATGGGTATTTTCAGATGCTGTCAGTCTGCGTGGTTTGGGCTTCTTTCTATGTATGTCCTGCAGGGAAATTCTAGAATGCAGAAATATGAATCGGAGCGTGCTGACATTTTCCTGCACTGTTGACACATTGTGGCTGCGCTGTCATAACGTCTATGCACTCTGCTAAACTTTAACCTGCACTTTCACCGCCGTCAGCTCCGCAAATTCTCTTTCTGTCAGTTTATTATGTACAACCCCTCTTACGAGTCCTGTTTACAAACACACGTAGACCAACAGGAGCGTAGCTAAATACATAAAATGATAATAAATGAGAAAGAAAACCGTCACTGCGCAAGTCCGTATACACCACGGGCCTCAATTTCATATTAGTATTAGCATTTCTAATTATTCAAATCTGTTAGAAAAAACTTTCCAAGTGGTTTTTGTACAAAAAAAAATATTACATCAAAGAGCCCTAAAAAATCTATATCAAAATCTAAACATCCTTTGTAAGTATCGTTGGAGTATAAAAATGTTTAAAAAATAATTTAAAATTGTATTCCACTATAGCGAAACTGATCGCTGACTTGAAAAAGTGTTGTTTAAAATTCATACTGTCTCATGTTGTGTAAGACTTTACTCTTTAACTATACTACTACACCTGAAATTAAAGATAAACGAAGACTTACATGCCCTACAAATGAACATACTTCCAAAGGGTTACTCCACCCAATAGACAGTTATTTATTTATTTTTTTCAAGAAAACATTAATTTTGCTTATAGTAATCCTTGCTATATTGACCCCCATCTACCAAAAAGAAAATGGAGAGACTCTAGCTAAAATGTACCTCCATTCTCCCCTGCTATGTTACCTCCCCCTCACTGGAGGGTGATGAATGTCAGGGAGGGTAGATTAAGGGGAGGACATAGGTAGCACAGAGGCTTTCACACATCATATTTGCACAGAATCCACATTAACACCCCAAATTCTTGTCCCGTTGGCTAATGACGCGACTGGAGGCTATGCTTTCGGCTGCAGAGGGGTTAAACTCTGTATGTGCAGCAGGCACCATAACCACTTGTAATTTTCTTTGTAAAATTAGTTACTTTCATTGTATTGTGTGCATGTTGCTGTCCAATTGCTCTTCACTAAAAGGGATCGGTCAGTGCAAAGTTTGCATTTATACCAATACACCAAAGTAATTTCATTAACATATTTATCTAGTAAGATAGGGAATTGATATTGATTTTTTTACACTGCTTTTAATTTATTATCTGTATAATGCTTTAAATAATTGGGGTCAGCTCCGGCCTGCAGTTTTCCTTAAACATTAGAAAATCATCTGACATAGAAAAATGCACTCCAACAATTAGATAAAAGTAAGGTATGGAATAACTCATGGACCTTATGATGTGCAACCATTGATCCTTAGGGAACTTAATGTAGTGGTTTCCAGGTTGTTATTGTTAGTCTTCTAGAATTCGGAATAGATGCTAAATGGAAGTTCATTCATTACATTTTGGAACAAGAAGATGTTGGTAATTTTCACACCCAAAAATGTAGATTTTAAGACCAAACATGAACTTACAAATTATGCTCCAGTTGTATTTGGTAAATTGTGAATTGAAAAGAATGTGGGTATATTTAATATTCAACTCCATTAATAGTCTGGTTATTTGCCCTTTTTATGAAATGTTGCCATTGATAATCTACTTTAGTGCAAAGGAAAATGTTGCAGTAATTTTCTTTAAATGTGTGACTGATAATTTATGCCATGATTTGATGTTTTTGAATACATTTTTCAAATTATTTAACATTTTTGGATAAACTTTATAATATTTTTTGTTAAATATAAAAATATTTTTTTTAAAAAAATGTATGTAAACTTTTTTTATCAATATAGCAAAAATATGAGACTATTAAAATATTTTTTGAAATATTAAATCATTTGAAAAGTTTATCAAAAAAATATAATTTAATTTGAAATACTTATCCAAAAATATTAAATCTAAAGCCTTAGTTAAGTTTATCAGATTAAAAATGTGTAGCCATTTTCTTAGGACCAATGATTTATTTGTATTTATTTATTCTTTTGTTATTGTTGTTTTAAGACACGCTATTTAAGCATATTAATATATGTATTAGATATATTGGTGTATCTTTGTCATTCTGGCAATGGCTCACCAACCTCTATAGAAGCGCTCTAATTAAGCCACATTAAATGTATTCGCCATGGCACACTGTAGTGCGACTTGCAAAGCTCATATATGCACGTAAAGGCACAATGGTTCATTGACAGAGGGAAGTAGAAAGTGTGTCTAAAGCCATTTTTAATTGACAAGAAAAACGTGTGCTTGGTATGCTGTCCACAAATGCACTTTTGATGGCCTGACAAGCTCGCTTTGCAGATTGGCTTAATTCCAAAATCCCAGCACATCCACAATGTAAAATCATGGAAGAGGCGCTCACTGGGAGCACATTAAAATGTTTTTCAGAATGTTGATTTACACACAAAAAACGGAATTATGCAAGATCCATCAAACAGTCTCCCTTGCTTACGTTCTTCGTGTACAGCAAAGTATAAGTGTACCTCTGTGGAGGAATCCTCCCAGGAACTTGCTCGAACTTGATTTTAATATACTCCTTAATATATTATCTATTTTTTTTTTTTTTTTTAGATTTTATGCTTATTAGAGGTCCTGCAGTTTAAGCGATGTCTGGATCGTGTTTCGGATCTAAGACCCTAAAGTATGAAATCACTCTAGGGAGCAACAAAATTGATCTGAGAAAAGTTTTTTTTACTCTGGATCACAAAATTAGGCTAATCAAATATGTTAATGTAACTGAGTGATAATATGAAAATACGAGAGATATAAAATATGTGTAAGAAGCAGTAAAGGATGGAAGCAATGAGTCTATTATCATCCGTAAATTCAATAGGCTGCTGAGAAGATGGAGCTCTTACGTTTAGAATAGATATAAGTAGACCCATCCTCCTAGCTGTAATATAGTAACAGTATTGTGTAAACCAGGAGTGCTCTAAAGGTAGATCATAAGATGTTGTAGAACTACAACACCCATGATGCTATGCATGTCTTTAGAATGCCTTTAGAATGGCAAAGTATCATGGAAGCTGTAGTTTTAAAACATCTACTTTTGGGCACCCCTAGTGTAAACATTTCTCTAGCGTTTCAAATTGGTTTTAATAATTCCTGCAGGCTTCTGGAGAGACTCGGGGCACTGGAGGAAGACTAGCTGGTTATCTAACACATCAGACAACATTTCGTATGTGGGAGGTTTGTTTATTAGAATGTGATAGAAGGTCTTCCCATTTGTTTGTTAAATTAAGCAGTTCGCAGGTCCAGTGTTAAAGAAGAATGGTGTTAACTAGAGTAAATATTGTCTACCAGGCCACGTTAACACAAGAACATTGTCATCGGACATGTGGCATGGTTGTCCAATAATAATACAGAATTTAGAAATAAAATACAATTACATTAATATTGATGGGATTCTTCCTTCCTTACAGTTTAAGTAGGATATATAACCACGACAATGTAATTATAGTTAATATTCATTAAATAGTGTACCAGTTCATATAATAGAGTTCTGTCCTTGGTCCACGTCCCTTTAATCTGTTTATAAATGATCTTGAAGTGGGCATGGAAAATCATGTTTGGGTGTTTGCAGATGACACAAAACTAGGTAACATAATACAGTCTCTTGACATGTGCACAGTCGCCTTGTCGGCATATGCACAAAACCCCCCCACCAATACCCATTACCAAAAAAGACGCTGACACCAGGGTTTTGGCAAAAGAATATCACAGCTTTAATTTATTATTAACATAAATTATAAAGGTCATTGTCAACATCAGGCCCAGGTTGGCCTGCACAATTACCACAGTAGTTTACAATTTAACCCCTTGACAATGACCCACCCCCACGTAACATAATACCCAAACATTGTAACATATTAACTTAACATTGAAACATGACCATTGCCACCAAAGGGCACCACCAGTGTAGGGGCATACCGAGACACCCCTACACACCCTGGTTCGGAGCTACCTACGAGCTCGAACCTACCAAACCAGTCCAAAGGCCTACCTATTAGCCCTGAACTCCAAACTTTTCCCCCATCTTACTCTTTTCTCCCCCCAACTTTACTCTCCATCCCCCGCCGCCGTGACCAAACGGGAAACACCTGAAAGCAAAGGGAGGGTGTGTGGGACAACAACAGGTAAGTGTAATTTTAGATTAAAAGTGATCCTTAGATCCAAAATGGCCACTACTTATACTCCCCTTATAACTCCACCCCACTCCATGTCCTTAGGCCCATCCCAAACCACTGACCCCTAGATGGCCTGTCTCCTGGCAATGTCAAGGCCCAC
This sequence comes from Pelobates fuscus, assembly GCF_036172605.1. Lineage (NCBI taxonomy): Eukaryota > Metazoa > Chordata > Amphibia > Anura > Pelobatidae > Pelobates > Pelobates fuscus. The sequence goes on along the minus strand of NC_086317.1, from coordinate 14,960,236 downwards.
TCCCCTTAGCTGCGCTGCTCCATGGGCTACAGAACATGATATAACTTTTCGACAGAGTGATTTGGATAAATCGGGGACTACACAGGCAAATGATATTCAATATAGATAAATGGAAAATCATGCGTTTTGTATTAAGGAACCGCAAGCAACGTACACGTTAAATAGAGTTGAGCTGGAAAACCTTTAAATGAAAAGAACTTGGGAGCAATTATAGATCACAAACTACGCAACAGTGTACAATGTGGACCTGTCACTGCTATGACTACTAATGTGCTGTCATGGATAAAACGGGGTATTGATTCTTGAGATCAAAATATAAGTTTGCTCATTTATAAATCAATGGTAAACCCCCATCATTAAGGTGCAGTGGAATTTTGGGCTCCAGTTTTAACAATCTATAAAAAGTGCAGATGTGAGCTAGAACATTAATAAAGGGGATGGGAAAGATTATTTATGAAGAAAGGCTAGAAAAACGGAAATTGTTTTCAATAGAAAAAAAAGGCGCCTCAGGAGGGATATGTTAGCACAATACAAAGATACACAAGGTCAGTACTAACCGCTGAGTGCTAACCTGTTCATTAGCAGGAATATACAACAGACAGGTGGTCGCCAATTGAGAGTGGAAGAAAGGAGTTTTTACTTACAGCGAAGGAAAGGGTTCTTTATGGTGAGAACAATACAGATGTAGAATTTTCTGCTTAAAATTCAGATTCTATACATTGTTTTTTCAAAACGTCTGGATGTGTTGGGTTATCTATTAATTGGGCTATTGATCCAAGGAGAAACCTGTTTACCATCTTGTAGTCGTGACAGAAATGTTTTTTACTTTTTGTGACATAATTGGAATAGTTTCAGATTGGGCAGGTGTGGTTGCCTTTTTTTGGATCAACTACAGAAGAAGATGAGTTTTAAAGGTTGAACTCAATGTAACGATGGAATGTCTTGCATACATGGAGCGGTTTCTACATAATAACCTGTCTAGCAAGAGTATTCTAAGGCAACTATTGTTTAGATCACACAGTGTAACAGGTTGATATCTTCTAATATGTTATTTTGTTTTCATTTTTGTGACATTCGATTGATGAATGTTTTGTCTTTTTCTTACTGATATTATGTTCTGTGAGATTATAAAAGCCAGCCACTCACACTGACATATTGAGTCAGCCAACTGTACCAAATCCAGCCCTATTTCAACGTAAGGGTGAGCGAGAGGTAGGCTGGCTAAGCATTGTTGGATTTGGAGTTCACTAAAGCTGGGGTTCACATTGTAGCTTCCACTGTTCTTAAGCTAAACATTCGGTAAAGGTGTACGAAACGCATAGCATTCCGTGTGCTATCATCATGACTATTTATATGTTACCATACGGGGAGGGGAGAGGGGGGCTGCTGGCTGCTTTTTATTTATTTATTTTCTTTGACTGCTTTACACACAATAACATTAAGCAAAGTGAGCAATAGGGAGTTATGTTCTAACCAAACGCACAGAGCGATAAACTATGTAAATGTAACCAAGAATCTTCACATTAAAATTGGGCGATTGTTGTCTTACTTTGCAGTGATTGTAATTATAACGGATATATTGTACATCATATAACTAACGTAAGTCACAATGTATACAGTCGATCAGCTCCTAGCCTTTCAACCTACTGCGGCTTTAATTGGTCCCAGAAGGAAGGTAACATTTTAGTTAACAGGTCTCTTATTCCAAACTATTATACCATTACTGGTATCTGGGTATGTGCTGATGGGATAGCTCAGTAGTTGTTACTCCAGCTGTTTGTCATCCTCGTTTAGTCAATAAATGAGAACACGTTAGCTCTTGATTTAATACTGTTGGACAAGCATTTCAAATGATTTCATATTTTTTGGGAGAAACATTTAAAACTAGTTATTCAAAATATTAAAATATCAGAAAATATATCATACATAAAGAAAAAACAGCGTGTGTTTGTGTGTGTGTGTGTGTGTGTGTGTATATATAAATAAAAATAATGTTCAAAAATGAAACCATTAAACATTTAAAAGTTTATCAAACAAATGTAGAGATATTAGAATATAATTATTAGAAATTGAGAGTTTTTCCAGTCCGGATATTTAGCCTCCAATTTACATTTTCCTAGTGTTTCCCAACATTTCATGGTTTAGTGAATAACCCTAAAAAGTGATTTACTTCTTGGGGAATTGGTGGCCAACGTCAGCCAGAATAATCAGATTCTGACCACCGAGTTTAGCTGTTTCCTGGTCAATTCCTGGCAATTCCCACTTTACAGGGATTTTCTCTAAAGTGAGAATTTAATGTGAAATCAAAATGAATTTCAAACTTAAGGTGAAAAAATAGCCAAGCTGTCAGGTCGGGTATTCTGGCCTCAAATCTGAAATTCACTTTTATTTCACTTAGTGAATAACCCTGACGGGGAATGGCCCAGGTGGCTCACAGACTGTCTATTTTTTATTTATAATTACCAAGTAATCTATTGTAGTGACTCGCAACCCAAACTGCACAACCTAGGCAACAATATTTTATATTCAACATTGCCCATAGCCAGCACTCACTGTCCCGTGGCTACCTACAATGTAGTAAGCACTCACTGTCCCATGGCTACCTACACTGTAGTAAGCACTCACCCTCCCATGGCTACCTACACTGTAGTAAGCACTCACTGTCCCATGGCTACCTACACTGTAGTAAGCACTCACCCTCCCATGGCTACCTTCACTGTAGTAAGCACTCACCCTCCCATGTCTACCTACACTGTAGTAAGCACTCACTGTCCCATGGCTACCTACACTGTAGTAAGCACTCACCCTCCCATGTCTACCTACACTGTAGTAAGCACTCACCGTCCCATGTCTACCTACACTGTAGTAAGCACTCACTGTCCCATGGCTACCTACACTGTAGTAAGCACTCACCCTCCCATGTCTACCTACACTGTAGTAAGCACTCACCGTCCCATGGCTACCTACACTGTAGTAAGCACTCACTGTCCCATGGCTACCTACACTGTAGTAAGCACTCACCGTCCCATGGCTACCTACACTGTAGTAAGCACTCACTGTCCCATGGCTACCTACACTGTAGTAAGCACTCACCGTCCCATGGCTACCTACACTGTAGTAAGCACTCACCCTCCCATGGCTACCTACACTGTAGTAAGCACTCACCGTCCCATGGCTACCTACACTGTAGTAAGCACTCACCCTCCCATGGCTACCTACACTGTAGTAAGCACTCACCCTCCCATGGCTACCAAAACTCTAGTAAGCACTCACCCTCCAACAGCTACCTACACTCTAGTAAGCCCTTGCCCTCCCATGGTTATCTACACTCTAGTTGACACTCACCCCCTCCTGACTATATACACCCTAGCCAGCACTCACTGCCCTGACTACATGCACACTAGCCACTAGCACACTACCTACATTCAGATCATCACTTGCCCTCTCCTGGTTGTACTTCAGTTAGAGCTTGCCCTCCCCTGGCTATTGTTTGGCAAGGCTGCGATGCCATTTGCACAGCCATTTCCTTTGTGTTTAGAGGACACTGCATACTCGGCTGTCGGCTGCTGTGGAAACAATCTTTTTGATCATGTTTTTTTTGTCTCACTGTTTCATGAAAATTCATTAATCTGTGACATTTAAACACTGTGTCTGAGAGGTGTCTGCTGCTGGGGCCGGCTGCCTGCATCAATACTGTGCTGAGATGCTGGCATCTCGTCAATATTTAGGGGGCCCCAGCAACAGCACTTGGATGTAGCGCCTGCCAAGAATCACGCACTCACCGGCTCCTTAACGAGCTTCAGCTAACGGATATTAGAGCGTCAAATCCTATCACGGCTTCGTAACACGTAGCAAGCAGTCTCACCCTCTCCTCCTCCCTGCTCTCTCTCTCTTTGCTCTCTCAGTCCTTGTTTATCTGATGTCATTCACAAAGCCATAAATATGGATGTTAGAATGTAACAGAGACGCCTTTATCAAACCTGAGGCTCAGGACATCACAGCCAAATCTGGTTATATGTCGCCACTCTGGGAGAAGGCATACATCAATTCCTCCACGCTGTGAAATAATTGTTCTGCATCGTTCGTGTTGTTTGCATCCCAAGTTTGAAGAAAAAAAGCGACATTTTAGGAAGCAGAGAAAACAATGTAATTTATCCTAAACCGGTAATAAACCTGAGATATGAGGAGTCATGTCAGTTCAGATCTTTGACTTTAAATCCATCCTCAAAACACACTAACGCACTATGGTAGAGAGAGCTCCCAGCTTGAGATTTAGGTTCAAATTAATTATCCAACATATTGAAATTTTAGAATAAATATTACTGCATTGGAGTTTAGTCAGAATTCGTTTGGAGGTGACAGCTATTATTACTTTAATAAAGCCCTTACTAAAGCGACTAGCCATGTATTTTCTGCTAAATTTAAAGGTCATTATTCTCTTTTAATTCTGGTCGACCTCTGTGCTGCTTCAGGAGGATCCACCAGTCGCTCCTTCTTCAAATTCTTCAGAAATGTGGCCTCTGTGACTCTCTACTTTCCTGCTTCTCATCCTGTCTTTCCCAAAGTTTTTTTTTTAAGTGTTGCGTTTGCTGGTGCCACCTCTGCCCACAACCAGTCTCCGCTGGAGTCCCAAGGGTCAGTTATTGGCCCCTTTTTGTTCCTTGTTTACACCACTTCTTGGTGACCTTTCTGGCTCCTTCAGATTTTAGGGCCATCTAGATGTTGGCGACAGTCCGATTTACCTCTCCTTAAATGGCCTCTCTTCTGCCGATCTGGAATGTGTCACTAATTGCCTCCCTTCCATGTCTAACTAGATGTCTTCCTGCCCTCAAACTAAAGCTTTCTAAAACGGTAAAATAGTCCACCTCCGTCTAACATTTCAATGAAACATCTATTACCCCAGCCCCACTGCCTGCATTTACGTCTAAATGCTCTTAGTACCACACCTAGTGTGCATCTTGAATGGAGAAATCAGACAGCCTGCTTGAGGCGCATACCATCACAAACAAACAAATTACACCTCAACTCAATATCATACTTTGAAATTACATTTATTCCACCATTCATAGCAGTCCTGGCAATGTTACAACTGGTTCAACTAAGATAATAAAAGCTGTAACCTGGGATACATCCTGGCTATTCACCTGGCATAGATGCTGGCTATACACCTGGGATAAATCCTGGCTATACACCTGGGATAAATCCTGGCTATACACCTGGGATAAATCCTGGCTATACACCTGGGATAAATCCTGGCTATACACCTGGGATAAATCCTGGCTATACACCTGGGATAAATCCTCGTTATACACCTGGGATAGATCCTCACTATACACCTGGGATAGATCCTCGCTATACACCTGGGATAGATCCTCGCTATAACCCTGGGATAGATCCTGACTATACACCTGGGATAGATCCTGACTATACACCTGGGATAGATCCTGACTATACACCTGGGATAGATCCTCGCTATACACCTGGGATAGATCCTCGCTATACACCTGGGATAGATCCTCGCTATACACCTGGGATAGATCCTCGCTATACACCTGGGATAGATCCTGACCATACACCTGGGATAGATCCTGACTATACACCTGGGATAGATCCTGACTATACACCTGGGATAGATTCTGGCTATACACCTGGGATAGATTCTGGCTATACACCTGGGATAGATCATAGCTATACACCTGGGATAGATCCTGACTATACACCTGGTATAGATCCTCGCTATACACCTGGAATAGATCCTCGCTATACACCTGGGATAGATCCTGACCATACACCTGGGATAGATCCTGACTATACACCTGGGATAGATCCTGACTATACACCTGGGATAGATTCTGGCTATACACCTGGGATAGATTATGGCTATACACCTGGGATAGATCATAGCTATACACCTGGGATAGATCCTGACTATACACCTGGTATAGATCATAGCTATACACCTGGGATAGATCCTGACTATACACCTGGGATAGATATTCGCTATACACCTGTGATACATCCTGGTTGTACACACGGGAGATGCACCTGGAATAGATTCTGGCTATGCACCAGGGACAGATGCCAGCTATAAACCAGGGATAGATCTTGGCTTTATTTCTGGGCTATACACTTATCAGCCACAACATTAAAACCACCTGCCTAATATTGTGTTAGTCCCCCTCGTGCTGCCACAAAACAGCTCTGATGTGTTGAGGCATGGACTCCACAAGACCTCTGTGTGGTATCTGGCACCAAGACATTGGCAGCAGATCCCTTGCGTCCTGCAAATTGTGAGCTGAGGCCTCCGTGTATCAGATTTGTTGCATGCCACAGATGCTCATTTGGAATGAAATGTGGGGAGTTTTGAGGCCATAGCAACACCTTGAACTCTTTGTCACGTTCCTCAAACCATTCCTAAACAATTTTTGCACTTTGAAGGCACTTTCACTGGTGGGCAGGGGTCATTGTGGGCATGCTAACCTGTCTGTGGCTATACAGCTCCACATGCATCAAACTGTGATGCACTGTGACACCTTTATGTCATGGCCTGTATTGTAAGTTTTTCATCATTTTGATCGATTGTGCATCAATGAGCGGTCGGTGCCCAATGGTTTAACGTCATTCTTCCTTGCACCACTTTTGGTAGGTACTAACCACTGTATACCAGGAACACCCCACAAGACTTGCTGTTTTTTTATTTATCTGGCCCAGTCGTCTAGCCATCACTATTTGGCCCATGTCTAAGTTACTTACATCTTTTTGCTTGCTTGAAATTCAGCTGACTGTTTACTTCCTACCTAATCTATCGCACCCCTTGACAGGTGACAACGATATAATCAACGTTATTTACTTCACCTGTCAGTGTTTTAATGTTGTGGCTGATCAGTGTATAATTGATTCTATTTATTTATTTATAACCAGGATATATCCCAGGAGCCAGGTATCCACAGTTCCTTACCATTTACTGCTGACAACAATAGCTTTGCGGTGATCACACATGAAAACATAACATATACCTCGTTACCAACATTCAAATATTGGTAACATTTAGCATTTAACAATGTCCAGCTAGTATTTCATTAACTATATAGAATGTAGAAGGCACGTTTCAATATCACATCCAACACCTCTTCTCCAGGATTCAGTTTTCTGCTCTCCGTCCTTCTGCCCGTCTCTCCCCATCCAATTACTCTGAATTTGAGTAATGCTTTCATTTTGGTTTTTCAGTAAAAGCATATAGTAAATGTGTGAATTTTATCCATTTGCAAAGGCACTGAAAAAAAATACAGGGACTGGGAGTAGCAATAAAACCATACACAGCCTAGATCTTCCTAATCCGAAATCTGCCTCCACTATTAATACACCAACCTGTTACACACTTAATGAGTTTATTTCACAATGTTTCACGTAGAAGTGCATATGTTTAGCCATTATCCATTATTCTGATATGCGCTTTTTGACAGTAATCCATATTACATCTGAATGGATACCGGAGGTTCTATTGAAATTTCAGATTTACATGAGTTGGTCAGACATTTAGTTCAAGGGGAAAAATATATTTAATGGAATGAACAGCAGAACCCAGCTTGGACTTTCATTGGAGGTCTTTCACTGGAGGTGTGACCATGTGTGTGGAAGTGTAGAACAGCAGAACCCACCTTGGACTTTCATTAGAGGTCTTTCACTGGAGGTGTGACCATGTGTGTGGAAGTGTAGAACAGCAGAACCCACCTTGTACTTTCATTAGAGGTCTTTCACTGGAGGTGTGACCATGTGTGTGGAAGTGTAGAACAGCAGAACCCACCTTGGACTTTCATTAAAGGTCTTTCACTGGAGGTGTGACCATGTGTGTGGAAGTGTAGAACAGCAGAACCCACCTTGGACTTTCATTGAAGGTATTTCACTGGAGGTGTGACCGTGTGTGGAAGTGTAGAACAGCGGAACCCACCTTGGACTTTCATTAAAGGTCTTTCACTGGAGGTGTGACCATGTGTGTGGAAGTGCAGAACAGCGGAACCTACCTTGGACTTTCATTAGAGGTCTTTCACTGGAGGTGTGATCATGTGTGTGGAAGTGTAGAACAGCGGAACCCACCTTGGACTTTCATTAGAGGTCTTTCACTGGAGGTGTGACCATGTGTGTGGAAGTGTAGAACAGCGGAACCTACCTTGGACTTTCATTAGAGGTCTTTCATATAGGTGCAGGGTGTGTATTGTAATATTATTTAGGGAAAGTCTTGTGTAATCTCCTGTCTGGGCGTGGGGACTGTGCAGAGCCATCTGCTGGTTGTAAATGAGTTTGAAACAGTTATGTGCAGCACACCCTTTTGGTTGAAACAGTTATGTGCACTACCTAAACAGCAAGGCTCAGTAATTTGCATATTCAGGAAGATTTGCATATTATGGTGTCTGCAGACAGGTGACATGTTTCTTGTTGGTCATTGTCTTACCCACCACCTGGGAGGTATGATCTTGGGTCAGGCAGTGTTAGGGAAGACTAACTGTCCGACCGAAGGTGTATTTATACGACTGAAGGATCCTGTCATACACTAATAGTAGGGATGCGTTTTTCTAATTTTTTTCATATGCTTCATTTGAAAAAATATATATTTCCCATCAATGCTCGATGAAATGATTATTAAAATAAAATACTTTTAAGATGACCGCTGTCCTTTAAATACATGCAGTCATGTGACTGTGAAATAGCATTGTACATCCTTGTTCTATGCCTTGAATATAGTATATGCTGACCGAAATGGTAGAGGGGTCAAGTATCGACCCAAGACTCCTAACTACTGAACAAATGTTGTGGGTCCACCAGACATTCAGCACGGAGCCATGATCTCCATCAGACTGACCTGTTATACGACGAAATACAAGTTCCAATGGCTGAAATGAAAATATGTGCAACAATTTGAGACTTCTGTAAGTCAGATTCCACGCGCTATTAGCTTTTCCATCACTTATTCACTCAGATTAGTCGAAGATTTGCATCCTGGTCATCTAAAAGCTTCGTAGACTGTATGAATGAGATCTTAATGCATGGGTTTTCCTTTAGTAGCCAATAGCTGGGACATTAAAAGGCATTCTGTGTGGTCCGGAGACCCTTCATTAACATGGTGTTACTTATCGCTGTGCTGCGATATCACTACATATTCTGTAGCGCTGTACATACAGATATTCAGGCAGTATTGGGGCCCTTGAAATCAGTTCAGCCCTTCCAGGTTTCTAGGATGTTAGGTAACAGGTATTAGGCAGAGCCTGATGAAGGGACTGACCATGCCCTGGGGTCAGTATTACAATACATCCCAAAAAACAAAAGTATATACACTAGAGGTGAAGAAAACGTATAGCTGAAAGTGATCCCAGGTGTACTTCACAGCCACCTAAGAAAATATATACATATACAAAAAAAGTGGAAATCACTTTTTTTGTATATGTATATATTACAATACACCCCCCCCCCCCCCCCCCCCCACACACATTCACAGCTCTCCTGACTTAACTCTTCCCATTCTGCAGGACAGAAACTCCTCTGTTTGTTCAATAAATTGGGATTGTTTCAATGTACGTTAAAACAAGTGACTCATCATTTCCTGATTTATATTCATCACACAGAGATTGTTTGGAATTTTAAGTTGTTTCTTATTTCCTTCCAATTTGTTGGTTGAAGAGCAGGCTCTATTTGTTTGAGGAACCTGCATGTATGTTTATATGTATGTATGTATGTATGTATGTATATGTGTGTATGTTTATATGTATGTATGTATGTATATGTGTGTATGTTTATATGTATGTATGTATGTATATGTGTGTATGTTTATATGTATGTATGTATATGTGTGTATGTTTGTATGTATGTATGTATATGTTTGTATGTATGTATATGTGTGTATGTTTGTATGTATATTTGTATGTATGTATATGTGTGTATGTTTATGTGTGTGTATGTATATGTATGTATGTATATGTGTGTATGTGTGTGTGTGTATGTATGTATATGTGTGTATGTTTATGTGTATGTATGTATATGTGTGTATGTTTATATGTATGTATGTATGTGTGTATGTGTGTGTGTGTATGTATGTATATGTGTGTATGTTTATGTGTATGTATGTATATGTGTGTATGTTTATATGTATGTATATGTGTGTGTATGTGTGTGTGTGTATGTATACATCTTGATAACGAGAAGCCTGTAGGAACTAGCAGTGCTTAGTAGCCCGTTAATATTTTATTAGCTCTATACTCTGTTCTCAGAGCCGGACTGGCATTAGATGGCTGCAGTCGACAGAGCGCGCTTAATATTTCAGAAGGAAAATAGGGTTTCAGCTGCCCAGTCTCTGAGTAAAAGGGGTTAAATGATGTCACCTGCGCTCAGTAACACGATCTGTTTATATGTCCACTAACAGCAGATAAATATTTGGGTTTCTAAGGGGCCTATTCATTAATCTGAAGCCGATGCCTGGCATAGTCTGCCCAAAGAAATGCCACCTAAATTACCCTCTGCTGGCAGGATAGTAAGCTGTGCAGCGTTACTATAAATTAACCCGTGGGAAGTACAGAAAGAGCAACAAACATTGCCAGCTCTTTACCTTCTTTCATACACCATAGCAAGTATTTTGCAGGAGCTGGTACCGGCCACTGACCCCATTGGTTTCCGTGTGATTTAGTCTTTCTTTGGGTTAATGCTGGGGGGGCATCCCATAATTGGGTGTTTATTATTTAGACCTGAATTGTGATAAACGTCTGCTGACCACACAGAAAGGAAAGGGGCACATTCTGGGCTATTGTGGTTTCCTAAAATGTTTTAATTATTGTATGTGTTATGTATGTTTCATGATGTTTCATGTTTGTTCAATATAACTTTTTTTCTGCCTGAGGTTTTATTATTTTTTTTCTACACCAAGGGAGAACACACAATAGGAATTTGGCATTTAGATGTCCCATTTTCTCCTTCCCCAGGTGAAAGCGGTGACAGCGGAAGGATTGGCCGGTTCATCCATGTTCATGATACAGCGAATAAGAGTGGGAAGTAAAGTGAGGTCTGTGTTCAGATGCTCAGACCTGCCGCATTAATCAGGTACCCTCTTGTTTCCTTTCGTAATAAGTCGTAAGTGTGAACCACAAGCATACAGGATTCTGGCTGCCAAAACCACATGGTACATTGTATAATTTGGCAGCTAAAATGCAATTCAGACATGATAATCTACCCTTTGTAGTGCAGACTATGACTTGGTTAATTGGGAAAGTCGCCTGTATACAAAGGTTACTAGTAGTGTGTGTTTCCTACCAGATGGGGGCACTATGACTGCCTAATGATAAATACATTTATAAAATAAATTATAATAACTTTTCTTATATAAAACAGGTACATGCAGCCTCTGGTGACAGTAATTGACAGATCTGCAGCCGGTTGTTAAAGTGTGTGAGCGTGTGTGTGAGCGTGTGTGTATGCGATTTCCCCATTAATTTCTGAACTAAATTCTGCATACTCCCCCTCACCCCTCTCCCGCCCAGAGAAGAGCGACGGATACAGAGTTCCAGTATTGAGAACACCTTTTTGTCAGATCTAGGGATACCAGTCTCTTATTTGCTGTTGTTACATTATAGTAAACCAGGGGACCAATAGGAATGTTGGGTTTCTGCGATCCATCGTATTGCTAACTCCCCCTCTTTCTGCAGGTGGATAAAACAGTGATTTGATTAAAATGCACAGTATTCATTGTTACTGTTTAATATTCCGTGAGTCCTTGATTAATTCAATTTCAGATTTTCAGTTATCATTTACAATACGTTAGTGCCAGCAATTGTGGGTAAAGCATGGGGATAGGATCTTGAGAACAAATCACGTTTTATGCTATTTAGCTTTACACGGATTAAACATATGTACAAGCATGTTAGAACGTGCATCTCCATCCTTCCTAGGTAAAACAGACAGACAGACAGACAGACGGACTAGTTTTACCTGGAACGTAAATGGTAAATAAAAGCAGATAACTATTGTGCCCGTTCTGCCCACCTCTCCCACTCTCGGACAGTTTACCTGTCAGGCGTATTGCTAGGTGGCTAAAAACCAGGGTGTTTTGGCCCCTCCCACATATGTTAGCTGAAGCCCCCCAATAGCCAGTCCTACGCAACATCCTCGAGTCGAGCCTTAAACCCAAACATGTTCAGTAACTCGCGTTGGCCCTACAAATCTTTGAATGAATTCACTGCCTGTCTCTCTATCTGTCTGTCTGTAAGTCAGTCTGTCAAAGTCAATTAACAGATGACTCATATACTATTTGTCTATCTAATCACATCCAAAACATCCCTGAATTCCCTTATTATGCTAGCCTGACATATCACTGTTAGCCTGTACTGCTTCCACTGGAAGGCTATTACAGGTATCTACTACCCTCTCTATATCACTGTTACTGCTCCCACTGGAAGGCTATTCCAGGTATCTACTACCCTTTTCTATATCACTGTTACTGCTCCCACTGGAAGGCTATTCCAGGTATCTACTACCCTCTCTATATCACTGTTACTGCTCCCACTGGAAGGCTATTCCAGGTATCTACTACCCTTTTCTATATCACTGTTACTGCTCCCACTGGAAGGCTATTCCAGGTATCTACTACCCTCTCTATATCACTGTTACTGCTCCCACTGGAAGGCTATTCCAGGTATCTACTCCCCTTCCGATATCACTGTTACTGTTCCCACTGGAAGGCTATTACAGGTATCTACTACCCTCTCTATATCACTGTTACTGTTCCCACTGGAAGGCTATTCCAGGTATCTACTCCCCTTCCTATATCACTGTTACTGCTCCCACTGGAAGGCTATTCCAGGTATCTACTACCCTTTCTATACCACGGTTACTGCTCCCACTGGAAGGCTATTCCAGGTATCTACTACCCTTTCTATATCACTGTTACTGCTCCCACTGGGAGGCTATACCAGGTATCTACTACCCTTTCCATATCACTGTTACTGCTCCCACTGGAAGGCTATTCCTGGTATCTACTACTCTTTCTATATCACGGTTACTGCTCCCACTGGAAGGCTATTCCAGGTATCTACTACCCTTTCTTTATCACTGTTACTGCTCCCACTGGAAGGCTATTCCAGGTATCTACTACCCTTTCTATATCACTGTTACTGCTCCCACTGGAAGGCTATTCCAGGTATCTACTACCCTTTCTATAGCGACATTAAATTATTTCACTGTAAGGTATTCCCTTACTGTTACAACCCTTTCAATATCACTATTAGCATTTACCACTTCCACTAGAAGACTGTTCCATGCATTTACTATGCTTTCTGCAAAGCCTTTTTTTCTCACCTTATTCCCTAGTACTTAGAAAACGTTTTGTATGTATCAACCAGTAGGATTATTGTGGCTATCGTTAACATATATCAGCTGTTATACCACCCAGGGCAGCGATAACACTTGCAGAGTGATTCAATAAGGTGTGAATTGTTGGAAATTGGAAGTGAATTCAAAATTAAAATATTGGGCTAAAGTAGCCAAATAAAAACATAGCTGATTTTGTTTTCCTCATGTTTAGCTATTTATATCAAATTCAGCTATTTTGACCCAAAATGCGAAAATCGAATTAAATGCACTTTTAGGCTACAATACAAATGATTTGAAAAAATTGTTCCAAGTAAGTTTTAGTCAATTCAGTTTTTAGTGAATTAACCCCCACTTTACCTGCCGTCTGGCTAGCTCACACACCGCACGGATAAAACAATGTTATACTTTGTATAAAGTCTATGAGTAGAAGCTGTGTGTAAAACATGGTTGTCTATAAAGCGGGTGAAACAAGATGTCTTCCATGCTTCTGTGCCTCTTCCTACTTAGACCATAAATGCCGTAGATATTAAACCATCACTCGACTCTCTGAAACAATTCCGCTTTCATTCCGTCTGTTTATATAAAACACCACCTGACGAAAGTGATCTTTAAATAAAGGTTAAGCTTAAGGCACAGAATCCTGTGTAATATAAGCTGATGGAATTTTGATTTTTCTCATGGTGAAATATCAGATGTCTGCAGAATTCACAGTTGTTTACATTTATTTTGCCAGGATCCACTGCCTTTGAGGTCTTTGTCCTCAGCCTACCTTTGTTCCCTCCCACACTGCGGCCTGAGCCGCTCACATATTGCATTACCGGGAGATCGCGTTCTGTAAATTTGGTTTTGCACCAAAAAGGTTTTCAGTGCTTATTACAGGCAATCTAATTCACTGAAAGATAAGACTATCGAATGCAGAAAACAAAGCGGCCTCCATGTTACACAAACTGCTCCTGCAGACTGGATGTCGTAGCGATTCTGGGAGAGGTGGGGGGGGGGGGGTTATAGCTCAGCACAGCTATTAAACGGGGGGCAAGGAATTACTGGCAGTCAGTGGGGATTGTTTTTTACTAAACTAGGGATTGTGGAAGATTGACAAGGGAATTGCAACTTTTAGACCAAATTAGCTGAGCTGAAAAACTAGCTTTGGAGAATATTATTAAAAATGTGCAATTCTTCACAAATGCTCTCCTTAGCGAGTAAACCCAATAAAGGATATGGGAGTGTAGAACTCTGCACACCTTTAAATGTGTACATTAGACTCCGAAAAATACAGATATCTTATACCTAGAAATGTAAAGATTGACTTCACAGAAATGTGCTTATTGTGTATCTAAAAATACACCCATCTCATTCCCAGGAACCTGTAAGCAGCGATTAGATAAACACAAACAAAAGCCCTGACATTTCAAATGCCCAACAAGCAAGTCGCTGGGGCTTACTGACTAAACAGTGTGTTGTCACGAGTTGGGGGAAAAAAAGTGTCTGAATATGGCAAGTCAGTAGTTATCTCTCCAGAATCTGAGTTTAGGGAATTAAATCCAAATGTAAATTCATTATATTCATACAGCGTCATTCACTAAATCCTGGATTGCCCCAAATCAAAAAGCGATCAAGATTGAGGCTAAATAGCTGAACTATGACTGTAGCCCAGCTAATTATTATTATTTTTTTCTGGATCAGATATTTGTAAATAGCCGATTTTGAAAAGTAAAATGATGCATGTTTGGTTTCCAGTTCACTGCAAATTGGTGTTTAGTGAATAAACCGTATAGTACTTACTATGAAGGCAGCAATGATACTTGAACGGTACACTAACCCCATGGAGAGGCGCAATACGACCTACTGAGCACAAGGGAGAAGGTCCCCCCTCTCAATTAGCAGAAAATCTGCAAATAAAATGTTTTACTTACCTTGAATCCAGCACTGGGCGAAGCTCCTCGTGCCCCTCTTCTGCGCCCCCCTCCAATTTCACTCTGGCCATGTGTAGTCCCATAACACAAAAGCCTGTGATTGGACCATTTCACTGGCTAAGAGCTCATTGAAGTGTTCATGGTGGTAGGAGTAACCCTTTAAACCCAATTCTCGGTTTCGCTGTACTTTGTGTATAAATGATGTGGCACCAGAGGAAATCGCTTTACCTAGTGTGTATCCCACTTAGAGCAAGACGGGGGTGTTTTCTGTACATACATTATGTTACAGATACATTCATTCCCGTAATCTGTTGACATTTGCGACTTCACTTTATGACGTCTGTCAACTTATTGCTCCTGGCTATTTCATTGTTTTTTTTATTTAATTATTTTACATGTTGTATCTGCTTTCTGCACGGAGGGATTCACCCAATAAATCCCAACAGTAACCCTGCTATAGGACGTTTCACTATGACCATTTCAAGACGATTGTGTATCAGTGTGGAAGCAGCCATCTTGGAACTACATATTTGATATAAAGCTGCATATTTTATATAAACCCAGAGAGGCAGCAGCCAATCAGAGCTTTTATGGGATTCATTGTGCTGAGCTGATTAGCTTCCATAAATTAACTGTTACAAGGGGCTGATGATCACTCTGCCCAAATAAGATATGGGCTGATTGTGAATAGTTCTTTCAATTTTATTAAAAATGGAAAAAATGATGAAGAGATTAACAATGATCAACACGTCACACAAACTGCAGAGACTCAGGGTAGTTTGTTTTGTCGTTATAAGTCACGCACATACTCTCACACATACACACCGGCATTAGGCATTGTACAATTCAAAACTTTAAATTCATACGCATACTAAAGGTTAGATTAGCGGAACTAATCTAGTAAGGGCCCCGGGGGCAAGAAATATTTTTGAATGCCCCCCACCCCAGCGCATGGGTTGCCAAAAGGTAGATCCCAACCTGTCATAAAATCTCCACAATGCTTTGCCAGCTGGGGCTCTTCCTTTTTCCTGTCCTGGCAGGGTTGTATTTTTGAGCAGTGTTTGTGCTTTTGAATATCATCATGTTTTTGTGTGGAGTACGTGTGTGCATGTAGGGGTGTATTTGTATGTACTGTTGCCGCTAGAAGGCAGTGGTGTACTTCTCTGTAATGTTTGCCTTTGAATGCAGGGGTGTGTTTGTATGTAGTGTTAGCTTTAAATGCATGTGTATGTTTGTGTGTATTGTTGGTGTTTGAATGAAGGGTATGTATATAACTTTGGCATTTTAATACAGGGGTGTGTTTGTAATGTTTGTGCTTGATTGCAAGGGTATATGTGCATGTAGTGTTGGCGTTTGCTTGTTGGGATATATGCATGTACACACATACACTGCCACATACATACACACACACACATACATTGACACACACACAGATATACACACTGACACAAATGCACACACACACATACATTCATGGACATACACACACTGACACATACACACACACTAACATATACACACTCACACACACAAACATATGCACACTCTAAATCATACACATGCATTGGCGGTAGTTTTGTTGCTGGGGCGGACCAGTGACACCGTCTGGGTCACTGATGTCACCCAAAGGGTTGGACATACCATGAAAGAATATACATGTCTGCCTAGCACAGTTACAATGCTTTCTACATAGTCTTAGCACTTTTAGTGTTTAATGAAGTGTTTGTGTTTTCTGGGGATAGTTTCCTTGTTTCCCCAAAAGTGGGACACCAGGAAAAGGATGGTAGGATAGGACGTCAAAATAGTTACAGTTGTACTGAATTTGGGACCCTTGGGAGACCTGCAACTGTTATCAAATTCCAAACCCCTGAAGGAGTATGGGAAAAGTAGTTTTTGGAGCTCACCTCACTGTCAAACATATTATCTGCTCTTAGAAACATCAACATACTTCTCAATAGACATGGGAAAGGGCCAGGAACAGGAGGACAGGGATCCAATATCAGGACTGTCAAACTTAGAACAGAGTGAGACCAGCGCCCCCCAGAGTCAGACCGATAGAAGGTTATGGACTAAGATCCCACAGCAAAGTAGGTCTAAAATCTACAACCATCCACAGTCTTACCTCCTATCACTAGGCTCTCTATTCTACTCTGCCAAAATATCGGGGCAGGGTGCCAAACACCCAGACTGAGTGAGACGAGGGGCCATAAGATTCTGACGATCGGGTAATTATGGTTTATGAATTTCAGCTTTAATCTGCAGTTCACGGAGTCCTGATTAAATATCAGTTAAACACAATTAAAGTTTGTGTTATGTTTCCCCGTCTTGATCAGAATAATTAGAGACTACGCATTGCTTGTCAGTAGTAGCGAGCAGAATTAGATTTTTTTTTCTCTTCTCCCGTGAATGAATGTTTTTTTGGGTTATTTTTTTAAAGCAGTTTTATAGCACCAGCTGTTGGCATTATTTTGTAACTTGCTGCTATTATTGAAGAGATTATCTTTTGATATCATGAACCACTTGCTCGCTGTCTCTGTGCTATGTGAAAAGCGACAGTATCACCAAGCAGAATCTTTGGGTATCAGTGAAGATAGTCTCTGCCTACCTCGCCAGTGTTTGTAGGGATCGAGCGTTGTCAGAGACACAGCAGGTATTCAATGCCATTCAATAAGGAGATGCTGTAAAAGTCATGTCTTGGATTGGCAACCTCTGGTAT
Organism: Pelobates fuscus; assembly: GCF_036172605.1. Lineage (NCBI taxonomy): Eukaryota > Metazoa > Chordata > Amphibia > Anura > Pelobatidae > Pelobates > Pelobates fuscus. Next base: position 14,942,260 of record NC_086317.1, on the reverse strand, counting down.
TTATTTATCGAAAGGTACATTTATCTTTATCTGAGACACATCAGAGAATATAGACTACGCTTAAATATCTGAAATTAGGTCTGAAAAACAGGACAACCTCCAACGTCGCCTATTTCCAAGTGCTAATGTACCTGTATATTTTCTTTGTACTGAATTTTCTTCTCATACTCCTTACTGGGTCTGCATTGCTACCGATCAGTCTTACATTCTAGAGCTACAAATGTCAGTCTGCCTCCATGTTTGCTACGCAGTCAGCGGTGCAGCGCGCATGTTTGACTTGACACAAACGTTCTAGTTTTGGCAATCTAAATTATTCATGTCGCCCAGACTGAATTTATAAAAATCACAGTTATCGGATATAATTGTCTCCCTCTCACTATGCTGAGAGTAAATGTCGGTACCTGGCCAAGTTGGGAAATCCCCCCCCTTCCTCCTCCCCCAGTTTGGCCCAATGTGAGAAATCGTTCTCCCAAACTCTCCCATGAAAATCCATTTTATAAAGGCTTTCACAGTAGAACTTTGTCTGCACAGAGACATGTTAGTTACCGGTACGTTTATTTGCCTCCTCACTTTAGAGTGGAACAATCACGAAAAAAATAAATTAAAATGGTGCAACACATATTAATATCTGCGACTTTGCAGTTTTGTAATGTCCATATCCCTTTAGTGTAAAAGATATTGGGTTTTTTTTGGTTAATTACCCCATTCCCCTCCATTGTAGAGTACTATATAGACAGCAGTTAAATAAGCACTATTGCATTAGGGATACAAAAGCCTTTTTTAATGATATAGTGTCCTGGAGCCATTTAGGTGACCAGCCCCCATCCTTTTCTCTCTCACTCCCATATGAAAGCGTTGGGAGGCTAGTGCGCATGCAAAGCAAAACGCTGTGCGGCACCAATCAGATTGTCTCAATGAAATCATCTGAAAGAAATAGCAGAGATTTACACTCCTGCTTGGATAGAAGTGCTTCTTGTGGGTGTCTGAGTGAGAGCCACAAGAGGCGTTTAAACCCTGCAGAACCGCAATGTTTTCAGCTGCAGGGTTAAAACCGGGGGCCGTGTTCTATAGTGTCTCTTTAAATTGTAATATCCATAACTCATTAGTGTACAATATATTAGGGATATTGGTTGGCTCTGTTTCCTGAGTTTCATACAGACAGCAGTCAGTCTGCCTAAAGTTTAGATCAGTGGCAGCAGCCTGATATGCTGGGCTTAGATCAGGACACTGACCCTCACTCACTGACAATGGAGAGGATGGAGTGAGTATAAAACAGCCCAATACCTTTTAGGTAGCACATATTACTATTTGGTACTGTTTGTGACAGTTCCTCTTTCAGGGAGTGGAAGCTGCAAAGACTGGCAGAGCCGAGCGCCAAGTAATGTGCACAATGTTGTCATGTAAAACATGTAACACTGACGTTTCCATACTAATAGAAATGTTCAGATCCCTTTGTATTTTTTTTTCCAGACAAATCCAGAGTTGGACTAGTTAAGTTGCAGCTGCTCCTGGCTCAGTGACTCCGCATTATAGAAATTTAATGACTAAACCACCTTTTCTGAAATCGCTCTGAACACGATGAGTAACAGGAAAAGGCAAGGGGCGTTTGTGTGTTCTGGAGCCATTGGATGCGTATAAAAACATCACAAACTCTGTTTTGTTAACTAGTCTCTGCGCACTGAGCTGTGAATCCTGTCGGAATCACAAAAAGATCTTCAGGTTAATTTAACATGGGAGAAGGAGGCTTGTATCATTAGCTGGTGCTTTTAAACATACACAGCCATTAGAAATGGAATGGACTGATTCCGGTAAACGATGAGCGCAGAACGTTAACTATTACATAATAAAGGGGCATTCCTGAGCATCATGGTAAATGTAGTTTACGAACATCTGGTAAAAAAAGATTTGCCATCAGTGCTGCGCACACCTATGTACTTAAGGCAAGCAGTGTTGGCCTAGCAAGAGTGAGACTACAAACCAGCAAATAAATTGTAAGCTTTTGGGCCAAGTCTATTTTTAATTTTGTGAGCAGGTAAGAATAAATTAATTTGTGATCTGCTCTTTGCTTTACATTTATTTAAATTGCTTTATTTGGTTAAGGTTCCTATAATACATTTACTGGGTGGGGAAAGAGCAGCAGGGGCAATGTGGCGTGAGGCGAAGGGTCCTGCCACGTAGCCTGGCTAGCTTAGTAAAAGCTCTAGTTTTCATTTTTAGTACAGCATTGTATTAAATAAACAGCGCTGCGGATGTGCTAATACGTATCCAATAAGATCTCCATTAAAAGGAACGCCTGAATGGAGCACTTTAACGTGCTGAAAGAATCCACAATCCAGTGTCTGTTAACTTTCTTATAGCTTCATTCATATATTTTAATGAATAAAGCTACCTGGGACCACTAAGCTAAATACCCCGCAAGCCATTGCTAAGTAGGCATTTGTGCTACATTCTCTTTAGAATCACTGAGGGGTCCAGCTCTGGTTTAAAATACTCTCAGGGATAACCCACATTGAAAGTCAAAATAGCCAAACTATCCTCTAAGCCAGCTGTGCTTTCAGCTCAGGTACTCTGCCCGTTTAGGGACACTATAGTCACCAAAACAACTTTAGCTTTATAAAGCACTTTTGGTGTATAAATCGTGTCCCTGCAGGGTCACTGCTCAATTATCTGCCATTTAGGAGTTAAATCTCTTTGTTTGTTCAGCCCTAGGCACACCTCCCTGCTTGTAACATGCACAGTCTTTCTAAACACTTCCTGAAAAGTGAAATCTAATGTTTAATCGTCCTTTATTGCACCATCTGTTAATTTAGAAATACCTACCTCATGGCTAGACCTTCCTATGTGTGATTAAAATTCAATTTGCAAAGCAGGAGATAAAAACCTCTAAAGTAAGTTAACTTCTGATTGGAAATGAAACCTTTTTTTTTTCATGCAAGATGTATGAGACTTCCAATGCTGCTTCCTTAAGCTAAAGTTGTGTTAAAGAATTTAGTGTCCCTTTAAATTAGAAATTCACATTGAATTTTCACTTTAGTAAATAAAGCCTTCTGTAATTTCCTGGTATGTGGGAAAAAATGCACATTTTCAGCAAAATGGGCTAGTTCAGAGGTATGTTTTTTGTGTTTTTGCCTTTTTTTTTTTAATATACTTTCTCTATAATGCATTAAAGGCAGTCAGTTATAGCAGAATAACTCCACTTGTGTCACCCCACCCTAAGGAAACTCTCTCTTTACAATGAGTTAATTAACAGCAACATAAATATTTATTTGTGAATGTTGGTGCTCTTTCCATCTGTACAGCGCTGCGGAATATGTTTGTGTTTTATAAATGAAATAATAATCCTAGTGACTTGATTAATAAATCGTGTCTAGGTGTTATTTACTAAGTGTGCTAGCTGTTATATGAAGAAATGTCTTATTATATTTTTGTTTTGTAAACTAAACAGAAGTGTATTAACGCAATGTGTGGTTTTATGAGTCAGGGACGGATGCAGTAAATTCGTTTAAAATACTGACGTGGGCTGGTAATAGTCAGCGATCTGAGCAGCTCTCATAGGACCCACCGTTGTTTACATTTATTTTTTAAAACGTAAACATGCCTCAGCCAATGTGAGGCCCCACATTACTATCATTAACCAATGCAGAGAAAGGGGATTGTGGGATATGCAGTCCAACTATCCGCTTTTTACTGAATGCTGTTCAGTGCACAGCCGACCTAAATAGGCAAATCGTGTGAACTGCTGGGAAATTGCACATTTTAGACCTAAAAGGCAAATTATAAAAATAGCTGATTTAGTTTTTCTTTTGGGCTATTGTGGCTTAAAATATGACTTTTTTTTTTTTTTTTTTGGTGAAAATGTTTAATTATTTTTGATATTCAAATTTTAGACCACAATAGACCAAATGAAAACAATCCGCTATGTGATTATTGTATATAGACCCAATGAATATTACGGTCTCTTTAAATAAAACTAGACAACTTTACATAAAGACTGCTTATTAGAAGGATGGATGGATAGGCAGATAGACAGACAGATTGCCTTGTTTAACTGTATTTTTATAACCGATACAGCGCACTGCAGTGGTTATGGTGCCAGGAGTGGCCCAGTACTCCCCACACTGTTTGCGCACTGTTCCCTGCCTCTCATGTTCCGATATGCCAGTCGGAAGTTCTTGCTAGAAGCTGCTGTGTAGGACCAGAACATTGTCTGAGAGAGTCGGTTCACCGCGTTCGGCCAATGAGAGACGACCTGCGCCAATAGCCACTACGGTGCTCGATAGTAGTTATGGTGCTTGGAGTGTTCCCGTGCCTCCTCTCACAGCTCTATCCCTCCTCTCACTGCCCCATCCCTCCTCTAACTGCCCCATCCTCCCTCTAACTGCCCCATCCCTCCTCTCACTGCCCCGCCCCTCCTCTAACTGCCCCGTGCCTCCTCTCACAGCTCTATCCCTCCTCTCACTGCCCCATCCCTCCTCTCACTGCCCTATCCCTCCTCTCACTGCCCTATTCCTCCTCTCACTGCCCTATCCCTCCTCTAACTGCCCCGTGCCTCCTCTCACAGCCTTATCCCTACTATCACTGCCCCATCCCTCCTCTCACTGCCCCGTCCCTCCTCTAACTGCCCCGTGCCTCCTCTCTCAGCCAGGTACCTCCTCGCACAGTGACTCCTCTGTTTAAGTCTGTGTTCAGGTGTGTTAGTATACTGACATTTTAATTTATTGTGTTAACCTCCAGCTTTGTGTGAGTAACACTCAATTATGTTATCCTTTTACATTCCTATGGCATTGTTCATACAAATAGAAAACCCTTAACTCTCTCCCAGGTTATTAGACAATTCACTAATTATACATGGATGTAAAACATAGCACACAAGCACGGGTTTTCGCTAGACCGGGAATTCATGGAGAATTGAAGGGAATTGCAGATTTAAAAACTACCAAGCTCCCACATTGGCCGAGCTGAGGAATTTTTCCAATTTGATCACATTAACTGCGTCTTTCCTTGGTCAATTCTCTATAATTATCAGTTCAGTCAAAAACCCCAAACAGGGCACTTCTCTAAACTGGGAGCTGAGATTCAAATTTAAGGTCAAAACAGCCAAACTGGAAAAAATCTCTAAATCAATTATTTCAGCTGTGTTTTTGTTTAAATATTATATTATCCTGTGAGTGTCTGCTTGTCCTAAATTGAGCTGAATGGAATGCATTGAGGCAGGTCCCTAGTGACGAGCCGCAGAGTTACTAAATACTTCATGTTTACTCATATAGGGGCTTAGGGCACTCATAGGATAATATAATAACATCATTCATTGTTAGGATCTGCCAGAGCAGTATTAGTACAAATCTATACAATAAATCCATAGGAGAACCTATATTGCTGTGCTCGGCACACTGCCACCTAGTGGGGTACAGCTATTATCAGTCACCACTAGCAAGCTCTGTCCATGGTGCTGACTGAAGTGGTGGGGCAGGCAAGTCCCCATCACTCCCATTACGCATCATCAATGGATCCAAGCCTTCCAATAGCAAGTTTTGGGAGAGCGTACGTTCTGCTGTGTTTCAGAGGGTGGAATGCCATTTTTCTTGGTTGTACATTATTTTCATTGCCCACGAACTGCAGTAATTTGAAAGCAGCAGAAGCGTAATTTGTGTGTTGTTTTGCAGGACACCCACCCTGGCTGTGATGGACCTCTATTATAATTATGGTGCCAGTAGTATTTTAATCCTGCAGTTTCAAGTACTGCCATAGGGGGCAACAGCCACCTGGAGCCTGAAACAGCTGTCACTCATTGTGTTCTCCATGCCTTGCAATCTGTGACAGGTCAAACAGCGATACGTTAATTAATTCTGACGTTCTCCTTGCAGCTTCTTCTCAAAGCTTCCCCCTTTACCTGGTCAAGGTATTCCCTCTCTCTCAGAGTAAACGGCATGTGTTGACTGATACAAGATTGGTACTAAAAAAAGGTCTGGATAACAGATTGACTCTTAACTCCAAATTCCACATTGTAGCCGATGGGTTCCCAGTTCACTGAGATCCAGTATTGAAGAAAATGTGCGTATTCCATTTACGGAGTTCAGTAAGCAGAGAAGTACAAACTGAGTGGAGTTGAGGGATTTTCCATTTTGTAGTGTTTCGTTTAGAAATATTCTCCTCTGTTCGTGAGATACCTTCAGATCATTATCAGTTATATGGTGCAATGGCTGATGACCTTTTTTTAGTTTAATGCTGGAGGTCAGTAGTGTATCAGACAATCATTACTATGTGATACATGTTGTGTCACAGGGGGCATATAGCAGCAGTTTATGGTCCGATTAGGCCTATAGTTCATGTGACAAGCTGAGTGAGTGTGGAACAGCAATTTAGGCCATGCCAGGACACAAGACGTTTCTCTGCCTCTGGAGGTTCTGTTTCTCTGGAGGCTCTGTTTCTCTGTCTGTGCTGGTTCTGTTTGTGTCCGTGGTGGGTCTTTTTCTCTGTCTCTCTCTGCATGTTCTGTTTCCCTGTATTTGAAGGTTCTATAATTCTGTCTCTAGATGTTCTTTCTCTCTGTCTCTGCAGCTTGTTTCACTGTCTCTGAAAGTTTACTTTGTCTCTGTCTCTCAAGATGCAATTGCACCTCTGTCTGAGGTGGTTCTGTTTTTCTGTCTCTGGTGGTTCTGATCTTCTGTCTCTAGAGGTTCCATGTCTCTTTCTCTGGATGTTCTCTGTTTCTGGAAGTTCAGTTTGTCTTTGTCTCTTTATATGCAATTTATCTCTGGTGGTTCTGTTTTTCTGTCTCTAAAGGTTCCGCGTCTCTTACTCTGGAGTTCTTGCTTCTCTGTCTGTGGTTGTGCTGTTTCTCTGTGTCTCTGGAGCTTCAGTTTCTCTGTCTTCAGAGTGTCTATTTGTCTGGAAGTTACATGCATCTTTGTTTCTGGAGGTGCAGCTTGTCTATATCTGTGGTGGTTAAGTTTTGTTGTCTATGGAGGTTCCGTTTCTCTGTCTGTGGTAGTTATGTCTCCCTGACTCTAGAGATTATTTCTCTCTGTCTCTGAATGTTCTGTTTCTCTGTCTCTGTATGCTCTGTTTTTCTGTCTCTGGTGGTGCAGTTTGCCTCTGGCTGTTCTGTTTTTCTGTCTCTGGAGTTGCAGTTTGCCTCTGGCGGTTCTGTTTTTCTATCTCTCGTGGTTCTGTTTTTCTGTCTGTGCTGGTTTTGTTTTCTTGTCTCCAGATGTTCTTTTTCTGTGTCTCTGAATGTTCTGTTTTTCTGCCTTTGGAGGTGCAGTTCTTCTGCCTTTGGTGGTTCTGTTTCTGTTTCTCTGGAGGTTCTGCATCACTGTCTCTGGAGTTTCCCTGTCTCTGGTGGTCTGGTTTCTCTGTCTCTGAAGGTTCTATTTCTCTGTCAATATTCTGATATGTGTTTTTTGTACTGTGTTGTTGTTTAATGAATATGACCCTAATGTCTGCCTTAGCTGATACACTGCTATGTTCTGTGTCTGGACTCCATCTGTGAGTGGATATGACATCACCACGATAGCGCTAGGTCAATGTAATGGTGGGTTTTGTACATTGTGTATTCCTTTTGCTATGTAAATAGTATTTCTATGTTTAAAGCTGTGATTAGCAGGACAGGGGGTTAATAAAACATTAAAGGATAATCTCCCCATTCAATGATGGAGATCTGTAATGAACATTTGACGTACTGCTTTTCCAGGCTATATGACTTGTTTTTGACGAGCCCATTGTGTTGCTGTGGATCCCATTTGTGTATTGTAAATAAACGTTATTAATATTAATGCATTATATGAGCTGCATAAACTACTCTCCAAGTGACTTTTTTCTTGAACGTATGCACCAAATTAGTGTTCCAACAGCAGCCCCGGTACTTGTATCTGTTCCTGATGGCCAGGAGACTACATACAGTAACAATCGTAATCAGATCATTTGCAGGAGATTCCCATCTGCCATTCACTACAACAGCAGAACATCCCAAATTTGGGGCAGCCTTTCTTTTAATCTATTTTAATACTTTTATAAATGTGCTCACTGCCAACAAATCGCTTGTCTTAGGCTCTCAGCCTCCATAGAGTTTCAAGTATCACAAGCTACAGGATAGAGCGATACCCGGTATCACCGGCTACAGGATAGAGCGATGCCCGGTATCACCAGCTACAGGATAGAGTGATACCCGATGTCACCAGCTACAGGATAGAGTGGTACCTGGTATCACCAGCTACAGGATAGAACGATACCCAGTATCACCAGCTATAGGATAGAACGATACCCGGTATCACCAGCTACAGGATAGAGCGATACCCGGTATCACCGGCTATAGGATAGAGCGATACCCAGTATCACCGGCTACAGGATAGAGCGATACCCGGTATCACCGGCTATAGGATAGAGCGATACCCGGTATCACCAGCTATAGGATAGAGCGATACCCAGTATCACCAGCTATAGGATAGAGCGATACCCGGTATCACCGGCTACAGGATAGAGCGATACCCAGTATCACCGGCTATAGGATAGAGCGATACCCAGTATCACCAGCTACAGGATAGAGCGATACCCGGTATCACCGGCTACAGGATAGAGTGATACCCGATGTCACCAGCTACAGGATAGAGTGGTACCTGGTATCACCGGCTACAGGATAGAGTGATACCCGGTATCACCGGCTACAGGATAGAGTGATACCCGATATCACCGGCTACAGGATAGAGTGATACCCGATGTCACCAGCTACAGGATAGAGTGATACCAGGTATCACCAGCTACAGGATAGAGTGATACCCGGTATCACCAGCTACAGGATAGAGTGATACCCGATGTCACCAGCTACAGGATAGAGTGATACCCGATGTCACCAGCTACAGGATAGAGCGATACCCGGTATCACCAGCTACAGGATAGAGCGATACCCAGTATCACCAGCTACAGGATAGAGTGATACCCGGTATCACCGGCTACAGGATAGAGCGATACCCGGTATCACCAGTTACAGGATAGAGCGATACCCAGTATCACCAGCTACAGGATAGAGCGATACCCGGTATCACCGGCTACAGGATAGAGTGATACCCGGTATCACCAGCTTTAGGACAGAGCGATACCCGGTATCACCAGTTACAGGACAGAGCGATACCCGGTATCACCAGTTACAGGACAGAGCGATACCCGGTATCACCAGCTACAGGACAGAGCGATACCCGGTATCACCAGCTACAGGATAGAGCGATACCCGTTATCACCAGTTACAGGATAGAGCAATACCCGGTATCACCAGCTACAGGATAGAGCGATACCCGGTATCACCAGCTACAGGATAGAGCGATACCCAGTATCACCAGCTACAGGATAGAGTGATACCCGATGTCACCAGCTACAGGATAGAGTGGTACCTGGTATCACCAGCTACAGGATAGAACGATACCCAGTATCACCAGCTATAGGATAGAACGATACCCGGTATCACCAGCTACAGGATAGAGCGATACCCGGTATCACCGGCTATAGGATAGAGCGATGCCCGGTATCACCAGCTACAGGATAGAGTGATACCCGATGTCACCAGCTACAGGATAGAGTGGTACCTGGTATCACCAGCTACAGGATAGAACGATACCCAGTATCACCAGCTATAGGATAGAACGATACCCGGTATCACCAGCTACAGGATAGAGCGATACCCGGTATCACCGGCTATAGGATAGAGCGATACCCAGTATCACCGGCTACAGGATAGAGCGATACCCGGTATCACCGGCTATAGGATAGAGCGATACCCGGTATCACCAGCTATAGGATAGAGCGATACCCAGTATCACCAGCTATAGGATAGAGCGATACCCGGTATCACCGGCTACAGGATAGAGCGATACCCAGTATCACCGGCTATAGGATAGAGCGATACCCAGTATCACCAGCTACAGGATAGAGCGATACCCAGTATCACCGGCTACAGGATAGAGTGATACCCGATGTCACCAGCTACAGGATAGAGTGGTACCTGGTATCACCGGCTACAGGATAGAGTGATACCCGGTATCACCGGCTACAGGATAGAGTGATACCCGATATCACCGGCTACAGGATAGAGTGATACCCGATGTCACCAGCTACAGGATAGAGTGATACCAGGTATCACCAGCTACAGGATAGAGTGATACCCGGTATCACCAGCTACAGGATAGAGTGATACCCGATGTCACCAGCTACAGGATAGAGTGATACCCGATGTCACCAGCTACAGGATAGAGCGATACCCGGTATCACCAGCTACAGGATAGAGCGATACCCAGTATCACCAGCTACAGGATAGAGTGATACCCGGTATCACCGGCTACAGGATAGAGCGATACCCGGTATCACCAGTTACAGGATAGAGCGATACCCAGTATCACCAGCTACAGGATAGAGCGATACCCGGTATCACCGGCTACAGGATAGAGTGATACCCGGTATCACCAGCTTTAGGACAGAGCGATACCCGGTATCACCAGTTACAGGACAGAGCGATACCCGGTATCACCAGTTACAGGACAGAGCGATACCCGGTATCACCAGCTACAGGACAGAGCGATACCCGGTATCACCAGCTACAGGATAGAGCGATACCCGTTATCACCAGTTACAGGATAGAGCAATACCCGGTATCACCAGCTACAGGATAGAGCGATACCCGGTATCACCAGCTACAGGATAGAGCGATACCCAGTATCACCAGCTACAGGATAGAGTGATACCCGGTATCACCGGCTACAGGATAGAGCGATACCCGGTATCACCAGTTACAGGATAGAGCGATACCCAGTATCACCAGCTACAGGATAGAGCTATACCCGGTATCACCGGCTACAGGATAGAGTGATACCCGGTATCACCAGCTTTAGGACAGAGCGATACCCGGTATCACCAGTTACAGGACAGAGCGATACCCGGTATCACCAGTTACAGGACAGAGCGATACCCGGTATCACCAGCTACAGGACAGAGCGATACCCGGTATCACCAGCTACAGGATAGAGCGATACCCGTTATCACCAGTTACAGGATAGAGCAATCCCCGGTATCACCAGCTACAGGATAGAGCGATACCCGGTATCACCAGTTACAGGATAGAGCGATACCCGGTATCACCAGCTACAGGATAGAGCGATACCCGTTATCACCAGTTACAGGATAGAGCGATACCCGTTATCACCAGTTACAGGATAGAGCAATACCCGGTATCACCAGCTACAGGATAGAGCGATACCCGGTATCACCAGCTACAGGATAGAGCGATACCCGGTATCACCAGTTACAGGATAGAGCGATACCCGGTATCACCAGCTACCGGATAGAGCGATAGCCGGTATCACCGGCTACAGGATAGAGTGATACCTGGTATTACCGGCTACAGGATAGAGCGGTACCCGGTATCACCAGCTACAGGGTAGAGCGATACCCGGTATCACCGGCTACAGGATAGAGTGATACCCGGTATCACCAGCTTTAGGACAGAGCGATACCCGGTATCACCAGCTTTAGGACAGAGCGATACCCGGTATCACCAGTTACAGGACAGAGCGATACCCGGTATCACCAGTTACAGGACAGAGCGATACCCGGTATCACCAGCTACAGGACAGAGCGATACCCGGTATCACCAGCTACAGGATAGAGCGATACCCGTTATCACCAGTTACAGGATAGAGCAATACCCGGTATCACCAGCTACAGGATAGAGCGATACCCGGTATCACCAGCTACAGGATAGAGCGATACCCAGTATCACCAGCTACAGGATAGAGTGATACCCGATGTCACCAGCTACAGGATAGAGTGGTACCTGGTATCACCAGCTACAGGATAGAACGATACCCAGTATCACCGGCTATAGGATAGAGCGATACCCAGTATCACCAGCTACAGGATAGAGCGATACCCGGTATCACCGGCTACAGGATAGAGTGATACCCGATGTCACCAGCTACAGGATAGAGTGGTACCTGGTATCACCGGCTACAGGATAGAGTGATACCCGGTATCACCGGCTACAGGATAGAGTGATACCCGATATCACCGGCTACAGGATAGAGTGATACCCGATGTCACCAGCTACAGGATAGAGTGATACCAGGTATCACCAGCTACAGGATAGAGTGATACCCGGTATCACCAGCTACAGGATAGAGTGATACCCGATGTCACCAGCTACAGGATAGAGTGATACCCGATGTCACCAGCTACAGGATAGAGCGATACCCGGTATCACCAGCTACAGGATAGAGCGATACCCAGTATCACCAGCTACAGGATAGAGTGATACCCGGTATCACCGGCTACAGGATAGAGCGATACCCGGTATCACCAGTTACAGGATAGAGCGATACCCAGTATCACCAGCTACAGGATAGAGCGATACCCGGTATCACCGGCTACAGGATAGAGTGATACCCGGTATCACCAGCTTTAGGACAGAGCGATACCCGGTATCACCAGTTACAGGACAGAGCGATACCCGGTATCACCAGTTACAGGACAGAGCGATACCCGGTATCACCAGCTACAGGACAGAGCGATACCCGGTATCACCAGCTACAGGATAGAGCGATACCCGTTATCACCAGTTACAGGATAGAGCAATACCCGGTATCACCAGCTACAGGATAGAGCGATACCCGGTATCACCAGCTACAGGATAGAGCGATACCCAGTATCACCAGCTACAGGATAGAGTGATACCCGATGTCACCAGCTACAGGATAGAGTGGTACCTGGTATCACCAGCTACAGGATAGAACGATACCCAGTATCACCAGCTATAGGATAGAACGATACCCGGTATCACCAGCTACAGGATAGAGCGATACCCGGTATCACCGGCTATAGGATAGAGCGATGCCCGGTATCACCAGCTACAGGATAGAGTGATACCCGATGTCACCAGCTACAGGATAGAGTGGTACCTGGTATCACCAGCTACAGGATAGAACGATACCCAGTATCACCAGCTATAGGATAGAACGATACCCGGTATCACCAGCTACAGGATAGAGCGATACCCGGTATCACCGGCTATAGGATAGAGCGATACCCAGTATCACCGGCTACAGGATAGAGCGATACCCGGTATCACCGGCTATAGGATAGAGCGATACCCGGTATCACCAGCTATAGGATAGAGCGATACCCAGTATCACCAGCTATAGGATAGAGCGATACCCGGTATCACCGGCTACAGGATAGAGCGATACCCAGTATCACCGGCTATAGGATAGAGCGATACCCAGTATCACCAGCTACAGGATAGAGCGATACCCAGTATCACCGGCTACAGGATAGAGTGATACCCGATGTCACCAGCTACAGGATAGAGTGGTACCTGGTATCACCGGCTACAGGATAGAGTGATACCCGGTATCACCGGCTACAGGATAGAGTGATACCCGATATCACCGGCTACAGGATAGAGTGATACCCGATGTCACCAGCTACAGGATAGAGTGATACCAGGTATCACCAGCTACAGGATAGAGTGATACCCGGTATCACCAGCTACAGGATAGAGTGATACCCGATGTCACCAGCTACAGGATAGAGTGATACCCGATGTCACCAGCTACAGGATAGAGCGATACCCGGTATCACCAGCTACAGGATAGAGCGATACCCAGTATCACCAGCTACAGGATAGAGTGATACCCGGTATCACCGGCTACAGGATAGAGCGATACCCGGTATCACCAGTTACAGGATAGAGCGATACCCAGTATCACCAGCTACAGGATAGAGCGATACCCGGTATCACCGGCTACAGGATAGAGTGATACCCGGTATCACCAGCTTTAGGACAGAGCGATACCCGGTATCACCAGTTACAGGACAGAGCGATACCCGGTATCACCAGTTACAGGACAGAGCGATACCCGGTATCACCAGCTACAGGACAGAGCGATACCCGGTATCACCAGCTACAGGATAGAGCGATACCCGTTATCACCAGTTACAGGATAGAGCAATACCCGGTATCACCAGCTACAGGATAGAGCGATACCCGGTATCACCAGCTACAGGATAGAGCGATACCCAGTATCACCAGCTACAGGATAGAGTGATACCCGGTATCACCGGCTACAGGATAGAGCGATACCCGGTATCACCAGTTACAGGATAGAGCGATACCCAGTATCACCAGCTACAGGATAGAGCTATACCCGGTATCACCGGCTACAGGATAGAGTGATACCCGGTATCACCAGCTTTAGGACAGAGCGATACCCGGTATCACCAGTTACAGGACAGAGCGATACCCGGTATCACCAGTTACAGGACAGAGCGATACCCGGTATCACCAGCTACAGGACAGAGCGATACCCGGTATCACCAGCTACAGGATAGAGCGATACCCGTTATCACCAGTTACAGGATAGAGCAATCCCCGGTATCACCAGCTACAGGATAGAGCGATACCCGGTATCACCAGTTACAGGATAGAGCGATACCCGGTATCACCAGCTACAGGATAGAGCGATACCCGTTATCACCAGTTACAGGATAGAGCGATACCCGTTATCACCAGTTACAGGATAGAGCAATACCCGGTATCACCAGCTACAGGATAGAGCGATACCCGGTATCACCAGCTACAGGATAGAGCGATACCCGGTATCACCAGTTACAGGATAGAGCGATACCCGGTATCACCAGCTACCGGATAGAGCGATAGCCGGTATCACCGGCTACAGGATAGAGTGATACCTGGTATTACCGGCTACAGGATAGAGCGGTACCCGGTATCACCAGCTACAGGGTAGAGCGATACCTGGTATTACCGGCTACAGGATAGAGCGATACCCAGTATCACCAGCTACAGGATAGAGCGATACCCAGTATCACCAGCTACAGGATAGAGTGATACCCGGTATCACCGGCTACAGGATAGAGCGATACCCGGTATCACCAGTTACAGGATAGAGCGATACCCAGTATCACCAGCTACAGGATAGAGCTATACCCGGTATCACCGGCTACAGGATAGAGTGATACCCGGTATCACCAGCTTTAGGACAGAGCGATACCCGGTATCACCAGTTACAGGACAGAGCGATACCCGGTATCACCAGTTACAGGACAGAGCGATACCCGGTATCACCAGCTACAGGACAGAGCGATACCCGGTATCACCAGCTACAGGATAGAGCGATACCCGTTATCACCAGTTACAGGATAGAGCAATACCCGGTATCACCAGCTACAGGATAGAGCGATACCCGGTATCACCAGTTACAGGATAGAGCGATACCCGGTATCACCAGCTACAGGATAGAGCGATACCCGTTATCACCAGTTACAGGATAGAGCAATACCCGGTATCACCAGCTACAGGATAGAGCGATACCCGGTATCACCAGCTACAGGATAGAGCGATACCCGGTATCACCAGTTACAGGATAGAGCGATACCCGGTATCACCAGCTACCGGATAGAGTGATAGCCGGTATCACCGGCTACAGGATAGAGTGATACCTGGTATTACCGGCTACAGGATAGAGCGGTACCCGGTATCACCAGCTACAGGATAGAGCGATACCTGGTATTACCGGCTACAGGATAGAGCGATACCCAGTATCACCAGCTACAGGGTAGATCGATACCTGGTATTACCGGCTACAGGATAGAGCGATACCCAGTATCACCGGCTACAGGATAGAGCGATACCCAGTATCACCAGCTACAGGATAAAGCGATACCCGGTATTACCGGCTACAGGATAGAGCGATACCCAGTATCACCAACTACAGGATAGAGCGATACCCAGTATCACCAGCTACAGGATAAAGCGATACCCGGTATCACCAGTTACAGGATTGTACCCTTTCCACTTCTTTTCCCTACCCATCACCATGTAATTTGTAAATATTCATCCCCCTCTATATCTGGCAGTCGGTACCTTATGTGGTGGGTCATTCCCTGTGAGAGGGACCAATGATCTAGGATATTTATGAATTAGTAAATGGCAGCAGAAATTAATTGTCAGATATATCGATGGCGCTGTCGAATTCTGTCTAATTCGGTCAGTTCACCACTGCCATGTCTTATCTGAAATCAGGGGATGCCGCAGCGTCACAGTGGGCGTCTAATAGGAAGTGATTTAGCAGCTACATCCTACCCAAGTCATTAGCCGTGCAGCAGCCTTAAAGTAAAACGCTTTAAATCTCGCCATTCATTTTGCTGGGTTGAGTTCAGTAGCGTTCCCATGGGTGATTAGTCTTTAGAAGCAGCTGTGACAGGGCTGATGAATTAGAAAACCCGCAAAGAAGAATGTTCTGATGCTTAAACAGATTAGACTTCCCCTCGTAGAACAGTAAACAACAAGTCAAAAATCAGCTCCTCAGCCTCGAAGGACTTCACTTCTTAAATGTTCAGAGCATCTGGAGTCATTGAGCAGCAGCTGATAACAAGGCCCGAGCATCATGACTAGAGGCGCCTTAGCCATTTAGATTACTAGTTATTACACAGCTATCCAACACAGTAACTGTTTATACCTAGCTAACATATTAACCATATCACAAGCATCCTGCCCAGCTATTAGTTCACAGATTGACCAAGCAATAACTATTTGCAACTAGCCAACAAGGGTCACTAGTTATCAGGTAGCCAACACCGTTACTAGTTCACAACTATCCAGCACAGATACCCATTTACACCTCGTCAGTTCAATTAGTAGTTCACAACTATCCAGCACAGTTACGGTAGCTAGTATAGTATATGCTGGTCCATGCCGCTGTCCTCTCTCGCCTTGACTACCGCAATCCGCTTCTCAGTGGTTCTTATGTGTTCCCATCTATAATGAATTTGTCGGCAAGGCTCATCTTTCTGCCCAAAGAGAGAAAGTTGGATACCCAAAAGGGAAGCAACTGGGTGTGTGTCTAGGGGCGACCAGAACAGGGGGTAACCCTCACATAAGTGTATGGATAGAAAAGCAGACTTGATGAGTCAGAACAGGATTCTGACTAGGGGTTGATCACATTGTATATAGACCTCATTCATCACCACTTTGTGCTACCTTTTTCTCCCAAGTAGACAACTATTTGCTACTTTCTTACCCCAACAAACTCTGCTTTTGTCACTGTCAGGGGGTGTTGAAGGGAGTGTTCTGTAGCATTTGTGGAGGAATTTTTCCGTATTAAGGACATTTTCCTGAGGTACTGTTATTGAGAGACGGACTATACAGGATGGGGGGATTTTTTGCCATATTCTTAAGGTGACTCCCTTGGGACAATTATCCCCATCCAGGCACGTTCTCTTATCTTTATCCTCCTGTGTTTTTATATATTTTCCTCTTTCTTTCAAGTTTCCTATTATAGGCATGATTATCTTATTACAGCAACAATTAAAGCTTATGTTTTAATAATTTTTTGTATATATGTATAGTTATCTACTAGGGGGCGCCCTACCTGTTCTGACTCATCAAGTCTGCTTTTCCATCTTTCTGCCCACCCACACCTCCCACACTTCACCCCTCTGTCAGTCCCTGCATTGGCTTCCCGTAAGATATAGGGCTCAATTTAAAATTCTGGATCTTGCTCGCAAATCTCTACACAATGCTGCTCCAACCTACCTATCCTCCCTAATACACAAGTATGTCCCATCTAGGCCCCTACGTTCTGCCAAAGACCTACGTCTATCCTCTGTCCGTCATCCTACCTCTAATGCTCGCTTTCAAGACTTCTCTAGGACTGCACCTCTTCTGTGGAACTGCCTTCCCTTCTCTGTTAGACATTCACCCAGTTACTAGTTTACAACCAGCCAGCACAGTTACTAGTTTACAGACAGCCAGCACAGTTACTAGTTTACAACCAGCCAGCACAGTTACTAGTTTAGTACATGCACACTCAGCTTTCTTTCATTAGTGTTATAAGTGTATATACATTTTAGTGTCCTGTCTGCCCATTTTTTGCATTTCAGTTAAAATTAACCATTTGTATTCCTGACCTCCAGCTATGTCACGTAACCCCCTGGTGAACGAGTGACCCAGGCCTGCATTGTGTTATATAACAATGAGTTTATGATTAGTGATTATATGATTGGAAACGGGTTGTGAAGAGCTTGTGATAGAATCCCCAGCGTCAGCGCGTACATTCCAACATTCCAATCAGGCTCAGGAAGAATGAGCCATCACAGCTCTAAGGAAGCCCATTCAAGCTTCCTATTCTATTATTTTAAAGGTATTCGGACAGTTCACTGCCAGTTTTAACTGCTCAGGGAATACGCACTATGTATAGAACCAATATAATACAGCGTTTCTGTATTTTGTTTGTTAATACCTCTTGTCGGCTCTATAGATTGCTGGTTTCCAATAGAATGTTGGGCACACGCTGGATTTACATTGGAATATAAGGCCGCCTGGGATATATGGTAATGTACTGGGTGGCATTTTGCTTCCTAATTTGTGTAAATGCACGCAGATTGTGTTGTCATGATCCATCAGTGTTAATTAGAAAGATGTTCTTTGCAGGTTTGTGTATAGTCACCATTCATGCGCACCATCATTTCTGGGAACTCCAATATAAAGAAACTCTGTCTCCACACACAGTCACATTGGTTCTCTATGCACCTGTACCGCCAGGGGTTGGCAGTTTGGTAAATTGGTTAGTTGTTAAGGTGTATAAGGAGACCTCAGGGTTTCGGAGGAATTTACAGCTTCTAGGGTGAACGGGGTGAACGGGCAGATTCTCAGGATAGACAAAGATTCTCACGGTTCATCAACAAATTTATCATAAAAGATAAACTTTCAACTTGAGTCCCGAAAATGGCCAATTACCCCAAATGATACTGGATAGGGAATTCCAAAACAGGCAGGAGTACAAAGTTAAAACATCTTGCTACCCGGTTAGACTATGAAAGCTGGTAGATATCCATTTGGGAATGCACATTATGAATTATGATGCAACTACAAAGACCACATAGCTTTATAGGCTGGGTGGCTGAGAGGCAGACTATATTTTAACATGACATAGGGGAAATGGTTTTGTGGATACCAGGTTGGTGTACAGAGTGATTCCAGGTAGATGTACAGCGTGATTCTAAGTAGGTACACAGAGTAATTCTAGGTAGGTGTGTGCAGAGTGATTCTAGGTAGGTACACAGAGTGATTCTAGGTAGGTGTGTGCAGAGTGATTCTAGGTAGGTACACTGAGTGATTCTAGGTAGGTACACTGAGTGATTCTAGGTAGGTACACAGAGGGATTCTAGGTAGGTGTGTGCAGAGTGATTCTAGGTTTTCTAGGTAGGTGAGTGTACAGAGTGATTCTAGGTGAGTGTACAGAGTGATTCTAGGTGAGTGTACAGAGTGATTCTAGGTGAGTGTACAGAGTGATTCTAGGTAGGTACACTGAGTGGTTCTAAATAGGTTCACTGAGTGATTCGAGGTAGGTACACAGGGATTCTAGGTAGGTGTGCAGAGTTATTCTAGGTGGGTGTACAGAGTGATTCTAGGTAGGTACACAGAGTGATTCTAGGTGGGTGTACAGAGTGATACTAGGTAGGTACACTGAGGGATTCTAGGTAGGTACACTGAGGGATTCTAGGTAGGTACACTGAGTAATTCTAGGTAGGTGTACTGAGTGATTCTAGGTGGGTACACTGAGTGATTCCAGGTTGGTACACAGTGTGAATCTAGGTAGGTACACAGTGCAAATCTAGGTAGGTACATAGTGTGAATCTAGGTGGGTACACAGAGTGATTCTAGGTGGGTACACTGAGTGATTCTAGGTTGGTACACTGAGTGATTCCAGGTTGGTACACAGTGTGAATCTAGGTAGGTACACAGTGCGAATCTAGGTAGGTACACAGTGTGAATCTAGGTGGGTACACAGAGTGATTTATGTGGGTGTACAAACTGATTTTAGGTACAGTAATTTTAGGTAGATGTACACAGAGTGATTCTAGGTAGGTATACACAGAGTGATTCTAGATAGGTGTACACAGAATGATTCTAGGTGGGTGTACAGAGTGATACTGGGTAGGTGCACTGAGTGATTCTAGGTGGGTACACTGAGTGATTCTAGGTGGGTACACTGAGTGATTCTAGGTGGGTACACTGAGTGATTCTAGGTGGGTGTACAGAGTGATTCTAGGTGGGTGTACAGAGTGATACTAGGTAGGTGCACTGAGTGATTCTAGGTGGGTACACTGAGTGATTCTAGGTGGGTACACTGAGTGATTCTAGGTGGGTACACTGAGTGATTCTAGGTGGGTACACTGAGTGATTCTAGGTGGGTACACTGAGTGATTCTAGATGGGTACACTGAGTGATTCTAGGTGGGTACACTGAGTGATTCTAGGTGGGTACACTGAGTGATTCTAGGTGGGTACACTGAGTGATTCTAGGTGGGTACACTGAGTGATTCTAGGTGGGTACACTGAGTGATTCTAGATGGGTACACTGAGTGATTCTAGGTGGGTACACTGAGTGATTCTAGGTGGGTACACTGAGTGATTCTAGGTGGGTACACTGAGTGATTCTAGGTGGGTACACTGAGTGATTCTAGATGGGTACACAGTGTGAATCTAGGTGGGTACACAGTGATTTAGGTGGGTGTACAAACTGATTTTAGGTACAGTGATTTTAGGTAGGTGTACACAGAGTGATTCTAGGTGGGTACACAGAGTGAGGTAGGTGTACATTTATATATTGACTGAATTCTGATTATACGGGACAAAGAAACATGATATTTTTCTTAAAATATGACTCATTATTTGTGCAGATAAAGTTCAGTTCCATTATTTATCCAGACTGCATAGATCACATTATTAAAATCAGTCTGACATTATAAAATATTGCTTGTATTTTAACTCTTGCGGAAGCATATATATTCTATATTTTTTGTCTGAATATCCGTAATGGCTTGGATTGGATTTCTGTCTGACTACGGAGCTTATTGGCCAATATCACAGTTGTATAGTGAATTTCCCGAGCATTATACGAGCCTGTGCTGTCGGTTGTTACTTGGCTCATTCAATAAAACAATAGTCATTTTCAGAGTAAACAGCACACCTATGCAATTTGTAATCCTAAAATGTGTAATTATGAGGAGGATTATGGGTTTATGGATAATTTGGCAAAATGGCCCTGGGGCCCTGTGAGCACTGTGATGATGCAGAAGCATTAGGCTGTTTCTGCTCCAAATGTATTCTCCTGGTAATGTTAAAAAGTTTCTACTGGTAGCTGACACAGCATTACGGAACATTCCCTGCGATACAGAGAGATCCATGCAAACGGGAATAGTCAGGGACAGGCAAAGAGGCTGCGGCCCAGTACTTAGTAAGCAGTGTTAGACCTGATTTACTTACTGAGAGTGTTCACAAAACTGCATATTATTTAGGAAGGCATATTGGACAGAAGAACTAAAACACTCCATGTATTTCGAGGAAGCATCACTGGTCTACTTTAACATTTATTATCTGTCTGACAACATAGTGTAGTGTGTGAAAGTCTTTAATCTCTACCCATCTGACTGACGGCATCATCTTCAGTATATTTATTTATCTCTGTTTTGGAATTAAAGTATCAGGAATAATTTCCAGGTCTAAATGCGTGGAACGCTGCATCTTTTAACCAAACGATGATAATGCTTGAGCCTTGATGAAATCCCTGCTTGAGTACAGGTGATTTAGGAGCAGATGTCATTGAGGCAACAAAACAGGGTTGAGGTGACAGAATGACTGCCATCGTTTGCCCCATAAATCCCTGTTACAGTATCTTGGAGTCAGGGTCTGGACAGATTACTTCTGTGTCTTAACATGTAATGTCTTCATACCCGTAGCTGTTTGGGACTACGGCACTAACTTAGAAAATAAAATATCGCAGCCAGACAAATCGGCCTCACCGACAAACACATTTTGTTTTCCATTATAAATTTGTCCAAGTCAATTATTTTTTAATGTTATTCAGGCGGATTCTGGATGCCGTCTGTGAGGTTCGATCATTGTACCATTGGTTATTCCCTGATTATTCCCAAAATATAATGATTTTGTTCAGGCCCAACACACAAGATGAGGAATGTTTTTTTACAGTTCGTTAAAATGTCTGCTTCATATTAACTCACACTGGGGATCTAAATAAGCCACCTTATCATTGTTCGAATCAATCTTCTCTCTCTTACTTTGTCTTCAGTGAAGACACATTATTGTTGTTATCACAGTGTGTCTGCGCATTGAATTTAGTCTTCAGCCGTTCAGTGCTGAATCTTAAGGTCGTCCAAGGTCAAGTCTATGTGGGATGATGTGCATTACATGTTAATTACTCAAGTTCCCGGTGGAGTGTAAAAAACGAAATCACCAACAATTCTGTATTTGTCCTGCCGGAGTCTTACCACGAGTGCAGGGAATGGTGGGTAATGTCACTTCGAGGTAACATCTTGCACAACGTCAGATAGAAGAAGCCCATCACGTATGTAGCCTCATGGCTGTCAGCTATAAAGACAGCCAGTCCATCAGCATTATCTGCAACAGGACTGATTACCTGCCTGCCAGGAAGCCTCCCATACCCACCATCTGCATGGAATTAAAAAATGACGAAGCTAATCAGAATCATTCCAAGTGGAAATGCAGTTGACACATTCATTTCCATCTCTGGATTGCTCGTCGGTTCTTGGAGACAAATAAAAAAGGGCTTTGAAACATGTTCCTTCTGTGTATAGAGAGTGCGACAATGGAGCATTGGCAGCAGCATGTCGTACCTCTCAGATCAACCGTTGTACATGGACCAAAATGTTCTTCAGCTTGTCCAGAGGCAGTTCCACTGTGCCAACAATACACAAAGAGTGGAGCTCTGGGGTAATATGCGATGCTCATTAACCCAGGCCCTGGAAATGACTGAGCAATGGCTGCTTGTGTATGCCTACGAGTGCACTTGATACGTGAATCGGGTGGGATTAAGAGTGGAATAGAGAAACAGAGTTCATATTGTGATCAGATGGGAAGGTCCTCACAGACTTTGAGGATTAACACAGCTGCACTCATTGCTTAGTCAAACCATCATTAGGAAAATGCCATTATGGAATATATCTATATATACATTGACCATATACTTCATTGGTCAATCATTGATCTGTTTATTTTGTAACTGTCCAGGTCTGGTATGTTAATAGCTGTGTGGCAGGGAGAATCTCCCTCTTACTGTCCATACATCACCCCATTCGGAGAGACATACTGCGAGAAACAGGAAGGAGGGGAGCTAGAGGCTGACGGACAGACAGACAGAGGCTGTAAGGAGGAGAGCTAGAGACAGACCGGCAGGTACAAGCAATGAGGAGGAGAGCTACAGACAGACAGACAGTGAGAGACAGTAAGGAGGGAAGCCAGAGACAGACAGTGACTGACAGTAAGGAGGGAAGCCAGAGACAGACAGTGACTGACAGTAAGAGGAAAGCCAGAGACAGACAGTGAGAGAGAGTAAGGAAGAAATCCAGAGTCAGACAGTGAGAGACAGTAAGGGACAGACAGTGAGGGACAGTAAGGAAGAAAGCAAGGGACAGACAGTGAGAGACAGTAAGGGACAGACAGTGAGAGACAGTAAGGAATAAAGCCAGAGACAGACAGTGAGAGACAGTAAGGGACAGACAGTGAGAGACAGTAAGGAAGAAAGCAAGGGACAGACAGTGAGAGACAGTAAGGGACAGACAGTGAGAGACAGTAAGCAAGAAAGCCAGAGACAGACAGTGAGAGACAGTAAGGAAGAAAGCCAGAGACACACAGTGAGAGACAGTATGGAAGAAAGCCAGAGACAGACAGTGAGAGATAGTAAGGGACAGACAGTGAGAGACAGTATGGAAGAAAGCCAGAGACAGACTAGCGAATTCCCAAACTCTGTGTTTTCTAAATAATGATATCAGAGCATATTCTAGGTCACCAGGAGCTGCTACCTAGGACAGTCTGACAGCAGCAGTACTACCAGTAGGAAATCATTGGTGTCTAAATTACGGATTTGTCCGAGCTGGCTTGTGCGCTGATCTGAGCTGGAACAGTTCTTATTCCAAACTCGGTTCTCGGTTTGTACATTTGCGGTGGTGGCTGTTGCCGACTTGAAGACCTGTATTTATCCTGTAATTATTTCTGTCACTTGCTGGCCT
Organism: Pelobates fuscus; assembly: GCF_036172605.1. Classification (NCBI taxonomy): domain Eukaryota; kingdom Metazoa; phylum Chordata; class Amphibia; order Anura; family Pelobatidae; genus Pelobates; species Pelobates fuscus. The sequence continues at coordinate 14,918,156 of NC_086317.1, read as the reverse complement.
CAATGATATATTTTCATTCCAGAATAGCTCAGGAAATATCAAATATAAAAGCACACATTCCACTCCAAAGCTGTGACTACCTGCACCTGTCTGGACAAATTTCACTCTGAAATCTGCATTTTGATGGAATAATGCTCATTTCTGCTGAAGTCGAATAGCTGTAGGAACAGGTGAGACTGAACTGGAGGTACAAACCTACATGGAACCTAAGAACCACTTTTAGGAGAAACGTTACAATGTATAAGGCATTGTTCTACAGTGTCCCACTAAGTAGACACACGATCGGTTCTCCTGAGCATCTTTGACAGTGCAGTGAATCCGTTTATGTCCCCATGTAATAATGGATGGATCTCTAAAGAGACTGGTTGTAGTAGGTGTTTATGACTATACCAGGAAACTCCACCGAGCCGGCTTTGCCACAAACCATTTAACCCTTTAAATGTCACTGATATAAATGTGTGTCTGGATCACCTTTTAGACCTAACTTGTATCAATAGGGAAAATAAAAGGTAAGGGATGTAGGGAATATGAATCCATCAATCGGCGCTCATGCACTCCAGAAAAACTCTAAAACTCTAAAATTCCCCATTGTACCTCGTAGCATATAGATTGTTGCAGAGAACGCAGCAGTAACTATTAGTGTAGCTTAGATGGCAGTCACTTGGCTAACCTCCCGCCATATCAAATGGACAAACAGGGACACCTTGTTTTAGGAGTGTGAGTGGGGCGTGGCCAGGGGCAGGGCTGTTTTGTGGGGGTGTGTGGCCAGGGGTAGGGGTGTTCTGCATGTGAGTGGGGGTATGACCAGGGGCGGGGCTGGTCTGGGCAGGGTGTGGCCAGGGGCGGAGCTGTTATAACAAAAATTAGGTGACTTACTAATAATAATTTATATAAATAAAATGTAATTTAGAAGATTTGTAGTTTAAAGACACATTACTGGGAGTATTATTGCTGTGGAGCTCTGTTATACACTCAGACACATTACTGGGAGTATTATTGCTGTGGAGCTCTGTTATACACTCAGACACATTACTGGGAGTATTATTGCTGTGGAGCTCTGTTATACACTCAGACACGTTACTGGGAGTATTATTACCTTGGAGCTCTGTTATAAACTCAGACACATTACTGGGAGTATTATTGCTGTAGAGCTCTATTATACACTCAGACACATTACTGGGAGTATTATTGCTGTGGAGCTCTGTTATACACTCAGACACATTACTGGGAGTATTATTGCTGTGGAGCTCTGTTATACACTCAGACACATTACTGGGAGTATTATTGCTGTGGAGCTCTGTTATACACTCAGACACATTACTGGGAGTGTTATTGCTGTGGAGCTCTGTTATACACTCAGACACATTACTGGGAGTATTATTGCTGTGGAGCTCTGTTATACACTCGGACACATTACTGGGAGTATTATTGCTGTAGAGCTCTATTATACACTCAGACACATTACTGGGAGTATTATTGCTGTGGAGCTCTGTTATACACTCAGACACATTACTGGGAGCATTATTGCTGTGGAGCTCTGTTATACACTCAGACACATTACTGGGAGTATTATTGCTGTGGAGCTCTGTTATACATTCAGACACATTACTGGGAGTATTATTGCTGTGGAGCTCTGTTATACACTCACACATTACTGGGAGTATTATTGCTGTGGAGCTCTGTTATAAACTCAGACACATCACTGGGAGTATTATTACCGTGGAGCTCTGTTATACACTCAGACACATTACTGGGAGTATTATTGCTGTGGAGCTCTGTTATACATTCAGACACATTACTGGGAGTATTATTGCTGTGGAGCTCTGTTATACACTCAGACACATTACTGGGAGTATTATTGCTGTGGAGCTCTGTTATAAACTCAGACACATTACTGGGAGTATTATTGCTGTGGAGCTCTGTTATACATTCGGACACATTACTGGGAGTATTATTGCTGTGGAGCTCTGTTATACACTCAGACACATTACTGGGAGTATTATTGCTGTGGAGCTCTGTTATAAACTCAGACACATTACTGGGAGTATTATTACCGTGGAGCTCTGTTATAAACTCAGACACATTACTGGGAGTATTATTGCTGTAGAGCTCTATTATACACTCAGACACATTACTGGGAGTATTATTGCTGTGGAGCTCTGTTATAAACTCAGACACATTACTGGGAGTATTATTACCGTGGAGCTCTGTTATACACTCAGACACATTACTGGGAGTATTATTGCTGTGGAGCTCTGTTATACATTCAGACACATTACTGGGAGTATTATTGCTGTGGAGCTCTGTTATACACTCAGACACATTACTGGGAGTATTATTGCTGTGGAGCTCTGTTATAAACTCAGACACATTACTGGGAGTATTATTACTGTGGAGCTCTGTTATAAACTCAGACACATTACTGGGAGTATTATTGCTGTGGGGCTCTGTTATACACTCAGACACATTACTGGGAGTATTATTGTTGTGGAGCTCTGTTATACACTCAGACACATTACTGGGAGTATTATTGCTGTGGAGCTCTGTGATACACTCAGACACATTACTGGGAGTATTATTGCTGTGGAGCTCTGTTATAAACTCAGACACATTACTGGGAGTATTATTACTGTGGAGCTCTGTTATAAACTCAGACACATTACTGGGAGTATTATTGCTGTGGAGCTCTGTTATACCCTCAGACAAATTACTGGGAGTATTATTACCGTGGAGCTCTGTTACACACTCAGACACATTACTGGGAGTATTATTGCTGTGGAGCTCTGTTATACACTCAGACACATTACTGGGAGTATTATTGCTGGGGAGCTCTGTTATACACTCAGACACATTACTGGGAGTATTATTACTGTGGAGCTCTGTTATACACTCAGACACATTACTGGGAGTATTATTGCTGTGGAGCTCTGTTATACACTGAGACACATTACTGGGAGTATTATTGCTGTGGAGCTCTGTTATACACTCAGACACACCAACAACATGGAGCTCTTAGAAAAGAGGGACACTAGGTGATAAAAGAGGCACAGAGGGATTTGGTCATGAAATAGGGACTGTCCCTCCCTAAGGAGGGACTTGGTTTATATTGACCCAATACAGAGTTTTGAAGGAGTTGTGAAAGTTGAGTTTTATGAAAGGGCCTGTTACGTTAATACGTGTGAATTCATATTATTTGCTTCAGTTTTCAGAATTTCTGGTGCTGCTTGTGTCTCTTCATTGTTTAATTATGTCTCCATAATGAATGAAGTATCTATTGATTTCCATGGTTTGAGCAAGTCACAGCTTGAATGTACATGTGTTTTGATGGCTAAACTCTGAAGATTAAAACTGATTTGGATAAAATGTCCTCTATGCTGTTTAGAATCTGCGTGTGACACTAGAGTAAAGACTGTGATCATATACAAAAAGTGAATCATCACTCACAATCTGCATTTATTTGTAGTCATGTTTTTACCCACATTCTTTATTTTTAAATAAACTGTAAGGAAAGTTTGATTCGATTCCTTCTGCATCGGAGTATGATTTGGGACCTGTGTCCACAGTCCGAGGACTTTCACTGATGAAACATTGTATTTGTTTTTACACAGGAAATCTAGTCTACAATCGGATAAATAAGGATACATTCCAGTAATTAAAAGTGATTTTGCTCTAAGTACTTTTATCTTTTGCAACAGATCATCTTTAACGTATAGATATGATCCAACCTTGCGACACTATAGGTAAAAATCTAAATAAAACGTGTTAGAATGCAGGATATTGAGGAAAAGAAACAATATATATAGTATGTTATAATGGCGAGCAGTCTTCAATCTTACTGGAAATGCAACATGTTGCAAACCCTGGTGCCAGGGCGGGTGGGGTGGGGGGGCATCCAAATGTCCATCGCAAAGAATAGGCTGAGAAAATACAGCCAGCGTATGGCGGTTTATTCACTAAACAGCAAATTATAGTAAATCTATTTTTTTTTGTGTGCAAATTATATGCAAAAAATGACGATGTAAAAACAATTCTCCAGCTCGTCTGTAGTCACGGCTTGGCTATTTTAATCTGAAATGTAGCTCCGTTTTCCAGTAACTGCAATTGGATGCTTAGTAAATAAGTCCGGTAATGCCTGCGCTGTCCTCGTTGCTGGACGCAACGCTGTATACAGAGATTGAATAGCATGACTGATGGCTGCTCTGCGCCATCACTCACAGCTCCGCCAGACGGCTGTTTGAAGGTGTCCTGGCCAGCGAGGTGCATAGAGCTGCTCTGTGATCAATAACCTGATTAAAGAGAAGCCGAGGATGAAGGATGAGCTCTCGTTCTCAAGCACCCAGAGGGTACAATTTTAAGGATGTTTAGAACCGATTTATCACTATAAGGATCAGGTCAGATTTGCTGGTCTGTCTGGTGGCTGGAAGCCCTCCGGTAATATAAATATCAGTGGGTCCAGCCGGCTCGCTATTTTTAACCCTTTCACAATCAGTGCTCCGGGCACCCCTCTTTCGCTCTGATCGGATAATCTGATAGGAAAAGGGCCTAGTCTGATAACTGCATCTCTCTGTGTATTGCATGTCACGAATGGGTAACCCTAGCACGGCATATGGTCAGGTGGATATTAACCCCTTACAGATCAACGACCTAGAAATCTGTTTTTTTTAACAATCACATTCCACAGTGGCATGGCCCAAACAGCAATCAATGTCAAGCTTCCCAAGCTAAAAAAAATTGGAACATCCCATGCCAGATTACGGTATTTAAGGACTGGATTGGGAGACAACAATTATTATTCTTTATATAGCACCAACATAGTCTGTGGCGCTGTACAATCATAGAATGCGGATAGCACAATCTACACCGCACTGTAGTGGTTATAGTGCCTGGAGTCCTAGGTTATGTGTGTAATGGTTTGACAGTAATCATTGATCCCCCTTGTGCCCCTTGGAGGGGACATGTCGCTATCCTGGAATTCATACAGAGAGTAAAACATTCAAAATCACCTGTAGCTTGTGTTAACATTCGTTTCATGAGGTGCTCAGTGTTCTTTTAGGTTTATATTAAAGATTTAGCAGAGGACACGTGGGATGGGAGAAGGGTACATTAAGGTTATTTTCTTTCACACTTCACAAATACGTATTTCTTAAATGTAGTGATAAGTAAACATTTTTTAAAAACCCTGAGAAGTGACAGTTCGCCTTTAAATGTCAGATGATGCTTATAAATTATTTGGACAGTTAGAAGATTATAGCATGTGTGGCTTGTTGTTTGCATGTCATTGGCTGTAATAATTCTTCACTAGATATGTTATAAGCATATATTCCGTGAAGTACATTTAGGGGGAAGTTTGGACACTGTGTCTCTGTGAAACTTATGGAATGCCGATTTGGCTTATATTGCCCAAGGTCGGAAATGTACATTTTTCAGTCTGTGGATTTTCTAATTAGTGCCGGTTATTGGTGGATTCTGACCGGTGACCCATTCTAGCACATTGAGATCTGTTTCTCTTTCCTGTTCCTTTATCTCTCGTTATCTGCTTTCTCTAACATGCAGGGCTACTTGCCGCAAAACAATCTACTCCCAGAATATTTACCTCCATAGAAGATCTCTGCGGAATGTGGTTTTTAATATAAACCTATACATATTAAATAGTTACATCCCTTTTATGTGCAGCGTGTGCCTGGATTCAACCTTAACCATTTAACTGCTGCCGTACCCCAGCCCTGCAGCCATGGAAGGGTTAATTAGTGTTAGTGTAATTGCAGCTCTCTCACTAATGAATGCTCCATGTAAATGCTGTGACCGGGGAGATAGAGAATAATTGTAATTGAGGCATACGAGCGGGGGATTACATACAGCAACATACAGAAGGAAATACAGATTACAGCCAAATGAGATGAAGGCTTTTCCTCGGAATTAATTGTTTTTTTGCTCATTTCCCCTCTCACATATTGCAGGCTGGTATAATGAACCCGTGGCACTAAGAAGAAGACACGTGGGATGGGAGAGGGGTACATTAAGGTTATGGCATTGCATGATCCATGTTCTCTAATATAATGAAAATACAAGATCCATATATACCCAGAACACATTACTGCCAGGTCACACCTTATTACATATGCTGAGAGCCGGCTCTCCTACCCTCTGCTGCCCTCTGCTGGGAGAAACACACAGGTCTGAATAATGTCAGTCTATATATCTTCCTGCAAGGCACACACAACACAACCTGAAAATGAGTTATACATGGTTTGTAATGTGATGGTTCGGGCATTGTTCTGGAGCCAGTGGTTAGAGGAAGCATAAGTGCCAGGTGTCGTGTTTCTGAGTGCTGTATTGCTCCTAAATCTCTGCCTGGAACATTTTATTATAAAAGAGCCCCTTTAGTTCTATATAAAAGAAGAGCATTTTCTGCTTGGAGGTGTCTCTATATGACTATCGTCTACTGTTTGTTACCAGTGTGGGTAACGTTTGTATTAATCCTCCTCCCAGTGCCTGAACATCAAGTTAAGAAACCGAATGTCTCCAGTGTGACACGTCGGGGTGGGTCCCTCCACCCTGCACCCTGTGGACACCCAAACAAAGTCACTGAAACCAATAAATGGTCATGACTTTTCTGCTCTCTGGGCATGTGATCATCAGACAGGTTTATGGTTGTGCATAGTTTCAATTGTGTTCCCCTAATTCCCACCCTCAGATTTATATTCCAGACTGCGGGGCACAAAGTCACGAAGCTGCCAACAGGGGTAAAAAAGTAAAATGTTAGTGCTGGAAACTCGCTTTAGTGTGACGTGTTACTGAGATGTAATATGCCCTACCTGGGTTACAATGTACTCTTAACTTTGTAATTCACTTTGAATTTAGTAATTAATTACTTGGTCACTAAGTGGGAAAAATTCAAAAAGTCTTCTGAGATTTTCTTTACCTAGTAATTGTATCGTTCCAAGGAGCCAAAAACTACTAATGGCTTCTTTCTTTGCACCAGACTTGTACAAGTAATAAGATGTTACAGGTTGGTGATATGGTAAAAGATGGCTCATTGATATAGGTAATATGGTGATATCGTGACAATGGCTAGTTGATATGGGGTAATATAGTGATAGGTGATATGGTGAATGATGGCTTGTTTCGTTATATATGGTAATATGGTAAAAGGTGATCTGGGAAAAGATGGCTCATTGATATATGGTGATAGGTAAAATGGTAAAAGATGGCTCCTTGATATGTGGTAATATGGTGATAGGTGATATGGTGAAACATGACTGATTGATATATGGTGATAGGTGATATGTGACAATGGCTCAATTATATATGGTAATATGGTGATAGGTAATATGGTGAAAGATGGCTCATTGATATATGGTAATATGGTGATAGGTGATATGGTGAAACATGACTGATTGATATATGGTGATAGGTGATATGTGACAATGGCTCAATTATATATGGTAATATGGTGATAGGTGATATGGTGAATGATGGCTTGTTTCGTTATATATGGTAATATGGTGATAGGTAATATGGTGAAAGATGGCTCATTGATATGTGGTAATATGGTGATAGGTGATATGGTGAAACATGACTGATTGATATATGGTGATAGGTGATATGTGACAATGGCTCAATTATATATGGTAATATGGTTATAGGTAATAAGGTGAAAGATGGCTCATTGATATATAGTAATATGGTGATAGGTAATAAGGTGAAAGACGACTCATTGATATATGGTAATATGGTGACTGGTAATAAGGTGAAAGACGGTTCATTTATGTATTGTAATATGGTGATGGGTGATATGGTGAAAGATTGGTCATTGATATATGGTAATATGGTAAAAGGTGATATGGTGAAAGATGGCTCATTGATGTATGGTGATATGGTGAAAGATGGCTCATTGATATATGGTAATATGGTGATAGGTGATATGGTGAAAGATGGCTCATTGATATATGGTAATATGGTGATAGGTGATATGGTGAAAGATGGCTCATTGATATACGGTAATATGGTGATAGGTGATATGGTGAAAGATGGCTCATTGATATATGGTAATATGGTCATAGGTGATATGGTGAATGATGGCTCATTGATATACGGTCATATGGTGATAATGGCTCATTGATATATGGTAATATGGTGATAGGTAATATGGTAAAATATGGCTCATTAATATATGTTAATATGGTGATAAGTGAATGATGGCACATTGATATTTGGTGACATGTTGAATGATGGCTCATTGATATATGGTCATATAGTCATAGGTGATATATAATGGTACTGTGATAAATGAATATATTCTGGTACTGTGATAAATGAATATATTCTGGTACTGTGATATATGAATATATTCTGGTACTGTAATATATGATAGTATGATATATGATGGTACTGTGATCTAGGACAGTATGTTGATACAGGGCTATATGACGGTACGGTGAAATGTGATGTCACCATATATCACATATGTTAGCACGGTGATTATATGATGATACAGTGATATATGATGGTACGGTGATATATGATATATATTGGTACGTGATGTATGATATAGGACAGTACGGTGATATATGAAGGTACAATAATAGATGTGGGTACGGTGATATATGGTGGTACGGTGATATATGATAGTACAGTGTTATATGATATATAATGGTAAGGTGATATGTTATAGGATGGTACGGTGATATATGATGGTATAGTGTTATATGATATATAATGGTAAGGTGATATATGTTATAGGATGGTACGGTGATATATGATGGTATAGTGTTATATGATATATAATGGTAAGGTGATATATGTTATAAGATGGTACGGTGATATATGATGGTATAGTGTTATATGATATATAATGGTAAGGTGATATATGTTATAGGATGGTACGGTGATATATGATGGTATAGTGTTATATGATATATAATGGTAAGGTGATATATGTTATAAGATGGTACGGTGATATATGATGGTATAGTGTTATATGATATATAATGGTAAGGTGATATATGTTATAAGATGGTACGGTGATATATGATGGTATAGTGTTATATGATATATAATGGTAAGGTGATATATGTTATAGGATGGTACGGTGATATATGATGGTATAGTGTTATATGATATATAATGGTATGGTGATATATGTTATAAGATGGTACGGTGATATATGATGATTGATTGTATGGTGATGTGATGTAAGATGGTACGGTGATATATGATATATGATTGTACGGTGATCTATGAGGGTATGGTGATATGTTATAGGATGGTACGGTGATATATAGGTACTGTTTAGAGTTATACCTCTGCATTATTGGGCCATGATTAATTAAATAACAGTAGGTTCCTCTTAAGGTATAGCTAGTAAGAGAGCGTGACGATGACGAACACAAGTGAGATTCAATGTGGTATGTATAGCACATTAGCCAAGTTAATTCCAAATAACCTTTTTTGCTTTGTATTGTGTAAATAAATCATAGATTGTAAATATGGCATTGATGGTCAATCTATCGATGTGACTATGTCCTGTTTTATAACCATGCTACTACATAACCATAACAGCAAGCAGAGCAGGACAAGTCCCTTGGAGGAGTGATGGGCCCCCTACATTAGAACTCACCCCAAAATCTTCTGATTATCGCTGGACATGTGCAAACTGCTCAGCTAGTGTAATGCTCAGTGGGATTGTCTCTACTCTGTAAATTCCCCCGTTAGATGTCTAATTTCCTTATTTAGCACGTCTATTGAATGTATTTCAATGTATTTGAATATATTACACCCAAGAGCTCAAAGGAGACATATGTCTGGAAACTGTAATGGATCTCAAGGTGGTAATGAATTCCAAAGGTAGGGTGCAGCTGGGGAGAGTCGCTGAATGATTTAATGGTTGAGATGAAAGCAGTAAGACGTATGTACAGGAGAACATGCTAGAGTCTAGACCATATATTGGGCCTTAAGACATAAAGGAGATAATCAGAATCATTTTCAGGACTTATATTATATGGGAAACATATAATAATTTCTATTCTAATTTATCAGCAGTGTAAAAAGCAGAGTAAGTAAAATTGCTCAACAAAGCATATATTGTATAAGCAGATAAAGAAGTGGTGGGTAAGCTTGGCGAGAGATGGTTCTAAGCTGCAGAAGGTGCATTAGATGGTGAGAAGAGAGGAGTAAGAGGTCCTACAAAAGCCGTCTGTTGAGTAGAGAAAGAAGAGTGCAGAATTAACTGGGAGGTCAAGAAGTTTGAGACAATTAACCAGACCTAGTTCCATATTTCAACAGATGTAAATGGAAAACTGGGGAAGGTAACCTACCCTCACAATAAAATCGTATCTTGGGCGTCATCAGCTCAGACGTACATGCAAGTAAGGAGCTGTCTGTTACATTTGCATTTGAGGTCTCTGAGGTCTCCCTCAGAATATCTGTGTATTTGATCTGAAGCAGACACTTTGTAATCCTGCTCGTTGCTTGTCTAATCCCTCCCAAACCTGCCCCACCCTTACATAGACTGTCACTTCTCATATTCATTCACTATGGGTTTTATTTATGTCCAGCTGAGCTCGATTTTCGCTCTGTTCTCCATCTGATTCTTCTTCTCCAAAGACTACCACCAGTCCTTCATGCCTGTCCAGCTCCCCTCCCAAACGTTAGTCTTTTCTTCAGACATGACATGCTTTAAAGGAGCAGTGTAGCGTTAGGAATGCAAACCTAGAGTCTCCTAGTGCTTGAGTCATTTTAGGTCTCCACATCATTTGCTGTAAAGGGCTGGAAAAAAATAGCTTTTTTCTTTTCTCCAGCAGAAAACTCCCTCAGTGCTGCCATCCGCACATCCTCCAGTGACGTCATCTGGCTCTCTCGCCAATGTCCAATCCAATGCTCCTCACAGTAGATCATTGGGAACTAATGCGCATGCGTGGCGAAAGCCGCACAAACATCCAAAATCTTGACATTGGAAAGTATTGAATTCAATGTTTTGCCATGAGCTGCATTGGTTATATGACTTAGTTTTTACTCTGTTGTTCCTGCGGAAGCACCTCTAGTGGCTGCCAGGAAGATGGCTACGAGAGAGGTGTTTAACCCTGCAATGTAAAGATTGACATCTCTACAAAACTGCTATGCTTTACATTACAGGGTTAAAACTACAGCACCCCTTCACACAGAGTACGTTATTGCATTGAAGTGGTCTGGCTGATTTCAGTGGTCCTTTAACCCTTCCATCCAGAGTGGTGTTAGTGAATGATTTTGCAATCAGCGAGATAAAATGTAAGATATCTCCTCCAACCAGCACATCTCCTGTTCTACTATAAATCAATAAATTATGTTTTAGTAAGATTTCTAATTTAATCATTTTAATGCTAGAGATAAATCAGATTTTATTTTTTCTGGTGGCATGACTGTTCCATAAGCAGCGCTATGTTTTTCAATTTAATATTTTATTGTTGTTTTTGTAACAAACCCAGTATAACTGCATTGTCTCTTTTTCTGCAAATTGGCTTATTTTTCCAATTTTTTCTTGCTGGGACAAACTTCTATTTACTATCAGACAAATTAGGTTAGACACAAGGGACCGGTTAACTAACCAGTTAACGTTCTAATATTGCAATCAGCAACAGAAGACCGAAAGGTAAAACAGCCTCTGCTAGTATTGTGACTTGAAAATGGGGCACATCAGGAAAAATATAGACAGGAATAGTATTGTTTAAAAAGTACAGGTTGTGAAAAAGATTATTGTGCTTTAAATAAAGAATGTCAGCTGAGTTTACCCCTTCTAGAAAGCCACCGCTGATCATCAGGGGGCAGAATTTGTCAATTTTTAAAAAAGGATGTGGCATGAAATACACGCAGAATGTCACCAACATCCTATCAGAAAGGAATTCTGTATTCCAGAATCAATCGTAAAAGGGACACTATAGTCACCTGAACAACTTTAGCGTGATGAAGCAGTTTTGGTGTATAGAACATGCCCCTGCAGCCTCACTGCTCAATCCTCTGCCATTTAGGAGTTAAATCCCTTTGTTTATGAACCCTAGTCACACCTCCCTGCATGTGACTTACACAGCCTTCATCAACACTTCCTATAGCGTGAGATCTAATGTTTATACTTCCTTTATTGCAAATGCTGTTTAATTTAGAATTTCTTATCTCCTGCTCTGTTAATAGCTTGCTAGACCCTGCAGGAGACCCCTGGGAGTGAGTAAAGCTCAATTTACAGAGCAGGAGAAAAGAACTTTTAAAGTAAGTTACATCTGATTGATAATGAAACTTTTTTTATGCAGGCTGTGTCAGTCACAGCCAGGGGAGGTGTGACTAGGGCTGCATAAACATGAACAAAAGGGATTTAACTCTTAATGGCAGAAAATTGAGAAGTGAGACCATAGGGGTATGATCTATACACCAAAACTGCTTCATTAAGCTAAAGTTGTTTTGGTGACTATAGGGTCCTATTAAGTTATGAAGTGAATTAACAGCATAGGCAATGCTGCAGAATATACAATTTTAGTATTCTCTTGCAATTCAGGGATGTCATGTCACAAGAAAAAAAAGAAAGCATTTTGTTTGATCAAATCAGCAAACAGAAAGCTTGTGGCTTGCCTGCGTGGTAAATATTTCAATATAAACCAGGACACATTTTTACAATTCGAGTCATTAAGCCTTACCCAGTACACAGGTCAAGGTAATTCCAATCAAATAACAGATCCATTCATAAGCACAGATATATTTTGAGAACATGTTGAGAAGAAGTTGTTTTTGCAGTGATTGCAGTTGTGGACTAAGGGGGGGCGAACTGACAGATGGCAGACCTCTCACTGCAAAATGCGTCGTGTTCATCACCTTCCTCTCCGTTCATCAGGAAACCTGTGTCGACATCTTTTAAAAACAAAATGCATTGGGATATTAGAAAGTTACTCACAGCAACTTCTGTCAGTAACTTTCTAATATCCCAATGCCTTTTGTTTTTAAAAGATGTCGCACAGGTTCCTGGATTAACGGAGATGAAGGTGACGAACACGACGCATGTTATCAGTTCCTGCAGTGAGCTCTGCCCAGAGTACGACGTAGCCTCCCGAGTGAGACGATGTGCAGTAGAATTGCTTTATAGAACAGTTCGCTAACCTCATGATCACTCATTTTTGTGCATTATTTTTCTGTGGCACAAAATCCGAGATATTCCTCAGTTGTGCAGTTAAAATAAATGTGACTAGCCAATACTTACCCCACTGTGGTTAGCAAAGGACTCTCCTCAGTCCCAACCTGTCCCACACTCTGCATTGTCTTAGCATGTACTTAGCATGTGTACGTCATGAAAAAAATTTCAGTATTCCCCAACCATCAGTTATTAATGACCGGTGTAAGTGGGAGAACTTGCTAAATGTCTGGAAAGAATACTGAGCCTCTCAGTGCCTTTGGAAAAGTTATACTTAGTTCAAATTAGTCGCTTAAGTATAACTTGTAAACAAAACAGAATTTGAAAAGAACAAACAAAAAACACAAATTAGAGGGGATTTTATTAATGAAAGAAAACCTCTCCCACGTGACAAGTTCACTTTAAGACTTTAGGCTTTTACAGTAGTTTGGTTTTCAGCGCTCATTATCACCTCATTAGTTAAACAAAACAACCATCATTTCAGGTGATAAATAAAAAGTGTTGAACTTAGGAAAAGAAAAACAGGTGATAATTGCTGTGTATTACCTTAAAGGGACATTATAGTCACCTGAGCAACTTTAGCTTAATGAAGCAGTTTTGGTGTATAGAACATGCCCCTGCAGCCTCACTGCTCAATCCTCTGCCATTTAGGAGTTAAATCCCTTTGTTTATGAACCCTAGTCACACCTCCCTGCAGGTGACTTGCACAGCCTTCCATAAACACTTCCTGTAAAGAGAGCCCTATTTAGGCTCTCTTTATTGCAAGTTTTGTTTATTTAAGATTTTCTTATCCCCTACTATGTTAATAGCTTGCTAGACCCTGCAAGAACCTCCTGTATGTGATTAAAGTTCAATTTAGAGATTAAGATACAATTATTTAAGGTAAATTACATCTGTTTGAAAGTGAAACCAGTTTTTTTTTTTTTCATGCAGGCTCTGTCAATCATAGCCAGGGGAGGTGTGGCTAGGGCTGCATAAACAGAAACAAAGTGATTTAACTCCTAAATGACAGTGAATTGAGCAGTGGAATTGCAGGGGAATGATCTATACACTAAAACTGCTTTATTTAGCTAAAGTAATTTAGGTGACTATAGTGTTCCTTTAACCCCTTCTTTTATTCCAGAAGTTTGGTCTTTAAGGGGTTAAGTTAGTTAGTCTAGATAAGCCTTTCTTGATAAAGGACTGGAGTTATGAGATCTAAATTGTATTGTTAATTTTACTGCTGTCCTGACAAACCAGATGCCTTGTAACTGGACAAGTGATGATGCTGTGGTTGTTGGTAAAAAAAATATGGTAAACTCTCCAGCAACCAAAAAGTCACCATTTGACCAGTCACTGTTAGCAATCATACTGAACGTTGGCCCTGGCCCAACACCAGATAGGAAAGGCCAAGAAATACCCATGTTGGTTGTTAAATAATAGATAAAGGATCGGACAATCGGTTTACTTCTGTTTGTTGATGGGTGTAGGTCAGCCTTCTATTGCATGTGAAGTCAATAGTGTCCATGTGTTGGGTTCTTGTTGTGAATATAGGTCAACATTCTTTATGATGGCTAATTACACTAGCCAGCCTGTGCTTCTCTAACTGTTGGAGGCCTGGATAGCGATGTTGAGTACTTCTCATAACAGTCCCTCTTTTGGTCAGACAGTCCCGTTTTCGAGGTTGCCTCACATGTGCTTTTCCTGTTCATCGGGCACTAAGACCATGCAGAGTGAGCATCAGCAGCACTCCCTGATTGGTCCTATCAGAATGGGACATTTTCATGGCAGACCAGCCTGGTATAGGGGTTGCTGGTGATATGAGTTAGGCCTCTCACTATGTATTCCTCATAACTCCCCTCCCCCCCCCGTCCCGTCCCGATTACCTGTAATCTATGTTCTTATTTGTAGATCTAGCTACAAGTTTTGCCATTTATTTGGCAAATGCAGTACAAAATAAAAGAAATTCCTCAGAAATTAAAGAAAAATAGAAATGAAACATGTCATCTTGAATTAGATTTGGTGGCTGTCCAGTTTAGCCAGCCGACTTGGTGATGTTTTGACTTTCTAAAAATGTTGAAACAATCCCAAACCCACCTTTTTGCTCAGGAGTACAATATATGAATCACATTATTTAACAACACTGCACAAGCGAGATGATATAACCATACAATGTATCCAGGATTGCTCAGTCTGTCTGTAACCAAAGACTTCTGATTTGCCCCAAATAACAGTGATAGAAAATCAAACCCTTTTTTTAAAATCTAATTCTGCTAGTTATTTCCTCTTTATAACATTAGCACATCATACGTTTTACACTTTCTCTGAGAAATATTTCATGATGCAAACCAGGAGATGAAACATTAAACCAACACACGATTATTTTGATTTTCCAATAAAGCCAGTTTTGTGTACAGTCGGGTGTCAGATGGGTTATCGCTGTCAGGACCTGGCTGTAGAAAACACATATGAAGACAATGATCAAACCTCTCTGCTTGGCAGCCTGGTGTTCACAGCCTATCACGATTATTTATTTATAAAGCACCAACATATTTTGCAGCGTTGTACATGTTCTGACAGCAGTGAACTCTCGTGATCCCAGATAGAGAGCTATATTTTCTACACTGTTTTGTACGGACTACAAGCCCTGTTACAAGGTACCGAGCATCTGGAACTTTTTTGGACTTCCTCTCATGATGCCTAGGCAGCCAAAGACTTAATAAGCTTCATGGGAGGAACACAGTTGGTGGGGTACTAGATACAATTTACAGAGGCGTTTATTAGTAGCGCACCACGTTTATTGCAAGTGTAACATTTGAATGTGCCTCCTGCTTTCTGACGTTTTCAGTAGACAGGACAAGAGAAACTTCCAAAAGAGAGGATTATTCAGATTTGCAGCGTCTGTGGGTCTTTAAATGTTCAAGAACTGTCTACCACATCCCATAGAGACAGCGGTCTCTGCCAGTTGATAATTTTAAAGTATTAATTATTTAAGAGGATATTAAAATATTAAAATTTTTAGCAGCTCAGCCGTACAATAGCATAATGTAGACCTGGTACTTATCCGGCCGCAGTTGTACCACTTAATCTTGGAATTAATTTACAATTCAAACCAGTTTTCAAAGGAAATAGTTTTACCTTTTGAACTGTTTAAAGCTTCTCCTTCCAAATAACACAGAGAGATACTCCATTCACCCACTCGATGTACGTTTGCTGCCTAGTCATGTTTTCGATCAATGGAAAGGTTAATCCTTTCGCAGACAATCAGGAGGCCCCTGTTTAATTTAGTGTAACAATGCAAAGTGCCTCCATACAGCCCTGGTGAAAGGAGGCACCCTTGCCAGGTCGGCCTTGCTTGATTGTTCGTGGCCCCTTCTTCACAGAACGGGCCCCTTACTCTTCTAAACTCCAGCTTTGCGCAGTACAAAAACTTCAGAAGTACAGCGAAAGCGTCAGACAGCCACAAGGCTAAAACGTTGCAATCGTGCTTCAGCGATAATGTGGAGTGAAATGTTAATGTGTGGGTTTCAGAAAATGATAATAAATGAGTTGTGAATAAAAAACATCGCAAGTAACCTTTTTTTAAACTTATCTAATGATTTCCTTTGATTATTAGGGTCTTAACATCCATGAACGGATGCAATGTTAAACGTTTTTCTCCACGTTCGATTTATTACGGCTGAAAAGCTTTCTAAATCTTCTCGAAATAAATGAGATTTTATTATTACAGTTTGTGAACTACCCATTGGTAACGTGAGTCTCCCTGTTGCGTTAACTTGTTTGCGTCACATTGATGTGTTGTTGTGGGTTCTTTTGTCAGGCATTTTAATACATGAATATCTACTGTAAACTGGTTCATAAAACATTTGTATTAGTTTATTGGATTTATACCAATTATTAGCCAAAATTTAGCAACTGGGTTGTCGGCTCAGCATAAGGCACTCTTTGGTGATAAAGTGTGCCTTTGTGTTGTCTTTTGCATATCGCACAGGTGTCCATGTGTCCCTATGTCGGAGGGTAAGTCCCCATATTGGCAGCCACGTTATAGAATAGCATTTGCATCGTTGTTGGCAAGTGAGCCTATATCTCATGTCTCTAAAGTGGTATTGTTGTTTAAAATGTAACGGTCATAATACACAAAAACTGTCATTAATGTTATTAAATAGACAACAACTATACATTGTGTTAGCATCTCTGATATACGATGTATTCAATGTACTGGGTGGCATTTAGCCATGGTTAAAATTTACATGACAGGTTCACTTTAAGAATTCCGATTGTTTCGTCAGTTCTACTTTGGACCCAGAGCTGTGTGATGACACAGCAGCAGCCCACTTAACCCATCAATCCAGAACTGAGCGTTGCAGGCCTGAGGCCCCAGGCAGTAGCTCTCTCTCTCTGGAGTACTTGAGATGTGTTGTCCTCCTGTGTTCGCTTTTGTGATAGCATTCAGACAGCAGCGGCTTGTAGTACGATGGCTGATATTTCCCTAATAAGATGTTCTGCGCTCAGCATCGATGGCAAACAAGAGGCAGAATCGCAGGAGGATGTAGAACGTATTCTACCGCATCAGTATTGAACAGCCTTGAGAACTTACAAATCCCAGCTGCAAGACGTCCTTAAATGCAGGGAAGAGGGGGGCATGCTAGACAGACCCCTAAAGGTTCAATATGTTAGCTGTGACAGCCCCTGTGAAGTGGTATTCAGAGCTCAGGGCGTCCTGAGGCAAGTGTTAGAAATACAAGCTAGATTCCAATGTAACTGTGCATCGTGCTGGTCTGCCGCGGCCTCAGGAAATCCCCCAGGCTATAGAGATCCGTCTTATCTGCTACATTGCACAGACTCAAAGGCAGAACCTCACATCACCTCTCAGACTATCACAGAGCATGCACACATTCAAACAGGCAGCTCCGCGTCTTAAGGTGATAGGATGCCTCCATTCCTGAGCCCAGCTTTCTCCTCAGTATCTCTCTATGGTCTCTTCCACTTCCTCCTTTATCGCAGGTGAATCGTTGACGAAGCCTAGTGTCCTTAACAATAAGTAACAACACAACGTCACTGCTTAACAGTTTCACAAACACATCGTAACCATTGCTCTGAAAAGGGTTTTCTCTATTTTTAGGGTCAAAAATAAAGACTTTTTCTTTTTTGGCAGTGATGTTCTGGAGATGTGTTTTGCTGTAATAGGAGGCGTGTCTCTTGCTGGGATTTGTGAAGTGGGTCCATTGTGGCACATTGCTGCTTGACAGGCTGATTGCCCCTATTATATGGAGCTGAACAGAGCAGACATGAAAAGTTAGTGTTTCCTTCTGCCTGTTTTTATCACTCCATCCTGGGATATCACTTTTCTCAAAATATTTCAGGTGGATTTGTTTATCAGAGTTCCATGGTGATAGAACTCACAGTAATGTGCATCACAGAGCTCCCAGCCATAGAACTCACAGTAATGTGCATCGCAGAGCTCCCAGCCATAGAACTCACAGTAATGTGCATCGCAGAGCTCCCAGCCATAGAACTCACAGTAAAGTGCATCACAGAGCTCCCAGCCATAGAACTCACAGTAATGTGCATCACAGAGCTCCCAGCCATAGAACTCACAGTAATGTGCATCACAGAGCTCCCAGCCATAGAACTCACAGTAATGTGCATCACAGAGCTCCCAGCCATAGAACTCACAGCAATGTGCATAACAGAGCTCCCAGCCATAGAACTCACAGTAATGTGCATCACAGAGCTCCCAGCCATAGAACTCACAGTAATGTGCATAAAAGAGCTCCCAGCCCTAAAACTCACAGTAATGTGCATCACAGAGCTCCCAGCCATAGAACTCACAGTAATGTGCATCACAGAGCTCCCAGCCATAGAACTCACAGTAATGTGCATCACAGAGCTCCCAGCCATAGAACTCACAGTAATGTGCATCACAGAGCTCCCAGCCATAGAACTCACAGTAATGTGCATCACAGAGCTCCCAGCCATAGAACTCACAGTAATGTGCATCACAGAGCTCACAGCCATAGAACTCACAGTAATGTGCATCACAGAGCCCCCAGCCATAGAACTCACAGTAATGTGCATCACAGAGCTCCCAGCCATAGAACTCACAGTAATGTGCATCACAGAGCTCCCAGCCATAGAACTCACAGCAATGTGCATAACAGAGCTCCCAGCCATAGAACTTACAGTAATGTGCATCACAGAGCTCCCAGCCATAGAACTCACAGTAATGTGCATCACATGCTCCCAGCCATAGAACTCACAGTAATGTGCATAAAAGAGCTCCCAGCCCTAAAACTCACAGTAATGTGCATAACAGAGCTCCCAGCCATAGAAATCACAGTAATGTGCATCACAGAGCTCCCAGCCATAGAACTCACAGTAATGTGCATCACAGAGCTCCCAGCCATAGAAATCACAGTAATGTGCATCACAGAGCTCCCAGCCATAGAACTCACAGTAATATGCAGTGTGTATGATTGACTCACAGAGCTCCACAGTAATAAAACTCACTGTAATTTGCAGTGTCTGAGTGTATCACAGAGCTCCACAGTAATAAAACTCACTGTAATTTGCAGTGTCTGAGTGTATCACAGAGCTCCACAGTAATAAAACTCACTGTAATTTGCAGTGTCTGAGTGTATCACAGAGCTCCACAGTAATAAAACTCACTGTAATTTGCAGTGTGTAAGTGTATCACAGAGCTCCACAGAACTCTGCGAACAGTACTCTTTGTTTCAGCTGCAGTAATATTTCCTAAGTTTTGTTTGTTAAAAATAAAATATATAATTTTTGCTCTAAATGACCAAGAATAGCTCTCGTTAGGTAAATCATTGTCAGTAATGTAATGGCCTGAGACATAAGTGTTGCTGTTTGGCCAGCAAGGAGCTATTTATACTTGGACCTGTCCCTGTCTTATAGATTGAGCTAGAGTTGATCCATTTTGTCTCCTGAAGTGCAGTAATGAATGGAGCATCAAACATCAGAAGATGCATGCAGACTATTGGAGGCATTCCTGCGTTACCTGCAAGCTATTCCCACACAGACACTGCCATGAAAAGCCTGCTTTACTTATTTAAAAGCTCCCTTTTTATTCTGCAGGGGAGAATCCATTTTTAACACTAGACAGACGGTATTATGTATCAGCGCAGAACGTGCTGGGCAGCATAGTAAAATCTACCTACATTATTAACTCATCATTTACCTCCGTACAAAATCCTCTCTCTGAGAACAGAAATAACATAAACGCCTGATATTTGGACAATTGATGGGGTTATTCTTTATCTGTGTTGTCATGTAGCCTTTGATTGTATGGAGCAAATTTAAAAGAAATGATTTCATATGTGTTCATTTATCTCTGAAGTTTGTTGGACATTAATAACCAAATTCGCCATCCTTTGAATTACAGAGGGCAGTCTTACATTTGCTCTAATTATTATGTTCTCACATTTATGTTCCTCTAATCTGATGAAGACCAGAATGGGAATTGTTTATGAATAATCTTCTGACCAATTCTTGAATAAATCCTGAAGAAAAGTCACCCACCAGCATCCGACAAGCCATGCAGCAGTTTACCATTTTGGAAACTGAACATGCATCAACAATACAGCAAATAGCCCAGAGCACCTGCCTTGCAAAGACTTCTCATTGAGCTGCAATGGGAAGTCTGTGATTGGACAGCCACAGAAAGTCTGGGCGGGGCTAGGAGGGGAGGGCTTTCAAGGCTGCAGACAGGAGATCTACAGGTTGTGCAAGCTGCATGCATGTTTTTGTTTGGGGTGTATCTACTAAAAAGTGATTTTTATTTATTTTGTACTTGGGCAGTGGGGTATCCTTTTAAACATACGTAAACATAGAATAGATGTGTTATTTTTTTTTTATAGGATATAGTAAGAGTTTGCAGGGTTTTACTCTTCTTTTCCTCTTTACACTTAGATGACGCAGATGTAATTTTCATACTGATGGTGACTGGTAGTAATTTTTACCTATTTGTTATATATGTTAGTTATCGTTTACTGTTTCCTATTAATCTATGTTGGAGATATTAAAATCTTTCTCGGATGTTAATTACGAATGTTAGATTTTGCAGCATAAAAACAGCAGCCATGTTGACGATTACCAACTAGTCCCAGAATCGGCACCACTCTAACCCACTTAGCTAAAATACATGTAAAGAGTTTCCAATCTCATCATGGGTAACATAACAAACATCCCACAATCTTGTAGCCTAGAATTCGGTAACTCACTAATCCAGTCAGACCCCAATATTGATAAAAAGTAATGTCTGTTGTCCTCCATTCTATAGCAGAGGAACCATGTCTGAATTATTTTAATGATTTATAAAGCCACTATCTAGTAGAGCAGCCCATTAATTAACCCTCTATTAAAGGAGCACTATAGTGCCAGGAAAACAAACTTGTTTTCCTGGCACAATAGGGTCATTAGGTGAGAATCGCGGAAGCGCCTCTAGTGGCTGTCAGTGAGACAGCCACTAGAGGCTGGATTAACCCACAGTGAAACATAGCAGTTCCTCTGAAACTGCAGGGTTAAAACTAGAGGTACCTGGCACCCAGACCACTTCATTGAGCTGAAATGGTCTGTGTGCCTATAGTGGTCCTTTAAAGAGCATCGATCATGCTAGTATGACTGTTTAAATTGGTTAAATTTTATCTATATATTGTGAAATGACATGGTGGCTGGGAAGGGAATAATGGCAGACGGGGTCTGTCAACACCTGTAGCACTGCATTCCAACACTCCTAGTGTATATATCACTGACTGTGTGCGCACGCCGTCGTTTTATAAGATGTGTCCTCAGATATCGCCCATCTCTAGTGCTTTGAGCACTTCTGTAATCTGTGATCCCTCTACCTGTACACAGAGGGTATCTTTGTTGATAACACTTAAAGGTTCACGATTATTTTCTGTGCTTTTCGTGACTTTAACAATGATACATTTTTGTTGCCACGACAGTAAACGTGCAGTAAAATACATTTAAGTATCTGCTTTGATACATGTCAAGGTTTGTGCATTTCATGCTTTACGTTCTACGCATTTTATTTATACTTTACATACTGAAATGTCACCAAAAAATACTGATTGTGTAGGAGCTGAACACGTTTCTCTTTTAGAATTCCGGTATAACACAAACATTGAGTATCAAACCATGGTTAAACAACTTTAGGGCAAATTAGCCAAGAATTTGAAAAATTTTTCAACTTTTTGGCTAAAATTTTGCAAGTAAATGTTTTCAAATTCAAAATTCCCTGTTTAGTGTATACATAGTATAGACTTTGCTCAATCACATCTTGCCTAGTTATAGCCATTTGCAATAAACACTCACAGGACTATTTACTAAAGTGTGAATTCTCTGGATGTCAAAGCAATTTATTTTTTTCAAATTTAAGGCCAAAATAGATGAATAGAAAAAATGATCCACGTCAACAGTGGTTGCAGTTTGGCTATATTGGTCCAAAATGTAAAATTCACTCTGCATTCCTCTCAATTTCCACCTTAGTAAATAACCCTGTAAATCATTTGCAAATGTCAGGCTGATACCCAGTTCTGATACATTGATTAGCATCGTATTTATTGAAGTGAAATTATCAGCTTAGAGTGGAAGCATTTATTGGGGTGGTGAAGAAAAATCACTGTTCCCATTCAGATTCATGTTAGGGCTACAGGTGGGATGTGCAATGGAGGTATACACTTACTGCTAAAACACTTGCAGGTTCCGGTCGAAAGCCTTTCCTCAATATATTTATATAGTCCAAAATGAGCTTGCACTCCGAGACTGATATAATAACGTCTTATAATAATAAATCCAGTAGAAGAGAACAGCTCTTATACATACAGGGAGCGGCCAGCAATTCATCTGGTCATTAATAAGTTAAACCAACATACATTATCTATACCAGGACTGTGTGACCCTGCCAGAGGCTTCATTGGAATGAATTGCGGAACCCACTGTCAGGGAAACAGTTGCACAAGAGTTGATTGTGTTGCACAAATATATAAATAGTGCAGAAAAAAAATGAACAATAGAGGGCTTGTTAGTTTCGAACAAAATCTTCCTAAAAGGACATGATATGTGGTTGAATGATGGCTCGGCCTAGCAGCAGAGTGGCCTGAGCCTGCGTAATAAGAGAATCACTGTGCTATAAGGGAGTTCTGGAAAAAACAACATACCAATGGGGCTCAGTTTTAATCTATAGGAGAATATCCAAAAATCAAAAACATTTGAAATTAGGTCAGATTGACATTATATTCTCAGATTCCGTGTAGTCGAATATTACTGGTATAGATAGTTCCAGATTATCAATGCTTGTCAGAAAAAGTCAAACTTGTGTGTGCATACAGGAGTCATATATTTGACTAAAAAAAGCTGCAGATTCAGTCTCGGCAGCAAGGACTGTGATAAAACATTTCCTTCCTAGGTTGTTGTTGGGCCGGTGCAAACATGTATTTCTGATCCTATAGTGTTAAAACCACCATCTAGCCCCCCCTTGCCTCCCTAAATATAGTAAAATCTTACTTGTATTCAAGTCTGCTGCTGCTTGGTATGCCCCTAACTGCCTCAGACCTGCTGACATCATCAGAAGACAGTGTTTACAGCAAAAAGCCTGAAGGTAATGATTTTACTCACCAGAGCAAATTCAATAAGCTGTAGTTGTTCTGGTGGCTATAGTGTCCCTTTAATGCTGTATTGCTCTATTGGAGACCAAATCGGATCCGACCTTGTTCCGGGTTATTAAAGCTAAAAAAGGCCTTGATTTTATATAATTTTAAATTGTTTACAATTATTTATTATTTAGATATTTTGATATTTTTATATATTGATATATTTTTTAAATGTTTAGAAGCAATAATTTTAAAAGTTTATACAAACATATTGAATCGTGCCCAATGTGTCCAAATAATATAATGTGAGTTCATATCTGTTGATCAGTGTCTGTTTGTTTGTGTGTGTGTGTGTGTGTTTCACAACATTAGGAACCTGAATGGGTTAATGTTTATATTCTTGTTTAAATTGGTGAACAAATATTTTTGCAGCAGTATGGCAGTGAATCCTGTGATAATATCTCTACAGATGATTTCTAGGTGTGATACACTACAAAGAATGAAACAAAAAGTATTGAATAGCAAAAGATACAGCAACAAAATGCCAAAAATAAACATAAAGAAACAGTGTAATCCAAAGAGAAAGGCAAAAAAGAAAGTGAAAACTATAAAGAAAAAGAAAGGGAGAACTATACCAAAACGAAAGAGCAAAAATAGAAAGTGAAAAACACAAAGCAAGGGTAACACACAAAGTAAAAGAGAATGTGAAACACAAAGAGTAAGAGCTTGTGTACCATACAAAGACAAATAGAATAAGAGATGAAGAGGAAGTGTAACACATAGAGGAATAGGTGGAGACAGAGAATACAGAGAGAATTTGTAACACGAAGAAAAGCAATAAAAGAGATAAACGGTAAAACTCAGAGGAAGAAAAAGAGAAAAAATGCAAGACCGAGAGGAAGAAAAAGAGAAAAAATGCAAGACCGAGGAGGAGACAGAGAAAGGGTCACAGAGAGACAGAGAACATGTAATAGACAAAGTGATGGAGAGATAGTGTAATACACAAAAGGAGAAATGGAGGGATAGTGTAATACACAAAAGGAGAAATGGAGGGATAGTGTAATACACAAAGGAAGAAATGGTGTAATACACAAAGGAAGAAATGGAGGGATAGTGTAATACACAAAGGAAGAAATGGAGGGATAGTGTAATACACAAAGGAAGAAATGGTGTAATACACAAAGGAAGAAATGGAGGGATAGTGTAATACACAAAGGAAGAAATGGAGGGATAGTGTAATACACAAAGGAAGAAATGGTGTAATACACAAAGGAAGAAATTGTGTAATACACAAAGAAAGAAATGGAGGGATAGTGTAATACACAAAGGAAGAACTGGAGAGATTGTGTGATACACAAAGGAAGAACTGGAGCCATTGTATAATACACAAAAGGAGAAATGGAGGGATAGTGTAATACACAAAAGGAGAAATGGAGAGATAGTGTAATACACAAAGGAAGAAGTGTAGGGATTATGTAATAAGCAGAGGAAGAATGAAAGTGTAAAGAGAAAGAGAGAAGCTAAAACCTTGAGAGACAGAAAATGTTTTAGCAAAAAGGAGGTGTAGAAATAGTGTAATAGACAGAGGAAGAGATAGCAAAGTGTAAGACACAAAGAGATATAGAGAAAGGTTAATACACAATACAAGAGAGAGAATGTGTAACACACAGAGGGAAAGACAGAATGTGTAACACACAGAGGAGGAGACGGATTGTGTAACACACAGAGGGAAAGATAGAATGTGTAACACAGAGAGGAGGAGACAGAATGTGTAACACAGAGAGGAGGAGACAGAATGTGTAACACACAGAGGAGGAGACGGATTGTGTAACACACAGAAGGAAAGATAGAAGTGTAACACACAGAGAAACAGAGAATATGTAACATACATGGGAGGAGAATGAATGTGTAACAGAGAGAAAGAGAGATTGTGTAACACAGAGAGAGAGAGAGAATATGTAACACATGGAAGAATGGCATGAGATAAATTATCAGACATATTGTAGCACAGGCACAGTGATTTACAGACATCTGAAACTGGATCCATTGTATCAAATCTGCACTGTGGTATTGTCAGGTGCCAACTTCTAAAGGACTCAATACCAGCATTCACACTACAATACCTTCAGAATGGGAACTAGCTTAAAGTGGTGGGAAACATGCATTGTATTAAAGTTCCTTACCGTGACCATAATCACTTTGCTATCACATTATAGCAAATATGTTAAAAAAAAATATGATTTTTTTTTTTATTTTCATAAGAGAGTGAGGTACACCCATGAGTCATAAGTTTAAAATATTTTATTCAAATATCTTAAAAATTGCAAAACCAATTTGAGAAAAAAAAAACCTGGTTTATAGTTCTGAAATCACCATTTTAAACATATTTCTAGTGAGAGTTTACAGCCCATTTAACCCATTCCCCACCAGACAGATCAACCTTCTATTATACTTGCATTGAAGTTAGAGAAATCGCCTTGAATACACTAGGAATTGGCTAATTCTCCCATCAATATCTCACTGTTTTATGACTATCGAAACCACACGTATCCGTATCCTCCTTCAATGTCCCACCTGTTGTCAAGAATCTGGGCTGCACATGGAAAGTGCTTCTGATGAGTAGGAAGTGAATGGATGCACACCTTGACAGATCTCATTGTAGTAACTAAAGATCCCACTAGTCCAAAGAGCTTACTGTCTGCGTAATCCCTTTCATAGTCTCACGGAACCATTCTGGATATAACAAAACAGGCTTTAGAAGCGTGTCCAGGTAACATGTCTGATACTGTTATATGTCTTTAACTTTCACTATCGGATACTAATTGTTGCACTTTTATTGTTTTGGGAAGATGATGGGAGCACTCACCATGTTCTCATTTAGGGGGTGTTGGAAGGGTGGGGTATGGTGTATAATCAGTATTTTAGATTTTCTTTAAATATGTTACATTTGTAATACGCACAGGGATGTTTGGTCCTTTCTTTTCAGATATTATTGCGTCTGTACGGTACTTTTTCATAGATCTATTAATTTATTTTGGCTGATATTTTTAATGAGCAAATTTCCATGCAATTGATTTGTGTGGACACAGGTACTGGCTTGCTCCTTGTAAGAAATGCCTAGTTTCTGTGGATTCCCAGTTTTGTAATATTTCTTATTCCAGATACATTATTGATATGCCACAAGTGATGACAGGGTTCGGCTGCCATTAAATACTGTGCTTTATTCACTAAAGCGTGAATTGTTCTACGGTAGCAATCAGATTGCACATTTAGGTGAGAATTTATGAGATTGATAGCATTTCCATCTGGACCACGTTGAGATGTTGACCAAAGTGGGTGTTTTAGTTTAAGTTTTGCAAGTTGACAATGTACTATCTGAGATCACTGTTTAGTAATTAATACCCATTTGACTAGAATTAAATGCGATCCTGCGGTGGAAAGGTTTCTATAGTTGTGCTGCATTATTATTTTTTGCCACCGTGCCCTTACCTGCGAGTTGAGTCTTAGATGCAGCCATCGTGATGGACGAGATTGAGTTATTTACTACAGTGAGAATTCAAAGCGAGTTTAAAGCAATTTCAAAGTTAAGACCAGAGTAGCCAACCTGTAAGCACAGCCGACTTAGGCAATTTTTCCAGTTAGTCTGTTTTGACCTTAAACATGAAATTAACTTTGAATTGTCACTTTAGTTACCCTGACTGTTTACTCAGCGTTTCTGCCGTCTATCTGCATTATTGAATGGAAATGAACATTTCTCTGTAAATAGCTGCTGTAGATAAAATGTGTTATAATCACATTTTATTTAATTTGCAAAAAAGAGAAAAGATTTAACAACTGGCTATGACTGTCTCTGCGTGTACCGGCGCCTGCGAAATAAAGATTTAAAGAGAGCCAACTGTTCCGAGCACATATATCCTTAATTCTATCAATTACCTTTATGCGCTTTATATCTTACTGTGTTTATATGCCGATCGTTATATTAAGTGCAAGCATATGCCACAGAGCTGTACAATAAAAAAAACAAAATATACAAGTAATTGTTAATAAACAGCTGTATTCATAAAAGACTAAGAGGCGAAGGAACAATTTCGCTCTCAGTCTATGTTCTATTAACTGGAAATACATTTAATAGTGTGGGTACTTGCCTATCTACCTTCACAACTGTCTGTCTGTCAGTCCATCGATCACCTGAAAGGGAACGGCTTAACAGTATGTCTCCATCTAATAAATATGTTATATCCTATTAATATTATTTTTAATCTCTGCCATGAATGTTTGTTATTTGCACTATGTTATAATATAACAGAAACTATAATACAATAACGTATATTATTATACTAGGGCAGACTGTTGCCACAATAAGAATAATGTTGCAGGAATATCACATATTCATTATTTAAGTGCCTGATGCATAGTTTATATGTTTATTTATATTTTCTTGACATCATCTGGATTTATAATGCATCAAATGTGTAAATTAGAACATTTGCCATAAAATCGGATGCTACTATAAACGGTTCAGATAAAATTATTTTATATTCGCCTATAATGTAAATTATACATTAATTTAAGTAACATTTAGAATTTATTCACTTTGATTCTATTAAATTTTTTTTTAATTTTTTTTAATCCAATGCATTCCCATATTTATTTATTTTTTTACTTGGGGGGGAAACAAATGTGATTTAATGTTTTTTCTTCTCTGTTTCCTATTCAGCAGATAACTCAATTGTATTGATTTTTATGAAATAAAATCAAATCTGATGTGTGTATTGTGTGTGTGGACCCCTGTGGCACATGATTGGTTAATAGGATGATACCTGTTTATTTACCCATACTGCTCATTTGCTCTGTGTCGCCTTAGTACATATAGAAAATGGTTCCTGTGTTCCATTATGTATACATTAACCTGTCTGTGATATTATCCGCCTGCCTGTCATTAGGATCCAAGCTGATAGTGTCTATTCAGGATCCCTCCATCCATCATCCCCTCTCCCCGATCTATTAATCTCTCATTATCTAATCCGTCTCCTTCTCTACATTCATTGATTGGATTGTTCATTTTTTGGTTTTGGTTTTCTTTTTCTCATTTCGTTTTTCATTCTTTGTTTTTTGTCTTTCGTCTCTCTTTTGTTTGTTATTTTATCTCTTTTATCCTTGATGAGTTTTGTTTTCTTCCTCTAGTTTTTGTTATTTTGTATTTGGTTTTTTGTTTTTGTTTTCTCTCTCTCTCCTGTCTCTCCCCCTGTGCGACCTGCCCAGTTTTTGTATTTATTTTTCTTTCACCTCCTTCCACCTCCTCCCTGGCATGACCTCCTCTCTGAAGCCCATCCTCAATTTTTTTTTTTACTTTTTTTTTTCCCTTGCTTTAATTCTGTCTCTTTTTGGGGATCACAGGGGGAAGTTTTCCCTGCGGTTATATATGTGCACTTTTCGTTGAGTTGTAAGTTTCCTCTCGCTCCTGTGTCAGATAAATCAGGGAGGATATTTCAGTCTGAGGAAGAGTGCTTATTGTAAGACACCAACAGCCTTTTTGTAATATTCGTTCGGCCCCTTTGGTACAGTCGTGCCTGCTGACAGATCATTCAAATTCAATTGTTTTATGTCTAAGCTGAACAGCTAATTAAAGAAGGGATGATTAACCTGACTGGCAGTGTGTGTCTCTCTCCCTGGCTCTCCTTCTACCTCCCTCCTCCTGGTTCAATCAGTCTTTTTCTCACTCTCTATCTGTGTGTCTCTTGCTCTCTTTTTTTTCCTCCTCTCTCCCTAAACGTGGTCTGCTTGCTGATGGCAGAATGGCACTAGGAGATTTGAGCATTGTGTCTGGTTTCCTACGGGCAGCCTGACCCAGCGCCTCTAGGGACTTATCAATAGACCACTCAGAAGAGACAGAGACAGGAGGGAGGAGGCGGGGTGGGGGGACATACAGACACACAATCAATATCCACAGTACAAGCGGCACTGAAGCCATATTTTATTATTTTTTTTTACATTTTTAAAAAAAAAAAGAAGTCTCAGGACTTGGGTGACAAAGAAGGATATTTTTTTTCCTTTTTTTTTGGCATTTTCCTTTTTTTTTTTTTTATTAACAAAGAGGCAGTGAAGGAGGTTCTAATAAATTTGGAAGGAAACAGTTCCCTGTCTTGGAAAAAAACGAGAACTCCAGGCTGATTAGCATTCACAGCAGGTATGAGACGTTCTGTAGCCCATTGCACTCTGTCGCCAATGGTTTACAAACGGCGAGTGTGTGTAGGGGGAGTTTAAAAAAAAAAAATGTTTTAGGCGTACGATGCTGTCACTGTGTATCTGTGTTTGTGTCTTTATATTTTGGCTATCTCACTTTGGGGGTGTGTGGTGTTTTTACCTTTTTTGGGGGGGTTATTTATTTTTATTTATTTTTTATTATTTTTGGGAAATAGTTTGAAAGAAAATATACAGAGCTGCTAAGATTTTGTGTGCGGACGGGAATAACAGTAGAGTGCTGGCAGAAGCTCTGTGTTCTTCCAGCCTTCGAATCCCCCTCCGGGGGTGGGGAGCGAGGAGAGGAATTAAAGGGGGGAAGTGATACACAAGTTCATATTTAGCAGGTGGATTTTGCACTAGAGTTTCTTAACGCTTGACCGACGGTTTTAGAAGAAGGGGGAAAGCTTCCTCTGTTCATGAAAGGAAGCTTTTCCCCCCTGCTCCTTGCTACATTGCTCTGCCTCTCTCTGCCTTTTTCCTCTGTTCGATAGACAGCAGGAGGGTTTCTGGCTGTCAGCCCAAAACCCTGCAAGTGGTGTGCACTTGTTTCAGGGAGATGCTGCCCAGTGGGATTTTCAGATTTTCATTTCTTTTTTTTCTTTTATTTATTTTATTTGAGGGTTCTTTTGGTTGCTTTTTTTTTTTTTCTTGCATTTTCAGCGTTGAGACTTTCTTTATCTTTATTTTGCATGTGAAACCGTAGGTGGGGCAGGGTGCTTTTTGGAAGAAAAATAAACATTAACTAAGAATCTTAAGGGGGGTTTTGGCCGATGGAAAAGGGGGTGTCTTTGGAATTATATAAACGGTGTGGAATAGATTTTTCTCATTGGAAAAAGTTGATGATTGAAGTCTTCCTCGTGTACTTAGACGATAAGTTTTCGATGTCTTTCTCAGTTTCACTTCTCTTTATTGGAGGGGGAACGAGTGATTCTCTACAAGTTTAGTTGCTTTGCAGGTTATATGACAAACTCTCTTCCCACTCAGTTTTGTCCCTGATGATGTAAAGCTGTTTTCCCCAAACTTCGTCCACTGTTTTGTGGCGTGAATATCAGGAGACAAGATGTCTAATCTGGAGCAGTAATGCCTAACATTTGCACTACATTTCCCATAATGCTCTGTCATCCTTAAGGCTCACAAACATCTGGGATGCCGTGGTCTATAGCAGGTGCAGCCAACCTTTTTTTGAGACCAAGGCACACTTCAGTCGGAGTAAAATTTCCAAGTCGCCCCCACTTTTCTTTTTACCTTCATTGTTGTCTTCTAAATATCACATTTAGGTGAATTCTTAATGCAGAGAATTGTTCCTGATGGCAAAATTGGCATTTTAGTTTCACTTAATTTCCAGGCAGGAATGCCAAGTCCAATACTGACACTTTAATAAAACCAAAAAGAAAGAAACCCCATTTTAGGGACTCAGCCTGTGTTTGTGGCACACATGTTGGCTCAGGTCACACCAGTGTCACAGCATTTAGACTCCCTCCTCGTCCCACTGACAGGAAACCTTGGGAGTTTTAGAAGTTTTCTTTAGTTGCTAGTTACTTTGTAATTTGTAGACCCCCTTATGCTTACTAAGAATGTAACTGTTTCATTTAATTGTGGATTTCATTTTACTGGCTCTGAAATGGTTAATATCCGTTAATTCTGCAATGTGACGTTCTGTGTCCCTGTCATTCAGTTTACACAATGAATCTCTTTACATTTAAAAAAAAAATTCAAATGCTGTATTTAATTATTATGTCCAAATATATGGCAAGATGTTTATTTTTTATTTCTGGTTTTATTTTGTAGTATATTGTGCAAAGTTGAAACATAGTACATGGCAGAGAGATTATGGGGAGAGGACCTGTTAGTACATAGCAGAGAGGAGATAGGGGAAGGACCTGTTAGTACATAGCAGAGAGATTATAGGGAGATTACGTGTTAGTACATAGCAGAGAGATTATGGGGAGAGGACCTGTTAGTACATAGCAGAGAGATTATGGGGAGAGGACCTGTTAGTACATAGCAGAGAGATTATGGGGAGAGGGCCTGTTAGTACATAGCAGAGAGATTATAGGGAGATTACGTGTTAGTACATAGCAGAGAGATTATGGGGAGAGGACCTGTTAGTACATAGCAGAGAGATTATGGGGAGAGGACCTGTTAGTACATAGCAGAGAGATTATGGGGAGAGGACCTGTTAGTACATAGCAGAGAGGAGGTAGGGAGAAGGACCTGTTAGTACATAGCAGAGAGATTATGGGAAGAGGACCTGTACATATAAAGCAGAGAGATTATAGGGAGAGGCCCTATTATTACAAAGCAGATAGATGATGGGAGATGACCTGTTAGTACGTAGCAGAGAGGAGATGGGGCAGAAGACTTGTTAGTACATAGGAGACTGGGTATGGAGGAAAGGACCTGTTAGTACATAGCAGTAGGAGGAGAGGACTTTTTAGTACATAGCAGAGAGGGGATGAGGGAGAAGACCTGTTAGTACATAGCAGAAAACAGAGAGGAGAGAATGCATTTAGATAAAAGGGTGTTTAGGAAGGTTAAAAACATTCACAAATTTCAACGTCTGTATATTTTGCAGGTCTTGGTCTACCTGCCAGATACAGAAGGCTTTCATAACACGGTGTCACTGATCTCTGACCTTCTAGAATAGCTGAAATCAGTCCCTGCTTTCAAAAGTTCTAAGATTTATGTATTTAAATGTAAATTTTAAGTAAATGCCAAAGTAGAAATCCAGGGGAATCCAAAAGAAAAGAAAGCTCTAAGTGTGAGAATCAGTGAGTTTGAGACTGTTTGGCTAGACAGACACAGGGTGTCGTGGCAGCCAGCCATGAATTGTTGGAGGCAGGGGAGCCCAGGTGTGGTACGGCTGGGATCCAACGATTTACATGGTTTTGATGGGCATTTCATTATTTAATGTAGCGATGCAGACGTGCAGCGATTTATGTTATACAGTGTCTGAAGATCGCAGCTTTGTCCTGTGAAGCCCTTACAATTTTAATGTAAAATATTGATCTCAAAACGTAGCCAGACCTTACGCCTGTGAGCCGCCATGCGAGCGGAGACGTGTGGGTGTGTATGTGGCTATTTGGAGGTGATTGTGATTGGTGTCTGGGCTTAATGACATGTTGAGATGGGCACGCTACATACGCCACGTTGTGTTTGCATGCACGACTTTAATGCATATGGATGGGCATAGTCTTTGTTACAAGAATATAAAACTGAAACGCTTAGAATTCACAGCTCTCAAGGATCCACAATGGAGTATTGGCATTTATTAGCATATTGGCGTCAATCTCTGGATTTTAACCATTGTTCTGCCATTGATAATTAAAGTAACCCGCCGTATATATTCCAGTGTGGAATCTCTGTTTCCTTGCAGTGTGACGTACAAATCTGGCGTGAACTTGTAACACTGCTTGATTTGTGTGTGCGACATAACACAGCTGGCGAAATACTGGACCTGTCTTACTATAGGCAGCTCGAGTACTGTCATTTATCAATGTCTGATGCCAGTGTTGGCTTTAAAGGGACCATAATGGCCATTTTGTCTTTATATGGGAAATTCAATCACAGGACATTACTGTCACCTAGAGGATCTTATACACAAATCCACATGCAGTTCTCACCATTGGTTTCCTTGAAAAACAACCTTACCTGCTGTTGCATTCTTTAAAATCAATATTATCGTTTAATATTTCATCACGATTAGCGAGCTTACTGCGTGGTAGGCAGCGTTTAGGAGGGTTTTACTGTATTGTTTTTTCTTTGTTTAGTAACCTGTGTTTTAATACAAGTTATCCCACTCTCCTGCATTCCCGGTTATATCCATGTTTTCCTGATAGAAATTACAATAATTCCAAATGTGTCACCCATTGGGGTAGGCCACTTTTAGACTTTCACTGTTGTAAACATTTTGTACCTTTACAATTTATTAAAGCATGTAAAAGTCTCCGTTCCCAGCAGCAGCTAGTGACAGACATGGTAGTGTGTGGTTTGTCTGTGTGTGTTAAATCCCCACACTTTATATCCTCTCTCTTCACCTTTCTAACATGTTTATTCATTCCGTATAAAACCTCAGTGATTTCAAGAATATACAGAACATGTGAAATATTATAATTATTCAACCAAGGCCTCGTTTCAATAGCCCGTCTAAATGATTCACTTAGAAAAACTTTCAAACTGATTTATCTACAACAATTCCCATGGACTTTAATGGTGACTGCTGTACTTTAATTTGTGTTGTTTGTTTCACCAGTCCCATTTAAAACTAGTATAGGGTAAACTTAATATTTAAAAATAGTTCAAATATTTTTCTTGCCAGTTTTTCGTGCCAGTGGATGTCCAATTCCTTTTGTACACCCGTAAAGGTCATGGCTAGAATTAGAATGGGAATATTGTATTCTAATTTAATATTAAAGTAAAATTGTAGTAAAATGTTTCCCTCCCACGCCTAATTATATTTCTATATATACTTGATTCCCCAAATTATTCTTAAACAATCTTAATAACTTCCCAAATAAAACATAATGACCTGATTCCCTCCTATCCTCCCCTTCTGCCTATTAAAATACCCGTATTGATAATACACAGACCTTCAACAAGCCCTTTGGAAGCCCTCCCCTTTTAACCTCGCCATGACTTTCTGTGGCTGTCCAATCACAGACTTCCCAATGCAGCTCAATGAGAAGTCTTTGAAAGTCAGGTGCTCTGGGCAATTGTTGCCTCTTGCTGCCTCCACTGACCTAAACAAACCAGGAAGTAACAGGATCAATTGTCTGATTGACAGCCCGAGGGGGAGGGGAGTAGGGGAATCTGGAAAAATGTTTTTTTTTTTTTGTGAAGATGTTTTCTCTATACGTTGTACCAATAAACAACGCTGTGTAATGTAAATGTTTGGTGATTAAATTGACAGATTCAGTTGTTATGGCCTCACTGCCATCAACCCAGCTAATGCCCATCTTAATTCAGACAAACTGCTGATGGTGAATATCTGCAGATAGATTTTTCGTTTTATATGGACCAGACCATTCTGCTCCTTGTCTACTTGTTTGGTCTGATTGATTTTTATATAGAGATTTGGACATGTAGGAGGCTGCTTCATGTAATAATAAAAAGCTTTCTCGCCTATATAAGATCACAGAAGGCCTCACAAACATCCCCTTTCAGTGGGACATTCTTACCTTTGGTTCCTGGTGTCCCATCAGAGACCAGGCAGTGACACAACCGCATTCACTTTACGTAAAATGACAAAAAGTGGACACGCTCTTCACACATAAAGCACTAGAGCAAGCTGGAGTGCCCCTTCGAGCACCTCATATCAGACCTGCATGAGAATAGCATGTTTTCTATATTTCTATATTTATTTATTTATTTTATACATCCCAACATTACAAATGAGAGGAACACTTTAATTTTAGGGGTGTGAGTGGGGTGTAGCCAGAGGTGGGGCTGTTCTGGGTGTGAGTGGGGTGTGGACAGGGCAAATTTTAGATGACTTACTATTAATTTATACAAATAAAATGTCATTTGTAACAAGAACAATGTGTCTTATTTACACAGACTGATTTCTAAACACATTTATTGTAGTTTAAAAACACATTACTGGGAGTATTATTGCTGTGATGTTATACACTCAAACACATTACTGGGAGTATTATTGCTGGGGAGCTCTGTTATACACTCAGACACATTACTGGGAGTATTATTGCTGTGGAGCTCTGTTATACACTCAGACACATTACTAGGAGTATTATTACTGTGGGGCTCTGTTATACACTCAGACACATTACTGGGAGTATTATTGCTGGGGAGCTCTGTTATACACTCAGACACATTACTGGGAGTATTATTGCTGTGGAGCTCTGTTATACACTCAGACACATTACTGGGAGTATTATTGCTGTGGAGCTCTGTTATACACTCAGACACATTACTGGGAGTATTATTGCTGTGGAGCTCTGTTATACACTCAAACACATTACTGGGAGTATTATTACTGTGAAGCTCGGTTATACACTGAGACACATTACTGGGAGTATTATTGCTGTGGAGCTCTGTTATACACTCAGACACATTACTGGGAGTATTATTGCTGTGGGGCTCTGTTATACACCGAGACACATTACTGGGAGTATTATTGCTGTGGAGCTCTGTTATACACTGAGACACATTACTGGGAGTATTATTGCTGTGGAGCTCTGTTATACACTGAGACACATTACTGGGAGTATTATTGCTGTGGAGCTCTGTGATACACTCAGACACATTACTGGGAGTATTATTGATGTGGAGCTCTGTTATACACTGAGACACATTACTGGGAGTATTATTGCTGTGGAGCTCTGTGATACACTCAGACACATTACTGGGAGTATTATTGCTGCGGAGCTCTGTTATACACTCAGACACATTACTGGGAGTATTATTGCTGTGGGGCTCTGTTATACACTCAAACACATTACTGGGAGTATTATTGCTGCGGAGCTCTGTTATACACTCAGACACATTACTGGGAGTATTATTGCTGTGGAGCTCTGTTATACACTCAGTCACATTACTGGGAGTATTATTGCTGCGGAGCTCTGTTATACACTCAGACACATTACTGGGAGTATTATTGCTGTGGAGCTCTGTTATACACTCAGACACATTACTGGGAGTATTATTGCTGTGGATCTGTTATACACTCAGACACATTACTGGGAGTATTATTGCTGTGGAGCTCTGTTATACACTCAGTCACATTACTGGGAGTATTATTGCTGTGGAGCTCTGTTATACGCTCAGACACATTACTGGGAGTATTATTACTGTGGAGCTCTGTTATACACTCAGACACATTACTGGGAGTATTATTGCCGTGGAGCTCTGTTATACACTCAGTCACATTACTGGGAGTATTATTGCTGTGGAGCTCTGTTATACACTCATACATTACTGAGAGTATTATTGCTGTGGAGCTCTGTTATACACAGACACATTACTGGGAGTATTATTGCTGTGGAGCTCTGTTATACACAGACACATTCCTTGGAGTATTATTGCTGTGGAGCTCTGTTATACACTCAGACACATTACTGGAGTATTATTGCTGTGGAGCTCTGTTATACACTCAGACACATTACTGGGAGTATTATTGCTGTGGATCTGTTATACACTCAGACACATTACTGGGAGTATTATTGCCGTGGAGCTCTGTTATACACTCAGACACATTACTGGGAGTATTATTGCTGTGGGGCTCTGTTATACACTCAGACACATTACTGGGAGTATTATTGCTGTGGAGCTCTGTTATACACTCAGACACATTACTGGGAGTATTACTGCTGTGGAGCTCTGCTATACACTCAGACACATTACTGGGAGTATTATTGCCGTGGAGCTCTGTGATACACAGACACATTACTGGGAGTATTATTGCTGTGGAGCTCTGTTATACACTCAGACACATTACTGGGAGTATTATTGCTGTGGAGCTCTGTTATACACTCAGACACATTACTGGGAGTATTATTGCCGTGGAGCTCTGTGATACACAGACACATTACTGGGAGTATTATTGCTGTGGAGCTCTGTTATACACTCAGACACATTACTGGGAATATTATTACTGTGGAGCTCTGTTATACACTCAGCCACATTACTGGGAGTATTATTGCTGTGGAGCTCTGTTATACACTCAGACACATTACTGGGAATATTATTACTGTGGAGCTCTGTTATACACGCAGACATACAAAAAGAGGGACATTAAGAGAGAAAAGAGGGGCAGAGGGATTTTAATAAATAGGGACTGCATCTCCTAAAAAGGGAAACTTGGGAGGTATAGTATTAATTCTTTATGGTATATCGATTTAATAAACTCAGGAGTTTATTTGCTAAATAGTAATTTTGCAATCAGCTTGTTAAACTGCATTCAAAATAGCCAAGGTCCAAAATCTTCAATTCATCTGTTTCCCAAGTGTTGGGTTGCAATTAGCAGTATAGCGCAATTCCCTGTTTAATGAATAATCCCCTTTGGTGTATGGCGTGTTCTTACATGTCCTAGAATCAGTTCTAGGTTCTTGCTGTATCCACTATATTATTTTCCTTTATTTAGGTTTTGCTTTCTGTCATTGTCATTGTTACAGATACAATGATTTTAAACCGTTTATGCAAACATGTTAATACTTAAAAACCATGTTTTTCT
The DNA here is from genome assembly GCF_036172605.1 of Pelobates fuscus. Taxonomy (NCBI): domain Eukaryota; kingdom Metazoa; phylum Chordata; class Amphibia; order Anura; family Pelobatidae; genus Pelobates; species Pelobates fuscus. Next base: position 14,879,983 of record NC_086317.1, on the reverse strand, counting down.
ACATAAAATGTGTCACTATGTAAAATAGATCCTGTGTCTTGGGAAATCAAACTCAATGGGGTTTATATCTGAATTGTGATGATTTGACAACTAATAGTCAAAAACAGCAAAATCTTGGGTAAAGTGGAATTATCTGGCAGTCAGATAACAGAACTCACTGTATAGTGAACACAGCCCTTCCCTCGCCAGTATCACTGCATAATGTGTGTTATGCCAAGGCCTGCGATCCGGACTGCGATGCAGGTGGTACAATTTAATCTATCCTAGATACATCAAGCAGTTTATGGGGATCATTTACTAAACTGTGGCCACTCTCGCAAACAGAGTCAAATAGATACGTTAATAGAGTAGATGAGTTGTACTTTTTTATACCTATAACTGATACCTTGGAATTCTACCCAATTTCAAGTTATTATTTATAAAGCCCATTACTCTGCAGTTCTGTACAATAGGCGGCTTAACAAACAACTAGTTACAGAAAAGACAAATGGACGTACAGGAACAGAAGGTGCTGAGAGCCCTGCTCAAACAAGCTTACATTCTAAGTTCAGTAAATTAACCCAAACTCACAAAATCTGCCCATTTTTACTTTATCTGAGGAACGTTAATCTGCACTCAATATCCCAAAATGCTCAGCTTGTCACTGGACCACGTTTTTATCTGAGCCAAACAACTAACACGTGTAAAAGGGGATTATCCACTAAACTGTGAGAGCTGAGCGAGGAACTATCAGCTATAGAGGAAAATTATTATGGGTGATAATGTCATATTATAATATTATGTAGGTAATATGCAGTTCATTATTAACAATAGTTAAATGCATTCTAATCCCCACAGCCACTATAGATGACAATCCTCAGACACTGAATTGGTTCAAAAATGGTTTGATTCTACATCAGGCTGTAGTGGTTATGGTGCTTAAGGGGACATTTCAGGCACCCAGACCACTTCATCTCATTGAAGGGGTCCGGGTGCAGTGTCACTGTCCCTTTCACCCTAACATGTAAAACATTTTGCGCTGAGCCAAGGGCTAATAGGCTTGCTGTATGAGAATTAATGTCATTTAATTGGGGCATTTAATAAGTATCTGTATAAAAGCAAGCGTGCCATAGTACAATGCCTCGATATGTACTGCTTACCCCGCTCGCACATAATAGTTATTCTAGCATATTAAACAGTGACCCCCTAAAAATCCATAGTGCCCCCTTCCTCCTCCTGCAGCATACTCCAGTCTGCAACCAGTTCTCAGCTTCCTTTCCACACCGTGGCCCATGCCAGTGTCCCCTTGAAAGACGATCCCTGTCTTTTGGAATTCTTTACGGAACTGACCCAGGCTTTCCATATTCACAGCAGAGGAGAATGGATCTCGGAGAAGAAAAGGCCTTTGAGCAGGAACACACTGGGCCTTTCTTGCTTCAGGCAATCTGCCCTGTTTCTTGGCTGCGTCCCCTGCGCTATCCGATATCACATGGCTCCGTATCTGGGCTCAGTTTAACCCGTGCCGGCCTGAGGAACAAGACATTCTTGAGTACAGCTGGGATCATCAGCCCACGTGCCTGGCAAACGGGCACCTCCAATTCATGCCCCTTTACCATTCCGGGATATTCTGAATATTCCACAAAGTGTACTCTGTTAGAAGAAAACACAGAACTCTACCAGCATCACGGGAGTAGTACTGTGACAGCGGGTGTCCACCCCTCCCTCACCCTCCTTGCCATGCGTTTAGCATCCATAACATCCCGTCACATCGTAGCTGATAATAGAAGGATGTGTTTCGTTGTTTCTTCACTAAACACTCAGTTGTGGTGAATTTATTATTGGGGGGAAATATTTGTAAAAAATAAAAATGCACCAACTTAATCAGGTTTGGAGATTATATTTTTCAGCCGAGTGTTTTAATAAATGTTGCTAACTCACCATATTCACCATAACCACTGTCTAGTGAATATACTCTCAAATATCACGTTAGAAGAGGTGGGGGCACTCTCCAATCTGTGAAGGCCATGTTTAGTGTACAGACTCCTTTATAAGGTACAGCCTAATATGCTGTGGGTTGGAAAAGTTACTTTACTGGACACTGTGCAGAGAGTTGATTTCACTTGGTGCACAACCTCCATCACTGCTTGACTGACACACAGCCTCCATCACTGCTTGACTGACACACAGCCTCCATCACTGTTTGATTGACACACAGCCTCCATCACTGCTTGACTGACACACAGCCTCCATCACTGTTTGATTGACACACAGCCTCCATCACTGCTTGACTGACACACAGCCTCCATCACTGCTTGACTGACACACAGCCTCCATCACTGTTTGATTGACACACAGCCTCCATCACTGCTTGACTGACATGCAGCCTCTATCACTGTTTGATTGACACACAGCCTCCATTACTGCTTGACTGACACACAGCCTCCATCACTGCTTGACTGACACGCAGCCTCCATCACTGTTTGCTACACACAGCCTCCATTACTGTTTGATTGACATACAGCATCCATCACTGCTTGCTCTGCACACAGCCTCCATCACTCCTTTATTGACATACAGCCTCCATCACTGCTTGATTGACATACATTCTCCATCACTGCTTGCTCTATACATAGCCTCCATCTCTGCTTGCTCTATACATAGCCTCCATCTCTGCTTGCTCTGCACATAGCCTCCATTACTGTTTGCTCTGCACACAGCCTCCATCACTGCTTGCTCTATACATAGCCTCCATCTCTGCTTGCTCTACGCACAGCCTCCATCTCTGCTTGCTCTGCACATAGCCTCCATTACTGTTTGCTCTGCACATAGCCTCCATCACGGTTTGCTCTATACATAGCCTCCATCACTGCTTGCTCTACGCACAGCCTCCATCACTGCTTGCTCTATACATAGCCTCCATCTCTGCTTGCTCTGCACATAGCCTCCATCACTCTTTGATTGACATAGAGCCTCCATCACTCCTTTATTGACATACAGCCTCCATCACTCCTTTATTGACATACAGCCTCCATCACTCCTTTATTGACATACAGCCTCCATCAATGTTTGCTCTACACACAGCCTCCATCACTGCTTGCTCTTGAGTGAATTTCAAACTTAAGACCAGACTAGTCGAACTGGAAGTATAACTGACAGATAATTGTTCAAGTTTCGTTATTTTGACCTTAAATTTGAGACTGACTTTGAATTCTCCCTTTAGTGACTAACTCTGTTATTGTCCATCGCTGCTCCTCATCGAGTTTAATAAGATATTGATATAAATACCTATTTTGATCTGTTCAGACAGGTATTTATTCACTAAAGCAGGACGTGCAGAGATTTGACAAGAACATTTCATGATTTAGACTAAACTATTCGAGCTGGATAAATTTGTCCAACTCCCCTTGTTTCCCAGCTCTGCTCTTTCAGCCTGTTTGCAACCTGTGTCAGTTCTCTGCCGTTTAGTAAATAATTCCCAGCAGGCACACAGTAGCTGTATGTTGTGTTATAACTATATCAATTTGCAATCCCCTTGACAGATCTCTGCAGTCCTCATTGAGTAGTTGGGCTCACATGTAAACATTCTCCATAATACACCCTTCGCAGTGTCCTGACGTGTGGGATTAAATGTTTACCATGTTTATGGTTTCTGTATGGGATTAAATATTTACCATGTTTATCGCTTCTGTATGGGATTAAATGTTTACCATGTTTATAGTTTCTGTATGGGATTAAATGTTTACCATGCTTATGGTTTCTGTATGGGATTAACTGTTTACCATGTTTATCGCTTCTGTATGGGATTAAATGTTTACCATGTTTATGGCTTCTGTATGGGATTAAATATTTACCATGTTTATCGCTTCTGTATGGGATTAAATGTTTACCATGTTTATGGTTTCTGTATGGGATTAAATGTTTACCATGTTTATGGTTTCTGTATGGGATTAAATGTTTACCATGTTTATGGTTTCTGTATGGGATTAAATGTTTACCATGTTTATGGTTTCTGTATGGGATTAAATGTTTACCATGTTTATCGCTTCTGTATGGGATTAAATGTTTACCATGTTTATCGCTTCTGTATGGGATTAAATGTTTACCATGTTTATGGTTTCTGTATGGGATTAATTGTTTACCATGTTTATGGTTTCGGTATGGGATTAATTGTTTACCATGTTTATGGTTTCTGTATGGGATTAACTGTTTACCATGTTTATGGTTTCTGTATGGGATTAAATGTTTACCATGTTTATGGTTTCTGTATGGGATTAAATGTTTACCATGTTTATCGCTTCTGTATGGGATTAAATGTTTACCATGTTTATGGTTTCTGTATGGGATTAAATGTTTACCATGTTTATCGCTTCTGTATGGGATTAAATGTTTACCATGTTTATGGTTTCTGTATGGGATTAAATGTTTACCATGTTTATGGTTTCTGTATGGGATTAAATGTTTACCATGTTTATGGTTTCTGTATGGGATTAAATGTTTACCATGTTTATGGTTTCTGTATGGGATTAAATGTTTACCATGTTTATCGCTTCTGTATGGGATTAAATGTTTACCATGTTTATGGTTTCTGTATGGGATTAAATGTTTACCATGTTTATGGTTTCTGTATCGGATTAATTGTTTGCCATGTTTAAGGTTTCTGTGTGGGATTAAATATTTACAATGATTTTCTGTATTGGATTAAATATTTACCATGCTTATGGTTTCTGTATGGGATTAAATGTTTACCATGTTTATGGCTTCTGTATGGGATTAAATGTTTACCATGTTTATCGCTTCTGTATGGGATTAAATGTTTACCATGTTTATCGCTTCTGTATGGGATTAAATGTTTACCATGTTTATGGTTTCTGTATGGGATTAATTGTTTACCATGTTTATGGTTTCGGTATGGGATTAATTGTTTACCATGTTTATGGTTTCTGTATGGGATTAATTGTTTACCATGTTTATGGTTTCGGTATGGGATTATAAATGTTTACCATGTTTATGGTTTCTGTATTTGATTAAATGTTTACCATGTTTATGGTTTCTGTATCGGATTAATTGTTTGCCATGTTTAAGGTTTCTGTGTGGGATTAAATATTTACCATGCTTATGGTTTCTGTATGGGATTATTTGTTTACCATGTTTTTGGTTTCTGTATGGGATTAAATGTTTACCATGTTTATGGTTTCTGTGTGGGATTAAATGTTTACCATGTTTATGGTTTCTGTGTGGGATTAAATGTTTACCATGTTTATGGTTTCTGTGTGGGATTATTTGTTTACCATGTTTATAGTTTCTGTATGGGATTAAATGTTTACTATGTTTATGGTTTCTGTGTGGGATTAAATGTTTACCATGTTTATGGTTTCTGTATGGGATTAAATGTTTACCATGTTTATGGTTTCTGTATGGGATTAAATGTTTACCATGTTTATGGTTTCTGTATGGGATTAATTGTTTACCATGCTTATGGTTTCGGTATGGGATTATAAATGTTTACCATGTTTATGGTTTCTGTATTTGATTAAATGTTTACCATGTTTATGGTTTCTGTATCGGATTAATTGTTTGCCATGTTTAAGGTTTCTGTGTGGGATTAAATATTTACCATGCTTATGGTTTCTGTATGGGATTATTTGTTTACCATGTTTTTGGTTTCTGTATGGGATTAAATGTTTACCATGTTTATGGTTTCTGTGTGGGATTAAATGTTTACCATGTTTATGGTTTCTGTGTGGGATTAAATGTTTACCATGTTTATGGTTTCTGTGTGGGATTATTTGTTTACCATGTTTATAGTTTTTGTATGGGATTAAATGTTTACTATGTTTATGGTTTCTGTATGGGATTAAATGTTTACCATGTTTATGGTTTCTGTATGGGATTAAATGTTTACCATGTTTATGGTTTCTGTGTGGGATTAAATGTTTACCATGTTTATCGCTTCTGTATGGGATTAATTGTTTACCATGCTTATGGTTTCGGTATGGGATTATAAATGTTTACCATGTTTATGGTTTCTGTATTTGATTAAATGTTTACCATGTTTATGGTTTCTGTATTTGATTAAATGTTTACCATGTTTATGGTTTCTGTGTGGGATTAAATGTTTACCATGTTTATGGTTTCTGTGTGGGATTATTTGTTTACCATGTTTATAGTTTCTGTATGGGATTAAATGTTTACTATGTTTATGGTTTCTGTATGGGATTAAATGTTTACCATGTTTATGGTTTCTGTGTGGGATTAAATGTTTACCATGTTTATGGTTTCTGTATGGGATTAATTGTTTACCATGCTTATGGTTTCGGTATGGGATTATAAATGTTTACCATGTTTATGGTTTCTGTATTTGATTAAATGTTTACCATGTTTATGGTTTCTGTATCGGATTAATTGTTTGCCATGTTTAAGGTTTCTGTGTGGGATTAAATATTTACCATGCTTATGGTTTCTGTATGGGATTATTTGTTTACCATGTTTTTGGTTTCTGTATGGGATTAAATGTTTACCATGTTTATGGTTTCTGTGTGGGATTAAATGTTTACCATGTTTATGGTTTCTGTGTGGGATTAAATGTTTACCATGTTTATGGTTTCTGTGTGGGATTATTTGTTTACCATGTTTATAGTTTCTGTATGGGATTAAATGTTTACTATGTTTATGGTTTCTGTATGGGATTAAATGTTTACCATGTTTATGGTTTCTGTATGGGATTAAATGTTTACCATGTTTATGGTTTCTGTATGGGATTAATTGTTTACCATGCTTATGGTTTCGGTATGGGATTATAAATGTTTACCATGTTTATGGTTTCTGTATTTGATTAAATGTTTACCATGTTTATGGTTTCTGTATCGGATTAATTGTTTGCCATGTTTAAGGTTTCTGTGTGGGATTAAATATTTACCATGCTTATGGTTTCTGTATGGGATTATTTGTTTACCATGTTTTTGGTTTCTGTATGGGATTAAATGTTTACCATGTTTATGGTTTCTGTGTGGGATTAAATGTTTACCATGTTTATGGTTTCTGTGTGGGATTAAATGTTTACCATGTTTATGGTTTCTGTGTGGGATTATTTGTTTACCATGTTTATAGTTTTTGTATGGGATTAAATGTTTACCATGTTTATGGTTTCTGTATGGGATTAAATGTTTACCATGTTTATGGTTTCTGTGTGGGATTAAATGTTTACCATGTTTATCGCTTCTGTATGGGATTAATTGTTTACCATGCTTATGGTTTCGGTATGGGATTATAAATGTTTACCATGTTTATGGTTTCTGTATTTGATTAAATGTTTACCATGTTTATGGTTTCTGTATTTGATTAAATGTTTACCATGTTTATGGTTTCTGTGTGGGATTAAATGTTTACCATGTTTATGGTTTCTGTGTGGGATTATTTGTTTACCATGTTTATAGTTTCTGTATGGGATTAAATGTTTACTATGTTTATGGTTTCTGTATGGGATTAAATGTTTACCATGTTTATGGTTTCTCTGTGGGATTAAATGTTTACCATGTTTATGGTTTCGGTATGGGATTAATTGTTTACCATGTTTATGTTTTTGGTATGGGATTATAAATGTTAACCATGTTTATGGTTTCTGTGTTTGATGAAATGTTTACCTTGTTTATGGTTTCTGTATGGGATTAAATGTTCATTGTTAATAAATGGTTTAAAATTATTATGGTTTGTACCACACAAATTCCCCAATGGATATCCAAACATTTCTATAAATAGCATTGCTATACAAATGAATGGAAAATGTGACTTCTGAATCCCATTTACTAATAAATACATACATTTTAATGGTAAACACGGCTAACAGACTGTACTTTTTCTCCAATAAGAAACTTTTGTCTTAATAAAATTAAACACCAGGGTGGGGTCACCACATCACTAAGGGGCTAATCAACTGCTCCTTTTCTACTCCAAGTAACCGTAGCAGTCAGTCGATTGCCAAACATATCTTAACCCTTCAAATGAGCAGACCCCATTCCTTGCCACATTGACTATGTCCTCTAGGCTCCAGAACTGACAGCTCTCCTCTCTGTGTACTCAACAATGCTGACTCTGTCCTACTATGCCGAGCTACATGTCAATTAAAGAGATACTCAAAGCACTAAACCAACTTTATTTTAATGAGGCAGTTCTGGTGTATTGAGCATGGGTTCTGAGAACTTTGCAATGCACCAGTATTAAATGGACACATCAGACCCCTAAAGCACTTTAATCTTGCTGAAGCGTTTTACGAGTGAAGAGTGTGTCCTCGTTTTTCATTTTATGTAATTTAAATTGGCACTTTTAGAAATGAACCTGGTTACACCCCCTGTCCACCAGACAACCTGCCCTGTTACTTCCTGGTTGTTTAGCTCAGTGGAGCTAAACTCAAGAGGCAGCAATTGTTCAGAGCACCTGCCTTGCAAAGACTTCTCATTGAGCTGCATTGGGAAGCATGTGATTGGACAGCCACAGAAAGTCTGGGCGGGGCTAGGAGGGGTAGACTTGCAAAGGCTGCAGACAAGCTGTTTTTATATAACCCCCAATGACAAAAAATGCATAATTACATTTATGCATGTTTTCATTGTGGGTATATATACTAAACAGTGATATATTTGTATTTTTACTTTTTTTATTTAACCAGTGAATATTTATTCTGCTGATTTGCATTTAAATTGCTGTAGCTTAGCCCATCTTTAAAAAAAAAATGTCTTAAATTATATTTGTTTATGTAGTTTATTTTATTTTTAAATTATAATGTTTTACTTGGGAATATTGTTCTCATACCATTTATGTAAGACAGGAAAATTATCGAAATATGACGTTGCCTTGGTAGGTTGAGTAGATTAAGCGGATCGCGTAGAACGAAACGCTAACCTTCGTTGCGCAGTTGTTTGCAAATTCTCGTAAAGCTCAGTAAGTCTGAAGGGAGGTGTAATAAATGGATATCTAGACTGCCACGGTTATAGAATGGCCCATGCGATATTTAGTATTTAATCACAGGTGCTTGTTGGTTTCCAAGCCCTTATAAAGCTAAACTATCTTACACATATATAATTTATTGCTAAAAGTCTATCCTATACATTGTGTTGGCTACAATGAATTAAAGGGACATTAAAGGCACCAGAGCAACTTTAGCTTAATGAAGCAGTTTTAGTGTACAGTCTCTCTGCTCAATTTTCTGCCATTTAGGAGTTAAATGACCACTATAGGCACCCAGACCACTTCAGCTCAATGTAGTGGTCTGGGTGCCAGATCCATCTAGGGTTAACACTGCCTGCTGTAAACAGAGAAACTGCTATGTTTACAATAGGGTTAATCAAGCCTCTAGTGGCTGTCTCATTGACAGCCCCTAGAGGCGCTTCCGCGCTTCTCACTGTGAAAATCACAGTGAGAAGATGCCAGCGTCCATAGGAAAGCATTGTAAATGCTTTCCTATGGACTGGCTGAATGCGCTCGCGGCTCGTGCCGCGCATGCGCATTCAGCCGATGACGTCGGGAGGAGGAGAGTCCCCAGCGCCGAGGGAGCGCAGCGCTAGAGAAAAGTAAGTGTTTAACCCCTTCCTCCAACTTCAGCCCAGCGGGAGGGGGACCCTGAGGGTGGGGGCACCCTCAGGGCACTATAGTGCCAGGAAAAAGAGTTTGTTTTCCTGGCACTATAGTGGTCCTTTAAATAACTTTTGTTTATATAGCCCTAGTCACACCTCTCTGTATCTGACTTACACAGCCTGCCTAAACACTTAAATTTAACCTAGATATTCTAGGTTCCTTTATTCCAGAATCTCGTATTTCCTGCTCTGTGTTATATAAGATTCAATGCTGATTGGCGTAGCATGGCGTTTTGCCACGCATGCCCAATAGACTTTCCTACGGGAAAGCATTGGATTGGCTGAGATCATCAAAATTAATTATCTCAACCATGGAGGCGGGTCCACCTGCAGCGAGAGGATAAATCACCTTTTCACTGGACATACAGGGTGGTCTGGAACCGCCACACCAGCACTATAGTGTCAGGAATACATGTTTCTATGTTTGTCACCATAGTGTTCTTATAATGGCTGCTTTTTACCGACAAGCATGGAAAAAAGTCCTGGGTGATGCAAATTAATATTTGGAATGATAAATGTTCTGTAATGCAGTAATGTTGGAAAATGGTCTCAGTTCTGTTTAAATGCACTTTATGCAGAATTCTCTCTATTTGAAATGTGCTTTTATTACCTAATACTAGGTCTCTGCCACCTCTTTATAGAATGCATGCTTTTAATTTGATGGGTTAAGCACTAGTGTCCAAAAATATAGCATTTATGAAAATGAACCCATTGAGTACCTTCCTCTACCCAAAATGTATTCATCTAGTCACTGGTGGAACGCAAGAAGCTACAGGGAGTGCCGTGATCCATTAGGGGCTTATTCACATTCAGCAGTGAGATTTAGTAACCTGACAAGTTTCTTAATGTACCCAATATAGTTCTTTTGGTCATTGCTGAGTTCTCACACTGCTAATTTGGATCAAATTTATTCACTGTTTAATGAATAGACACAAAGGACTTTCAAGGTCCAATGAGCTTTCTGCCAGACAGAATCCCATCGGTACCTGGTTATATAAAGGGGTGAGGGTGGGCGAGACATGTCCCTTAGTGGCAGAAAGCTCTGAGATATGTAGCCATATTCTGGCGCATTCTGTCTTTTATAGAGCAGAGAGCGCTAGAATGGACCGTGATCTACAGGTAATGAAAGAGATCTGTGCCCAGCGACAAAGATCTTACAGCTACAAAACAGCCAGACGGTTGTATAGTGCAATATCTTTAATAGGACGGAAAACACAATAACAGGCTCCAATGTGGGGAGAAGGGAGACCCATGCCCATCCTCACCCCCAATGTCACTGTCACAGCCCCTTGTGCCATGTGATTTCTCCCTGGGAGATATGAGATTAAGACGCGGTGGGCGGGACCTGTGTGACATTGCCAGTGATGTAACTAGCTTCATTTTTGACTCCCAGGAAAGGGGACACCCTGTCCACTGAAGAACCATGTCAGCCTGGCATCCAGTGAGCAAGGCTGGCAGACCCTTCTTTACCCCCATGTAAAGAACTATGCAGGGTGCTAGAATTCTCTCTTCAGGGTCCTATTGCCCACAGGACAATGCAAGCACAGCTAAAGATGCTCACCAGGGACAGTTCCTTGGATGCAGGACACCAGGGAAGTCATTTGGGACGCAAATACAGAACCCTAAAATAGGGACTGTCCCACCTAAATCGGGACAGTTGGTCAGCCTGTGTGATACAGTACTAGCAGGTGGTTCTCTCAGCTATGATGTGATATCACGATGGCATCTCTCTTTAATAGATCACGAGTACAGATCACTGTATATTGCACATAGAACTCACTGTAATGTATACGACAAGGTAATGGCCATAAATATTCACACACGGCACAGGGGCATTGCTAGGGGGCCATGGATCTAATTTCATTGTCCCCTGGAATACACATTGAGAAATAACACATCCAATTATGTAAATTGTTACAGTGCTGCGGAATATGTTGGCGCTTTATAAATGCCATAAATAAATAAATTATGTAATGCACTATATTTGCAGTTAATTGTCCTGCACCGTGTGGGGGTAGTTCTGTGGGTTTGTAAATATAGGTTTATTTAATACTCTGAATTAAGTAAAATATTTGGTGTCACAGTGTGATTCTTGGGGTTTATGGTTTGACATAAGCTGTGCTGGGTGCTGGTTTTAAAAGGGGCTTAAATCAATGTATACATGGGAGAGACCAAAACATGTACCCTTGAGCTGAAGCCACTAGTCTTTTTGCCATGATGATCCAACGCCCCTACCCTCCCAGTGTTTTTTTATGTCTTGCTTCCAGCGATAAAAGGAGAATTTGTATTTTTTGTTAAAAACAAATTGAAATATTAATTGTGTAAATCCTGAATTAGCCACTATTGAATTCAGCATATGAAACATTCACTCAATGAATTGAGTATTGTCTGAGTTTATTGTTTTTTAGTTACCATTTATCTGTAAAGAACCGGATAACTTCATCTGCTTTACGTACTGCTGAACTATGTTTATACCGAGGAATAATAATAATAATAATAATAAAAAGACTTGATCCTATTTCCTAGCACCTTTTATTTCTACATTTCTAATTGAAAAGATTAACTTGCCAAAAATCTCAGATATGTCGAGACGAAACTTCCTTTTTTTTCTAATTTGATAGCAACCTTTTCTTTTATCCCAAACAAAAAAAAAAAAAATAGACCTAAAAAAGATTTTCCTTCAAAGGAGTAAAAAAAAAAAAGCGCGGACCTTGGGTTCATTCTCGAATAGAAAGGGAAAAAAAAGTCTTGTTGCCTCAGCCTTGGCCGCCAATTATCTAGTCATTATTATGTGTTTTGTGGTAAAGCTAGTACACTTTTTGTTTATTCTACAATAACTCGTGCTTTTACGATGGTATGTAAGCATCATAATCATAAAAAGTTAATCTATATATTTAACCTGCTTTAGAAATAAAATAGTTGGGAGCGATTTTAATTTCTAGCCACATGATTAAACTGTATGCTGCCATATCTACACAATATGTATTGTATTCTATATTGTGTTTGGCATTATTGAAGTGTTGATGTCACTTCCGAATTTTTCCCAAAGGAAGATTTCATTGCAATTGCAACACAATCAAAATATATAAAGCGATGTATCAACCTTAAAATGTATGTATTTGCCTAAAGAAGCAGTGAATTAAAACCTCCAGTTTGGTGTAAAGTTTTATTTTTTGCTTATTTTACAACCAATCCTAATTGCTTTAAAATTACATTAAATGTTCATTCATCAGAAGCTTCCCAACTTTCATTTAGCATACCTCCCACTGTTTGAAAGTGTCTAACGGACAAAATAGTGAAGGTATATGGATATACAACCGTATAATGAGAGAGCACGTTAAATTGGGGTATGTGTGTGCTGCTGGTGCTAGTACACTCTTGTCTTCTATTTCTCATGAAACGTGACTTCCAAGAATAAAACGTTATATTCATCTGAGCTCTGAATTCCATATCTGTGTACAGCTCCATCACTGAACTAGTTACACCACAGCTGCCTGGGTCATGGCCATTCCAAGAGAGCGATATTATGTCCCGATGTCCACCAGGCTAATGTCCCTACTTTCCTCAGTTGACATACACAACGCAGTAAATTGTGGCCATTACACCATCTTGCCACCCTGTAACAGAAGCCTACCAATAGCTTGGCATTGCTTGAGCCACAGAAGATGTTTATCCAGGTGGTGGAAGTGAGACAGGTTACAGAATGAGGGATTGTTGCCTGCTTGGGCTGCAGAGAGGTCATGGAACGGGATAACAAGCCTACAATGATTACCTGCTTTCCTTTACATTAAAAGAAAATAAATTGAATGCCAGTCCCTTTAACAGAATACGGAGAACTAGGCTTTGTCAATTTTGTTACAGGATATAATACCACCAGAAAGTTGGGATTTAGCATTGTTTTATTTTTTTTATCAAGCAATGTTTTCACAAATTGCAAAATATAAAATATGTTTTATGCTCGTGTCGGCAATTAAAAGCGTGTTGTTTGTTATAGCTTGTATGACGCACGCAGCTCAGGAAAGATATCAGGACCCAGAGCTGGATTCGGAGACTGAAACCTAAAAATGTGTGTTCGCTGTTTCCTGTTTTTCACACCCAATTTACAAGTAGACGCAACTAAATCATTTGCATTTAGTCCAAAAATATGCTAATGAGCACCGCACTTTACCTCTGTGAGGATCTATGCAGGAGCTCGATATTTAGATTCTGTTACTTGTAACTTAACATTCTGGAACTCCGGGGGTTAAGAAGAGAAAGGCCAGGTTCATTACGCCAATATAAGAAAAAACAACAAAAAAAATAGAACTTGAAATTAATTATTATTCACTTATTAATAATAGTATAACACAATATTAGAAGTGATGTCACTGCATTGAGCTCCGAGCCACTGCTCTCAGTACCTGAACACGGCCATTTTGTAACCAAGTTTTAAAGGGGGAAATAAACTGTTCATTAAACATATACCTGAAATAAACATATACCTGAAATAAACATATACCTGAAATATTGTTGCGGTCGCCGGCCCGCCGAGCCTCACGGTCGTGCCCGACCGGCACGACCGCTCCGACTACACGAGCTTACCTGCTCGTCGGCGAGCCGGGAACCGCGCACATAGTTCTTCCGGGCATCGCGCCCGGATCCAAGATGGCGCCGACCGCGTGGTCGCGTCTATTACCAGCCCCGCCCCCGAGAATTATACCAACGTGTGCGTGACGTCACGACGTCAACGCACACGCACGTTTTGGGGTCAGAGGTCGCCCTCTGACCAATCATAGCCTAGAGAGGGGTATTTAAACCCCTAGCTTTCCCCATTACTTTGCCATGTCGTGGTTTCAGTTTCCTGGTTTCCTGAAAGTGCTATTCTCGTGTTTCTAATTTCCTGGTATCCTGATCCTTGGCGTTTCCCTGGTTATTCTGATCTCTGGTTTCCCTGACTTGGCTTGTTTAATCGGTATTGAGTATTTTCTGGCTTCCTTGACCTCGGCTTTCCCTTTGACCATTCTCTGTCTCTAGCGTATTAGTCCGGCCATTCTAAGGACCGGTTTACGCTCTTTCCTATTATTTTTCCGTTTCTTACTTATGTATATGTTTACATAGTTTCTGCGTGCTGGACCACATTACTAGTCGTGACATTACGACATGGCCATGGATCCTGCAGAACTATGCAAGCATATGATCGCATGTGAGAGTAGGGTGGAGGATATGGACCACAGGTTAGACCAATTTGCCCAGGCATTTCAGACCTTGCTCCAGAGGACTGCCTATTTAGAGGTCCCTCCGGTACCACCTGTGGTTCCGCCACCTGTAGTGGTTCCCGTACCACATAAACCACCGTCCATAACCTTGTCACCGCCCCCTCGCTATGGAGGTGATTCTAAGGAATTCAGAGGTTTCTTAAACCAAATTGAATACCACTTTGAGGCCTCTCCCGGTTCATTCCCAACAGATAGATCAAAAATAGGCTATCTGATGAACCAATTAACTGGAAAAGCTTTAACCTGGGCTAACCCCTTATGGGAAAGTGGTGACGCAGTAGCCCGTGATTACAATACTTTTCTTACGGCCTTTAAAGCTACATTTGAACCTAAAGGCAGGGAGAAGAACGCTGCCAAAGCCCTTATGCGAATCAAGCAAGGCACTCGTTCTGTAGCCGATTATGCTATAGAGTTCAGGACATTAGCGTCTGAGGTTGATTGGACCAATAGCGGTCTGGTGGCTGCTTTCTCTGAAGGTTTAGCTGAGAATATACACGATGAGACTGCAGCTAGAGACCTTCCGGTTAGTCTTAATGAGTTTATTGCTTACATGATAGACATTGACAACCGGCTCAGAGAGAGAGAGAAAAACAAACAACGTAACAGACGCTCTAATTTGTCCATAGCTCCTCGTTTCTCTAACCCAGTGGTGAGTAGCCAAACGCCTCTTCCTGAACCTGAACCCATGCAATTGGGTAGTGCTAAACTCACTGAGGCAGAGAGACAACACAGACGTAACGAGGGGTTATGTATGTATTGTGGCAAGAAGGGGCATCTAAGGTCATCATGCCCGGTTCGGCCGGAAAACTTGCACACCTAAGGCACGTACGGGGACCGACCTTAGGTGTGATGTATATGTCCCCTAAATTGACTAAGAACCGTTTCCTTATCAGAGTAACCTTATCTTTCGAGAACACTACTGTTCAATGTGAGGCTATGATTGACTCTGGGGCAGCGGAGAATTTCCTAGACAAAGAATTCTCTGCAAAACATCTCCTGCCCTTAAGACATAAAGAAAAACCTATAGCAGTCGAGGCCATTGATGGGAGGCCTCTTACCCAGCCTTTCATCACACACGAAACTCTGCCAATCACTGTTTCAGTGGGTGTTCTCCATTCTGAAGAAATGACCTTTCAAATTATCTCTTCACCTACAGTTCCGATAATACTCGGTTTCCCTTGGCTCCTTAAACACAATCCACGTTTGGATTGGATTGAAGGAGAGATTGTGAGTTGGGGTGAGAGATGCAAAGGTGTCTGCTTTAAACAAATCCCACAACCTATTGGCACCATTAATGTTCCTGTTACACCTCCTTTGACCACACAAATTCCACAACAGTATATGGATTTGAAAGAGGTATTTAACAAGGTCCAGTCAGAAGGGTTACCTCCTCATAGACCTTATGACTGTACTATAAATTTATTACCAGGGACTATGCCTCCCAAGGGAGGAATCTATGCCTTGTCCCCCCAGGAAAATCTTTGTTTAGAGGAATACATTAAGGAGGCTCTCAGAAAGGGTCATATCCGTAGGTCCTCCTCACCAGCCGGGGCTGGCTTCTTTTTTGTCTCTAAAAAAGAAGGAGACCTACGCCCTTGTATTGATTATAGGGGTTTGAATAGGATTACCATCAAAAACGCCTACCCTATTCCCCTTATATCAGAGCTATTTGACAGATTGAAGGGAGCTCGAGTCTTTACCAAGCTCGATCTCCGAAGTGCATACAATCTAGTCAGGATTAAGGACGGTCACGAATGGAAGACCGCATTTAACACCAGAATGGGACATTACGAATACCTGGTTATGCCGTTTGGTTTATGTAACGCTCCAGCGGTATTCCAGGATTTTATTAACGATGTCCTAAGAGAGTACCTTCACATGTTCGTTCTAGTGTATTTGGACGACATTCTCATCTATTCCCCAGACCTAGAGACACATCACGAACATGTGAGAATTGTACTGAAAACCCTGTTACAAAACAGCCTTTACTGTAAACTGGAGAAATGCCAGTTTGACCAAACGGAGATACAATTCCTTGGATACGTTATATCTCCGTCTGGTTTCCAGATGGATCCTCGTAAACTGGAGGCAGTCTTACAGTGGCCATTACCCAAGGGCCTTAAAGCTACTCAACGCTTTATAGGTTTTGCGAATTACTACCGCAAATTCATAAGGGGATTTTCCTCCGTGATTTCCCCTATAACCAATTTAACAAAAAAAGGAACAAATTGTATATCTTGGCCCAAAGAAGCAAGAGAGGCATTTGAACAATTAAAATTTTTATTTTCCTCAGCACCTGTCCTGACCCATCCTGATCCATCCAAACCATTTATCCTAGAGGTGGATGCATCAGAAACAGGAGTCGGAGCCATTCTGTCTCAAAGAGAAAGTCCTGATACGCCTTTACATCCCTGTGGATTTTACTCTCGCAAACTCACACCTGCAGAGAGGAATTACGACATAGGGAATAGGGAACTTTTGGCCATTGTACTTGCCCTTAAGGAATGGAGGCATCTCTTAGAATTTTCCTAAGAGCTACTTTTGATCTTTACTGATCATAAGAATTTGGCTTATATTGGGGACGCTAAGAGACTGTCCTCTCGTCAGGCTAGGTGGTCATTGTTCCTCTCCCGATTCAATTTCGTAATTACGTACCGGCCTGGTACTAAAAACATCAAGGCAGATGCACTTTCTCGGCAGTTTGAGACAGATGAAGTACCAGAACAGGAGATATATCCTATTGTACCTCCTGAATGCCTCATTGCCACTACTGTTTCCGAAGTGTCTTCTCCACTCTTCTGTGCCATAATAGCAGATCAAACTCAGGCACCTGTGGGAAAACCTCCGGACAAACTGTATGTGTCACCTCAGTTTCAAAAGAAGATACTAGATTTGTTCCATGACAACCTCACAGCGGGCCATCCTGGAGTCCATAAAACTCTCTCAGCCGTCTCCAGGAGATTTTGGTGGCCTGCTCTCAGAAACGACATCAAAGATTATGTTGGGGCATGTCAAATATGTGCAGTTTCTAAAGTTCCTCCTAGGTCACCTCCTGGACTGTTACAACCACTGCCCATACCTAGTGCTCCCTGGACCCACTTGGCCATGGATTTCATTGTGGATCTACCCAGTTCAAGCGGGTTTAATACAGTCCTTATGGTTATTGATAGATTCACGAAGATGGCACATTTCGTCCCACTTAAGAAATTACCATCTGCTCAAGATCTTGTTCAAATATTCTTGAGAGAGATCTTTCGGTTGCACGGTGTACCCAAAAACATAGTATCTGACAGAGGTACCCAGTTTGTTTCTAGGTTTTGGCGTTCCTTTTGCAAACAATTGGGCATCGAACTCTCCTTTTCATCAGCATATCACCCTCAAACAAATGGAGCAGCAGAGAGGGCGAATCAGTCTTTAGAAGCCTATTTACGTTGCTTTATAAATGCCAATCAATCTAACTGGTATGAGCTCTTACCCATGGCTGAGTTCGCCAGAAACAACGCCACTCATGAATCTTCTAATCACAGTCCATTCTTTGTTAATCAGGGTTATCACCCCGCTGTTTTACCTTCTGCATTCTCAGACACAGAAATCCCCGCTTTGGACACCCGTTTAGAATCGATTCATGATACCTGGGATGCCGTCCATTCAGCTCTGCAAAAAGCCTCATTCCGAGCAAAGGTCCAAGCTGACAAGAAACGCGGCGCTAATCCTGTCTATCTTCCAGGTGACAGGGTGTGGCTCTCCACGAGACATATCAAGCTTAAGGTCCCATCCATGAAATTTGCCCCTCGGTACATTGGTCCCTTTCGAGTTACCCAACGTATTAATCCAGTGACCTATTCTTTGGCACTACCGGCTCATATGAGAATAGCGAATACTTTCCATGTGTCTCTACTCAAGCCCCTTACTTGCAATCGCTACACCAGGGTATCCACTCCTCCTCCGCCCTTGGTAGTGGGTGATCAAGAAGAATACGAAGTCCATTCTATCATGGACTCCAAATTATCCAGAGGTGTCTTGTCCTATCTCGTTGACTGGAAGGGTTATGGTCCCGAGGAACGTTGTTGGGTTCCTGCTGACCGGGTCCATGCGCCCCGTCTTATCCGGTCGTTTCACAACCGCTTTCCTCTTAAGCCGGGTCCTTCCCGCCCGGTGCGCGGTCTTCGAGTGGGGGGTACTGTTGCGGTCGCCGGCCCGCCGAGCCTCACGGTCGTGCCCGACCGGCACGACCGCTCCGACTACACGAGCTTACCTGCTCGTCGGCGAGCCGGGAACCGCGCACATAGTTCTTCCGGGCATCGCGCCCGGATCCAAGATGGCGCTGACCGCGTGGTCGCGTCTATTACCAGCCCCGCCCCCGAGAATTATACCAACGTGTGCGTGACGTCACGACGTCAACGCACACGCACGTTTTGGGGTCAGAGGTCGCCCTCTGACCAATCATAGCCTAGAGAGGGGTATTTAAACCCCTAGCTTTCCCCATTACTTTGCCATGTCGTGGTTTCAGTTTCCTGGTTTCCTGAAAGTGCTATTCTCGTGTTTCTGATTTCCTGGTATCCTGATCCTTGGCGTTTCCCTGGTTATTCTGATCTCTGGTTTCCCTGACTTGGCTTGTTTAATCGGTATTGAGTATTTTCTGGCTTCCTTGACCTCGGCTTTCCCTTTGACCATTCTCTGTCTCTAGCGTATTAGTCCGGCCATTCTAAGGACCGGTTTACGCTCTTTCCTATTATTTTTCCGTTTCTTACTTATGTATATGTTTACATAGTTTCTGCGTGCTGGACCACATTACTAGTCGTGACAAATATACTATCAGCAAATAAAGAAAGGCCATTCTCAGCTGCAGCGTTCTGAGTTCATCTACAAATGATATAAAAATAAATATTATTAACTTACACACCGCGTGAAGTCAGCGTGACGTAATTCATGCTTACATCAAGCTATACTTACCTTGACTCATTATTATAAAAATACTCTATATATACCGTGTACGGGGAGACAGGGGACCTCCTTAAACCATAACCTTATAGCTGCAGTTATAATACACTGTGTACGGGGAGACAGGGGACCTCCTTAAACCATAACCTTATAGCTGCAGTTATAATACACTGTGTGTGGGGAGACAGGGGACCTCCTTAAACCATAACCTTATAGCTGCAGTTATAATACACTGTGTGCGGGGAGACAGGGGACCTCCTTACACAATAACCTTACAGCTGCTGTTATAATACACTGTGTATGGGGAGACAGGGGACCTCTTAGACTATAACTCGTCTGATGAGCTTCAGTGTTTTTAGTCCTTTAGGTTTCACTTTACTCAAAATCTAATTTGAATGCATTTATCATGAATTTATTTTGCCTGTTGAATGATTGTTTAAAGGCTTGTTTAGGAACTTTGCACTTATGAATGTTTATTTCTCTACAACGTTTTGTAAAGAAAGTTTATTTCTGGACAATCTTTTATTTCCACAAGCCCAAGACTAAACAGTTTAGAATCTTATGGCCCCAGGGATCAATCTGCTGTCACTACTTGGTATAATGTGGCATTGCTGTTGCCACAAGTACTTAACTGTGGAAATGTAGCCAGGTTCTGACACTTTTAGGCCAAGTTCCACCATTCCTGGTTGAGCACAGCTGTTCACACACTCAGATCGACTACAAATCCCAGAAAACTCGGAAAGGGGATGATCGTGAGAAACAATTTTTGGCCCAAAGATCTATTTGAGTTTAGTATGGGGACGTGCTGACTCTATTGGCATGAGGTCCAAAGAGGTTCACACAGCACGAAGGGCTTGAGCTGGTTCCACCAACATTCTGTCCAGTGGAATGAATTCATTTAACTCTGTATTTGAGGTCCAACGTGCAAAAGACAGAATTCCTGTCTGTAAAATCTTTTGAATTCTTAAGCGCAAACATTGTGCAGTCACTGGTTTTGTTTATCGTTATCTCCTCACGTAATGATCTGTGTGAGTGCTGAACCTGAAGGTGGCATACGGTCTCTTGCTAAAAGTTTCCTGTGTGTTTTACTTGAAATAGTCAAAAACTGAGAGTAGAATATGAATATTTTCATTATGTTTGGTCATCTATATTCTTATTTTCTGGCCAGTAGGTTAGGGTAAGATTGAGGTGTGAAATGGTTCACCTCTCATTCAGTTCATGCCTTGCTCTGTAAAACGCCAATCGATAGCCAATGACAGCTAGACGTCAACTAGTTAAAGCTGAAAAACTGTCTGTGTTCCGTTAACATTTTTGATTTTTTTTTTTTTCATTTTTGAGGGATGTTCAGTGACAAGTTTAAATCAACAAATCAATTTACTCATTCTGAAAAGCCATCGAAGGTCCGTGGCAGGAAGTGATCCAGTGAATGTGGAGATGTTCTAAGTGCGTGGGATAGTTAATATTCATGTATATGTTTACTAGAGGATAACTCCATGCACCATAGCAAGTTTGGATGATTGTCAAGGTTATGACGGAGAGTAATCTGTTTCTTTTTCCCAGAGTAGCTAATAAAAATCTCAATAACCACCAATGAAACTAAATATTTCGAAAGGAAGGAGCAAGGAATTCCATCAGGTTTTTCAGATGTAGAAACATATCAAGTTTTGCACTAAATCAAAGTTTAAAGAGTTACTTCGAGCACCTTAATAACCTCAGTGTTTGGAAGGAGGCATGGTGCTTGCAGGCTGTAGTCATGGAGTAAGAAATGCTTCACATGGAGAAATAGAGAACTTTGCTTCACCTTCAGCGGCGTCGTTAGCTGCTCTGAATTATATTTCCGAGAGGCTAATGTAATTTCAGTGCAAAGATTGCGTCCGTTGTCAGCACATACAGCATGCTGGCAATGGGCGACCAAGGGCTTTCCTAGCCTTTCGAGATGCCCCTCTTCCTGCAATGAGGGAAATGACATCATCTTGGGAGGACCGGCTGCAGGTTAAACTTGGCCTTACCGTGGCATCGCTTGTATTGGGTTTTTTTTTGTCTTTTCTTTTTTCCCTACGGTGGGAAGGACTATACCAGCAAGGGATACTAGAACCAAAACAGTGTTTTATTAAGTGACCGAACACTGTTATTGGTTGGAGTAAATATTTAATTCCTGACCCAGTGCTGGATATTTGTAATATTAATTTGAAGAGTTGTGCGATATCTGATCACTGTAATGTTATCAATGAACATTGAAAGTTATAATAAATGGAAAACTATATGGTCAGATAAACCAACATGTTAAAAACACTATTTAGCTCCCCCTCCCCCCATTAAATAAGTAGAAAACTTACCATTATTCAAGAAGTGAATCCAAATTGATGATCTCAGTCAATCAAATTCTTTTCTATGGGCTATTGTGCATGCGCTGCAAAACGCCTTGCTGGCCAATCAGCATCTCCTGATAGAGGTGCATTGACTCATTGTATCTCTGTGGGGAAAGTGCAGCGCTTCCACACAGACCTAGGAAGCACCTCTAGTGGCCGTCTGAGTGTCTGTCACTGGAGGGGTCCCTAGGAAGCAATATAGACACTGACTTTTCTCTGAAAATGCAGTGTTTACAGCAAAAAGCCTGCAGGGACAGACTCACTGTGTATTACTGAGTCTTATTGGTGTGGAGCTCTGTGATTAACTAATACACAGTGTACATTACTGTGAGTTTTATAACAGTGAAGCTCTGTGATACACTAATACACTCTGTACATTACTGTGAGTTTTATTGCTGTGGGGCTCTGTGATACACTAATACACAGTATATGTTACTGTGAGTTTTATTTCAGTGAAACTCTGTGATTAACTAATACACAGTGTACATTACTGTGAGTTTTATTCCAGTGAAGCTCTGTGATACACTAATACACTCTGTACATTACTGTGAGTTTTATTCCAGTGAAGCTCTGTGATACACTAATACACTCTGTACATTACTGTGAGTTTTATTCCAGTGAAGCTCTGTGATTAACTAATACACACTGTACATTACTGTGAGTTTTATTCCAGTGAAGCTCTGTGATACACTAATACACTGCACATTACTGTGAGTTTTATAACAGTGAAGCTATGTGATACACTAATACACAGTGTACATTACTGTGAGTTTTATAACAGTGAAGCTCTGTGATACACTAATACACAGTGTACGTTACTGTGAGTTTTATTTCAGTGAAGCTCTGTGATTAACTAATACACAGTGTACATGACTGTGAGTTTTATTCCAGTGAAGCTCTGTGATACACTAATACACTCTGTACGTTACTGTGAGTTTTATTCCAGTGAAGCTCTGTGATACACTAATACACAGTGTACATTAATGTGAGTTTTATTCCAGTGAAGCTATGCTGTGCATTACTGTGAGTTTTATTCCAATGAAGCTCTGTGATACACTAATACACAGTGTACGTTACTGTGAGTTTTATTTCAGTGAAGCTCTGTGATTAACTAATACACAGTGTACATTACTGTGAGTTTTATTCCAGTGAAGCTCTGTGATACACTAATACACTCTGTACGTTACTGTGAGTTTTATTCCAGTGAAGCTCTGTGATACACTAATACACAGTGTACGTTACTGTGAGTTTTATTCCAGTGAAGCTCTGTGATGCACTAATACACTCTGTACATTACTGTGAGTTTTATTCCAGTGAAGCTCTGTGATACACTAATACACTGCACATTACTGTGAGTTTTATAACAGTGAAGCTATGTGATACACTAATACAATCTGTACATTACTGTGAGTTTTATTCCAGTGAAGCTCTGTGATACACTAATACACTCTGTACATGACTGTGAGTTTTATTCCAGTGAAGCTCTGTGATACACTAATACACTGCACATTACTGTGAGTTTTATAACAGTGAAGCTCTGTGATACACTAATACACTCTGTACATTACTGTGAGTTTTATAACAGTGAAGCTCTGTGATACACTAATACACACTGTACATCACTGTGAGTTTTATAACAGTGAAGCTCTGTGATACAGTAATACACAGTGTACATTAATGTGAGTTTTATTCCAGGGAAGCTATGCTGTGCATTACTGTGAGTTTTATTCCAATGAAGCTCTGTGATACACTAATACACTCTGTACGTTACTGTGAGTTTTATTGCTGTGGGGCTTTCTGATACACTAATACACAGTGTACGTTACTGTGAGTTTTATTCCAGTGAAGCTCTGTGATACACTAATACACTCTGTACGTTACTGTGAGTTTTATTTCAGTGAAGCTCTGTGATACACTAATACACACTGTACGTTACTGTGAGTTTTATTTCAGTGAAGCTCTGTGATACACTAATACACTCTGTACGTTACTGTGAGTTTTATTTCAGTGAAGCTCTGTGATACACTAATACACTCTGTACGTTACTGTGAGTTTTATTCCAGTGAAGCTCTGTGATACACTAATACACTCTGTACATTACTGTGAGTTTTATAACAGTGAAGCTATGTGATACTCTAATACACTCTGTACATTACTGTGAGTTTTATTCCAGTGAAGCTCTGTGATACACTAATACACAGTTTACATTACTGTGAGTTGTATTCCTGTAGAACTACTATTACACACTGCTCTTCACTGATAATGTTATTGGAGCTGTCTGATGTGGAGCTTTGTGATACACATAACCATGAGTTGTATTGTTGTGGAACTGTGTGATATATTAGAGTAAGTGATAATAAATCATGGGGTATCATTTAGAATGTTTGCATATTATGGCATCTCATAGCACTTTGTCCCACTTTTACCTTTGATGGTGCAGAGGGAATTGCATGGATAGCTTTATAGAGTGAATATCAATAGGAAATGTGTCCAGAATGTACAGAAATGGACCGTTAGCAGAGTGTGAAATGCCAAAGAACTACTCTTAGTGCATCATTCAGTTATTGGCTTGCTGGAAGAGTCAGTTGTGTGGAATTTGAAACCCTGATGAGCACAGCATTAGTCACTCAGTACGTCCAAATGGCAAAGTCCATCGATCGGAGCTCAGAGGCCTACTGTATCAGGGCTGTGATGATGCCTATAGGTAAGATATCAAACCAGGGTTTATCCTGGCACCATCCAATCTCTTGGGTGAGTTCTCTTTCCTCTCTTGACATTGCCAAGGTAACAGCCAATTTTGGGACTTTCCAATAGGTTTTGGAGACGGGGCAGGAAGTTTTTAGTTTTTTTTTCTCTGTGTGTACACATGCTACAGAATCTGGTGGGTGGCTGAATCATCCCAATGGTATTCAAAGGAAACCAGCTGCTGAGAATATTAAAATGCAAGCTTTTATTCCTCTGGAGAGACAGGAGCATCTGCAAAGTTTTCCTATCTTGATAGAACCGATAATCCCAGGGAGGGATTTCTCTGCGAGATTTAACTCTCTATTCATGTATGCGTCCTGACGGCTTCCTACCAGAGAACATTGGTATCTCTCAGTAAGTAATGTGCCGAATATTAATTTTTAATACTTAGTCATTTCAAAGGTGCGAGGAAGCCAAAAAAAATGGTTTAGCACACCAAATTATTCCAAACATTTATTTTAATAGCGTTTGGAATTTATGTAATGCAATATGTCTCTCGGTGAGGTGAGATTCTATGTTCGTCACACTTGTCTGTCAAGCGTATTTAATTTTGTATATAAGCCGAGTTGGATGACAAGATGTGGTGTATCCAGCCAAGCGTAATGCCACTAATGGCCACTTGGACGTAGTCCTATCCTTATCCTTTAAATCCTACCTGTAGGAAACGTTCAACTTTTAAAGTGATAAAGGAAAAACATAGCTATACACCTACTCAGAAATAAGACGTTTTACGGAATGCAATATCATGTGTGAGAGACAACAGGAGTATTGATACTCTCATATGCGTTTGACATTTTGATAAAACGAAAAGAAATAAGAATAGTAGAATGGAGTTAAGAGAAAAGTGCCCGAACCGAGAGAATATAGAAAAAGGAAAAGAGAAAAAGGACCAGGAGGACAAAGCACAAAACAAAACCGGCACAAATAAAGTGCATAGTTTGAATTGTGATGCTGTCAACTGGAAATGTATTAACACAAATAAATGAAAATAATAATACAGATAGATGAATGCGATTTACCTCAGTACACCTAGCTTCCTTACCATGTGAAGATCAGTCAGTATATCAACATGGAGGCAGCCATCTTGGAATTGTATCTACTCCTCCTGCCGACGTCAGCCACTAAAGGCTGGTCTGAACCCTCTCTGAAACTGCTATGTTTTCAGCTGCAGGGTTAACACTAGGGGAAACTGGCACCTAGACCACTTCATTGAGCTGAAGTGGTCTGGGTGCCTATAGTGGTCCTTTAACTGTGCAAGAAACAGGTTATTTAACCCCTTAAGGACACATGACATGTGTAACATGTCATGATTCCCTTTTATTCCAGAAGTTTGGTCCTTAAGGGGTTAAAGGGACACTCCAAAAAATCCTTTATGTGTGAAGAGTGTTTCCTCTTTTATTTTACAAAAAGTCCAGATATCAATAGCAATTGACACTTTTATAAATGAAGCCTCCGGGCTGTCAATCAGATAACTTGTCCTGTTACTTCCTGGTTGTTTAGCTCAGTAGAGATTAACTCTAAAGGCAGCAATTGCCCAGAGCACCTGCATTGCAAAGACTTCTCATTGAGCTGCACTGGGAAGTCTGTGATTGGACAGTCACAGAGAGTCTGGGCGGGGTTAGAAGGGGAGGACTTGTAGAAGCTGCAGAGAAAAGATCTTCAGTTTTTGCAAGCTGTTCTTAATATATACCCCCAACTAAAAAATGAACAATAAAATGCATGTTTTCATTGTGGGTATATTTACCATAGAGAAGGTTTGTTTATTTTTTGTATTTGGGCAGTGGAGTGTCTTTTTAAGCTCTCTGATGATGCTTGATGCCCAAGGTTTGCTATAGATCTGAATGAAAACTACAAAGCTGATTAAGAAATTATCAGATAGCTTTTGTCATGCTATAAGATGAAGCAAAGACTATTCCTGAAGGCAGAGTTACAGTATTTATTGGCTAAAAGCCACACGCTTTAAACCTGGTATGGGTTAGTATGATAATGTGTTAGTATGAATGTCTGCTTTATCAGAGCAGAACAAGCCAAAAAGACAGCAGGTGTCAGTTTGATAGATCACCTGGACAGCACATGGATACTCCTGCCACCATAACTGCTACAGTGCACTGAAGTGGTTATAGTGCGCAGAGAGCTTTAACATTTAGTTTTCCAAAACACAGAGCCCTAAAAAAATCGTAAGAAAGAAAAATATATTAAAACAAAATATGTTTTACCAATGCATTCTTCACTTTTATCATCGCCCAACCATGAGTAGGAAATCTTCGGGACTCCAGATGTTGTGGACTACATCTCCCATAATGCTGGGAAAGCACCAGGGGAGATATAATCCACAACATCCGGAGTCCCTAAGGCTTCCTACCATAGGTAGAGTCCAAAATGTCATTTCATTCTAATCTATCAGGGTTATCTGCTAAAATAAGACTGGTTAGAAATTCAAAGTGAATTTCAAATGTTAAGGTCAAAATAGCCTAAATGAAAAAAGTAGAGTGGCTTACAGTTTGGGCTACTTTGGCTCTAAATTTAAAAATTAATGTTAAATTATCAGCAATTCTCTTTTTAACGAGTAACCCTGTATGTGTTTCCCCCAAGGTATTAATTGTAAACAAATGGTATCAACTCTTTAGATGGAGCTTGATACGTGCTCAAGCTATTGCGGCCTGAGCTTACTGTGCTCATAACCTGGACTTGTTCGTCTCAGGATAGAAACATAGAATCTGGCGGCAGATAAGAACCATTCGGCCCATCTAGTCTGCCCAATTTTCTAAATACTTTCATTAGTCCCTGGCCTTATCTTATAGTTAGGATAGCCTTATGCCTATCCCACGCATGCTTAAACTCCTTTACTGTGTTAACCTCTACCACTTCAGATGGAAGGCTATTCCATGCATCCACTACCCTCTCAGTAAAGTAATACTTCCTGATATTATTTTTAAGCCTTTGCCCCTCTAATTTAAGACTATGTCCTCTTGTTGTGGTAGTTTTTCTTCTTTTAAATATAGTCTCCTCCTTTACTGTGTTGATTCCCTTTATGTATTTAAATGTTTCTATCATATCCCCCCTGTCTCGTCTTTCCTCCAAGCTATACATGTTGAGATCCTTTAACCTTTCCTGGTAAGTTTTATCCTGCAATCCATGAACCAGTTTAGTAGCCCTTCTAGTAATGCAGCTGTCCAGAGAAACAGAGCATTCACTGAATGACAGCCACTTAATTTTCAGAGATAGTCTTACTTCCATCTGCTACAATATAATCTCCCTTCACCTGAAGGTAGTTACTGTTTTATTTTTTAGTTTAAAACATGCTTCCAAGTAAGCAAGAAAGATTATCCATTGCTGCTCAGCCTAGGATTAACAAAACTTTTCAGGGTTGTGTTTGGCTTGTGCTGGCTCTGCCCCTGATCTGCCTCCTTGACAGTGCCAGCCAAATCTATGGGAAAGCATTGTGATTTGCTCAGAAAGTAACTTCTGATGATGTCAGCCAAACAGGCAGATCAGGGTCAGGGGCAGCAGCTGCAGACTTGAATACAAGTAAGATTTTACTTTATTTAGGTAGGCAAGGGTTTGGGGGGGGGGGGGGTGGGGGGGGGGGCAGAGGGCTAGATGGGGGTTTTAACACTATAGGGTTAGGAACACATGTTTCTGTTCCTGATCCTGTAGTGTTATTTAAAGAAAATATAAATCTTAAAATTATAATCTAAAACTTTTAAAGAGTCTAGCAAACATTTATTATATGTGCAGTTTAACTTTTTAATTTTAATAATATAATATGCATAATTTTACCTTTTTGTATTGCTTTCTGTCATATCCTCTCTATCCTAGATTACTGGAGGAAACGGTGTTGCAAAGAAAAAAACTATTTTCACTCAAACATGATATTGAAATTGTAATGCTTTAAAGGACCACGATAGTGCCAGGAAAACATACTCGTTTTCCTGGCACTATAGTGCCCTGAGGGTGCCCCCACCCTCAGGGACCCCCTCCCGCCGGGCTCTGGGGAGAGGAAGGGGTTAAAATCTTACCTTTCTCCAGCGCCGGACAGGGAGCTCTCCTCCTCCTCCCCGCCTCTTCTCCTCCTCTTCGGCTGAATGCGCATGCGCCTCAGGAGCTGCCCGCGCTTTCAGCCAGTCTCATAGGAAAGCATTCATAATGCTTTCCTGTGGACGCTGGCGTCTTCTCACTATGATTTTCACAGTGAGAAGCACGCAAGCGCCTCTAGCGGCTGTCAAGACACAGCCACTGGAGGCTGGATTAACCCTAACATAAACATAGCAGTTTCTCTGAAACTGCTATGTTTATAGAAACATGGGTTAATCCTAGATGGACCTGGCACCCAGACCACTTCATTAAGCTGAAGTGGTCTAGGTGCCTAGAGTGGTCCTTTAAGCTATCAACTATTTTAGTTACATAGTTACATAGTTACATAGCTGAAAAGAGACTTGCGTCCATCAAGTTCAGCCTTCCTCACATATGCTTTTGCTGTTGATCCAAAAGAAGGCAAAAAAGTCTGAAGCGCTTCCAATTTTGCAACAAACTAGGAAAAAATTCCTTCTTGACCCCAAAATAGCAGTCAGATGTCTCCTTGGATGAAGCAGCTATTAGCCCACTAATTAGAAATTGTATCCCTGTATGTTATGTTTTTGCAAGTATTTATCCAATTGCAGTTTAAACATCTGTATAGACTCTGACAAAACCACCTCTTCCGGCAGAGAATTCCATATCCTTATTGCTCTTACTGTAAAAAAAACCTTTTCTTTGCCTTAGATGAAATCTCCTTTCTTCCAGCCTAAATGTGTGACCTCGTGTCCTATGTATAGCCCTGTTTATGAATAGATTTCCAGATAAAGGTTTGTACTGGCCCCGAATATATTTGTATAATGTTATCATATCCCCTCTAACGCGCCGTTTTTCCAAACTGAAGAGATTTAAATTTTTAAACCTTTTTTCATAACTAAAATGCTCCATTCCTTTTATCAATTTTGTAGCTCGTCTCTGCACTTTTTCTAGTGCCATGATATCCTTCTTTAGAACAGGTGCCCAAAATTGCACAGCATATTCAAGGTGTGGTCTTACCAGCGATTTATAAAGAGGCAAAATTATATTTTCATCTCGAGAATTTATGCCCCTATTTATACATGACAAAACCTTACTGGCCTTAGCAACGGCAGATTGACATTGCATATTGCTACCTAATTTGTTGTCTATAACAATTCCCAAATCCTTCTCGTGTGTGGTTATCCCTAGTTCATTACCATTTAGGGTGTAAGTTGCTTGTGCATTCTTAACCCCGAAGTGCATAACTTTGCATTTTTATACGTTAAATTTCATCTGCCATTTTAGTGCCCAGTCCCCCAATCTATCCAAATCCCTCTGAAGCAAGGCAATATCCTGCTCACATGGCTTTCAATGCCTATTGCAAGATCATTTATAAATATGTTAAATAGAAGTGGTCCCAAAACAGAACCCTGCGGGACACCACTTACCACTTTAGTCCAGCTTGAAAATGTACCATTTATGACAACTCGTTGTACTCTATCCTTAAGCCAATGTTCTACCCAAGAAGTTAAGGGGGTACTAACTATTAGCATCAATACCTAGAGCATAAGGAGTGTATTTGCTAAGCTGTACCTTTCACATCCAAGTTGTCTTAATTCCCTGCTTAGCGACCCCAGCCTGCAGCTGGTACATTCACTTTTTAATAAATAAGTTATTTGCAAAAATTCATCTGAAACCATTTGTCGGAATAGAATCCCTGTTAAATGGTAGAGGATTGAATCAATTACAAATTGATCTCACCTGCAGACTTCACAGATAAATCTACAGGTAAAACAATGTGGATGCAAATTATTAACAGGAATTTTAGTCGGACGAATCCCTTAAAATAAATGTTTGCACGTGCTTAGTAAATAATCTTTATTGTCCTCCCACTCATAGTATCTGTGACCTATTAAAGTGCAGTCAATCCTTCTTAAATCCCATCAGCCGTAGCTGTTAAGTGATCACTCTTTCTGTTTATAATCTGATATTTCTGCATGTCCCCCAATTGTTATTTTCCTCTCATGTACCCCATCTGATTCATAGGAGTGTGTGATTTGTTCCACAATCAGACTGGTTAATAATGAGTGTTTCTTGCAGACTCAGATATGTATGGGCCCACCCTTCTCAGTATGAGATCCTAATGTTCTCTTTAGCAAATTAATTCTATTAATCGGCAAGCAAGAATAAAGATGCACACTGTCAAAAACGCTTCCTTATTATAAGCAATGTAATTTGAATTAGTACAGAAACCTCCACTGAAGCATCTTATAGGCCATGCTATGTAACCTAATTATTAATGTAATGCCTCTGTATACCATTAGTCATCTCCCACTCACTCCCTGCTCGTCAAATAACCACAATATTCAGTGCCAGCCTGACTGCTGTCTTAGCACTCATTCCCGTCATAATCCAAATAGTAAAATGAACAGAATACTCTCAAATGCTATTTTTGTCATATTTCGTCATTACCTAAACAGTAATTACAATCAGTGGGCTCCAGATCAGGATGTGGATTGACAAAAGCTGATTTAAAGGGACATTATAGTCACCAGAACAACTACAGCTTATTGTAGTTGTTCTGGGGAGTAGAATCATTGCCTTCAGGCATTTCATGCAAACACTGCCTTTTCAGAGAAAAGTTCATTGTTTACATTGCCCCTAGAGACCTCCAGTGGCCACTTCTCAGATGGCCACTGGAGGTGCTTCCTGGGGCAGTGCTGCACAGTAGGCAGCACTGCCGTTCAGCATCTCCACCCTCATGGAGCATGGAGATGCTGAATTTTCCTCATAGAGATGCCTTGATTCAATGAGGAGGTGCTGATTGGCCAAAACTTTTTGCCAATTTTAACCAATCCAATGCTTTCCCTCTGCCACCCTTTTTAGGGGTCAACCTGCCCCTTGATGTGTGGGCCAGCAGCCTTTGACGAGTGACCTACCTATTTAATGGACAGATTTGTATGTCTTCTCTTTGATGGGCAGGTAATATTGTCCGTAATGCTAACATGTAAACAAAATGGCATTCCCTGCCCATCTTCCAGGGCAGAGGTAGAGCATGGGAAAAAGCAGACGTGCAAGTCATTTTGGCATTTGTTAAAATGCTCTGTACATTTCAGTAATATGTGGTGAAATATGGTAAAAAAAATTATTTTGTTTTACACTTCATGATTGGAAGAAGCCACCTGTAGCTGGCCATGATCCTGAGTTCTGTGTGGCGAGGGTGTGATGCTGGTTATTATATGCCAGTGCTTTGTGCTATAATTCCAGGGTGCCCAACATTAGGCCTTTGGGAACTGGGAGAGGGCCAGAAGAAATGACACCAGTTATGGATAACCAGACAGGGGACATCAGCAGTTAAACAGTTTGACAGGAATTTTTGGAAGATACAGCAGCTAAAACTGGTTATGGACAAGCAGGTGTGTGGGGTAATTAGCAAATTATAATTGGCAGACCCACCAAATGATTGTGTGAACACACCAGAGGATCTGCAGTATGATAATTAATTAGTCTTCCATTTATTTATATCAGGAAATAGATTTTACTGTATAACAGAGTTTAACAGTCAAACGGTGTAGTTTGCTGCCGATATATAATGCTGTGACCGTTCGTCTGACACAAGAACTGCTGATTGTTTCACCTGAGCAAGTTCAGCTTTCTCAAGGTATAATTACTCTAATTAGGCGCAATTAGCAAAAAGATAAAATGTAAACAAACTAAAGCTTTTTAATGGTGTGAAACTTTATTGTTTGCAGTATTGACTAATGTGTATTTCCATTCCATGGAACAGGAAGTGATATTGTGCTGTGACATCACTTACTTCAGTTCAAATTAAATATGCAAATTAATGCACATGGGGCGGAGTGTAAAGTTGAAATATTTGTATCCTTTAGTATTGTAATATGGCTGTTAAAATATTTAGAGGTCTTGTGCCTTGTTACTCTGGGATATCTCCTTTAAAAAGGCTAAGAATCATTTAGATTTACTGTTTTATAGGTAAGGCACGAATGGTTCAAAAACAAATTTAAAAAATATGATATAAAAAGATAAAAGGCGTGACAACAAGTTAAACACATTGATAATGAAGGAGGGGTGTCTTATTCTAGCCTTACAACACATACATTATTTCACAAAAGTGAGCACACCCCTCACATTTTTATAAATATTTTATTATATCCTTTCATGGGACAACACTGAAGAAATGACACTCTGGTACAATGTAAAGTACGAAGTGTACAGCCTGTATAACAGTGTAAATTTGCTGTCCCCTCAAAATAACTCAACACACACACCCATTAAAGGACCACTATAGTCACCCAGACCACTTCAGCTCAATGAAGTGGTCTGGGTGCCAGGTCCCCCAGGTTTTAACCCTCCAGATGTAAACATAGCAGTTTCAGAGAAACTGCTATGTTTACTTTACAGGGTTAATCCAGCCACTAGTGGCTGTCTTCCTGACAGCCGTTAGAGGCGCTTCTGCAACGCTCAATGCGAAAATCGCATTGAGCGCACAGAACGTCCATAGGAAAGCATTGAGGAATGCTTTCCTATGGGTATTTTTAATGCGCACATTTGGCTCCACTCGGGAGCTTACGCCGGAGGGGGAGGAGAGGTCACCAGCGTTATCATGTTGGAATACTGCCCTGCGGCCCAGTCTCCAAAGGCAGGGGATCATGCTCTGTTTCAGTATGTCACAGTACATGTTGGCATTCATGGTTCCCTCCATGACCTGTAGCTCCCCAGTGCCGGCAGCACTCATGCAGGCCCAGACCATGACACTCCCACCACCATGCTTGACTGTAGGCAAGACACACTTGTCTTTGTACTCCTCACCTGGTTTCCGCTACACACGCTTGAAACCATCTGAACCAAATACGTTTATCTTGGTCTCATCTGACCACTGGACATGGTTCCAGTAATCCATGGCCTTAGTCTGCTTGTCTTCAGCAAACTGTTTTGCGCACTTTCTTGTGCATCAGAAGAGGCTTCCTTCTGGGACGACAGCCATGCAGACCAATTTTAAGCAGTGTGCGATATATGGTCTGAGCACTGACAGGCTGATCCCCCACCCCTTCAACCTCTGCAGCAATGCTAGCAGCACTCATACATCTATTTTCCAAAGACAACCTCTGGATATGACGCTGAGCACATGCACTCAACTTCTTTGGTCAACCATGGCGAGCCCTGTTCTGAGTGGAACCTGTCCTGTGAAACTACTGTATGGTCTTGCCCACCATGCTGCAGCTCAGTTTCAGGGTCATGGCAATCTTCTTATAGCCTTGGCCATCTTTATGTAGAGCAACAATTATTTTTTTCAGATCCTCAGAGAATTCTTGCCATGAGGTGCCATGTTGAACTACCAGTGACCAGTGTGTGAGAGTGATAACACCAAATTTAACACAACTGTTCCCTATTCACACCTGAGACCTTGTAACACTAATGAGTCACATGACACCGGGGAGGGTAAATGGCTAATTGGGCCCAATTTGGACATTTCCACTCAGGGGTGTACTCACTTTTGTTGTGAACGGTTTAGACATTAATGGCTGTGTGTTGAGTTATTTTGATGGGGACAGCAAATTTCTACTGTTATACAGGCTGTACACTTACTACTTTACATTGTAGCAGAGTGGCATTTCTTCAGTGTTGTCACATGAAAAGATATAACAAAATATTTACAAAAATGTGTGGGGTGTACTCACTTTTGTGAGATACTGTAAATGAGATCAAGATGGAAAAATAAAATATTAAAAAACGGTGGGTGTTATAATAAGACGAGATCTAGGCAATAGCAAAGACCAAAGAAAAGTGGTGATTTGGATTTAAATAGCATTAAAGTTACTGATAAATTCGGTTATCAATCGAGGATATTATATGGGGAATACTATAGGGTCAGGAACACAAACATGTATTCCTGACCCCTCCCCCTAATGCACCGCTAAATATAGCAAAATCGTATTTTTATTCAAATTTGCTGCTGCTGGCTTTGCCCCAATCTGCCTGCTTGGCTGACATCATCAGAATTCGTGATCTGAGCCACTCACAATGCTTCCCCATAGGATTGGCTGAGATTGTCAAGGAGGCAGAGCCAGCACAAGTCAAACACAGCCCTGGCCTGTCAGCATCTTCTCATAGTTATGCATTGAATCAATGCATCGCTATGAGGAAAGTTCAGTGTCTGCATGCAGACGGTGGAGACACTGAATGTCAGTCACACTGTGCAGCACTGCCCCAGGAAGCACCTCTAGCAGCCA
This sequence comes from Pelobates fuscus, assembly GCF_036172605.1. NCBI lineage: Eukaryota > Metazoa > Chordata > Amphibia > Anura > Pelobatidae > Pelobates > Pelobates fuscus. The sequence continues at coordinate 14,844,788 of NC_086317.1, read as the reverse complement.
TCTGAGGATTGGCCAGTGGAGGTATCCCTAGGCTGTAACGTAAACACTACATTTTCTCCGAAACAAACAGTGTTTACTGCAAAAAGCATGAAGGGACTGATTATACTTACGAGAACAAATACAATAAGATGTAGTTGTTATAGTGACTATAGTGTCCCTTTAAGCCTATTAAGAATCTTGGAGGCAAATTGAAATGAAGAGTTTAGAATCAAAATAAATGTTGATAAAGTTTGATACGAATACTAGTCACATATTTGAAGGATGTTGAGAAGATACTAAAAGAGAGACATTGATTAGGAATGAGGGGATAACTGGTGGGGCAGAATATATTTTGTGATGACATATACATATTACTATATGTGTGGCTATGGGAATATTGCTAAATAAGCTTTCATTATACATGCACTTTGCACAACATTTACATAGCATTTTAGGAGACACAGATGTCTTGTGTTCCCCGTTTGTTCTCATGTATTAATGTGGATATGCTTTTCATGTCCTTAAGCTACATTTTGATTCGTCCTCGGTTCATTTCTTTTCCATATGCAATTAAGTTTCCTTAAATTTTTAAAATATTATGTATTTAACATTTAAATGTATTTTAATATTTAACAAAGAGGCTGATTGTTTTGTTATATTTATTTAATACGTGTTACATAAACCAATGAAATGCTGTTTGTTGTGACCATAGCGACAAGCTGGCCTGCGTTACTGGCTGTCACCTGTGCCAAAAGTCGAACTAAATAGCGTCTCTTCAAAAACTGGGAGCAAGGCTGAAAGCAGGCACAGCTCACTGTATATTGTACTGCAACTGCCCGAATGTTCTGTAATGCGTACCAAAATTCTGTGTAATGTGTATCAGATAATGTATCACAATTCTGTGTAATGTGTATCAGATAATGTACCAAAATTCTGTGTAATGTGTATCAGATAATGTATCACAATTCTGTGTAATGTGTATCAGATAATGTATCACAATTCTGTGTAATGTGTATCAGATAATGTATCACAATTCTGTGTAATGTGTATCAGATAATGGATCACAATTCTGTGTAATGTGTATCAGATAATGTATCACAATTCTGTGTAATGTGTATCAGATAATGGATCACAATTCTGTGTAATGTGTATCAGATAATGTATCAAAATTCTGTGTAATGTGTATCAGATAATGTATCACAATTCTGTGTAATGTGTATCAGATAATGTATCACAATTCTGTGTAATGTGTATCAGATAATGGATCACAATTCTGTGTAATGTGTATCAGATAATGTATCACAATTCTGTGTAATGTGTATCAGATAATGGATCACAATTCTGTGTAATGTGTATCAGATAATGTATCAAAATTCTGTGTAATGTGTATCAGATAATGTATCACAATTCTGTGTAATGTGTATCAGATAAGGTATCACAATTCTGTGTAGTGTGTATCAGATAATGTATCGCAATTCTGTGTAATGTGTATCAGATAATGTATCGCAATTCCGTGTAATGTGTATCAGATAATGTATCACAATTCTGTGTAATGTGTATCAGATAATGTATCACAATTCTGTGTAATGTGTATCAGATAATGTATCACAATTCTGTGTAATGTGTATCAGATAATGTATCACAATTCTGTGTAATGTGTATCAGATAATGTATCACAATTCTGTGTAATGTGTATCAGATAATGTATCAAAATTCTGTGTAATGTGTATCAGATAATGTATCACAATTCTGTGTAATGTGTATCAGATAATGTATCACAATACTGTGTAATGTGTATCAGATAATGTATCACAATTCTGTGTAATGTGTATCAGATAATGTATCACAATTCTGAGTAATGTGTATCAGATAATGTATCACAATTCTGTGTAATGTGTATCAGATAATGTATCAAAATTCTGTGTAATGTGTATCAGATAATGTATCACAATTCTGTGTAATGTGTATCAGATAATGTATCACAATTCTGTGTAGTGTGTATCAGATAATGTATCGCAATTCTGTGTAATGTGTATCAGATAATGTATCGCAATTCTGTGTAATGTGTATCAGATAATGTATCGCAATTCTGTGTAATGTGTATCAGATAATGTATCACAATTCTGTGTAATGTGTATCAGATAATGTATCACAATTCTGTGTAATGTGTATCAGATAATGTATCACAATTCTGTGTAATGTGTATCAGATAATGTATCACAATTCTGTGTAATGTGTATCAGATAATGTATCACAATTCTGTGTAATGTGTATCAGATAATGTATCACAATTCTGTGTAATGTGTATCAGATAATGGATCACAATTCTGTGTAATGTGTATCAGATAATGGATCACAATTCTGTGTAATGTGTATCAGATAATGTATCACAATTCTGTGTAATGTGTATCAGATAATGTATCACAATTCTGTGTAATGTGTATCAGATAATGTATCACAATTCTGTGTGATATGTATCAGAAAACCATTTTTATATCTATCAAAACATCTACCTGTAATCTATCTATCTATTGTCTTCTGCTGGTATTTAGCATTTAAATATCTTATTAGCAAAGGTATATAATGTTGTATGGATGGATAGATGGACGGATTGGGATAAGGAGTGGAGGACAGACGGACAATGACCCACGATCGTTCGATCGTGTGGACAGATGGATGGATTGGGATACGGAGTGGAGGACAGACGGACAATGACCCACAATTTTGACCATTGAGAAGCTCTGTTTGATGCCTTAGGGCAAATAGGCATATTTTCATGGTTTGATGAACAAGCAGATAGTCATGTTAATTGGGCCAGTTTCCCAGGTGATTGGTAGTTTCCCATGGTAACTGGACAGATTCTGAAGATTAATGGGGAGATCCTCAGTATGAATTGATAAAGTCATATGGTCTCTGGGTAAATGGGCAAACTCTCATGAAAAAGTGCAGGTTTACAGAATTACAGGATGATTGGCAGATTTTCATTTGGATTAGGAAGATTTGCAAGCCCCCTGGATGGATTGGCAGATGCACATGATGTTTGGCTGAACTATTAGATTTATATAGCCTCAAGGTGAATAGTCTTTTTTTTATGATCTCTGGGTGAATTATCAGATTTTCATGGTATCTTGGTGAATAGTCAGATATTCATGGTATCTTGGTGAATGGACAGATTCTCACGGTATCTTGGTGAATAGACAGATTCTCATGGTATCTTGGTGAATGGACAGATTTTCATGGTATCTCGGTGAATAGTCAGATTTTCATGGTATCTCGGTGAATGGACAGAATTTCATGGTATCTTGGTGAATGGACAAATTGTAATGGTATCTTGGTGAATGGACAGATTTTCATGGTCCTGAGCAAATGGGCAGATTCTTGTGATCTCTAGTTAATTGGGCAGATTATTTTTATCTATGAGGGATGGGCCGACTCAGATGGTGCCTGGGCGAATGCTCGGATTCCTATGGTCTCTGGGTAAACAGGCAAATTCTCTGATGCTGGGTGATTGGGCAGACTGTCCACATTTTACAATAGAAAGGTAGTTAAATGTGCATATTATCACAGTGCCAGAGCATTTAATACAGCAGATTGATGGCAGTAGACTGTACATAATAACTTTATCACCTACTAGTGTTGACTGTCATTAATATTATCAGCGAGGCGGGCAGGGCAGAGCCGTGGTGCGGAGTAGTCTGCTTCGTTCTGAAAAGCGATGTGTATTGACACGGGGGTCCATTGAGATACCAAGCATATGGGCGGTCTGCACTTACCATAGACAGTGTTTAAACTGCAGACACTGGGCATGATGAAATGTACAAATGACTATACCATACAAAGAAACCCTTAGAAAGCGCGTGGATGTGGGCTATAATGCTTCTTTCTCTGTGCGTCTGATTTAAACGCCACCATGAAAGAGATTAGTCACTTTAATGATTCATCCTACATGTAACTAGCCTCCCTTTCACAAAAGGCATATCCTGATAATAAAGGATATAAAAGCTGGGATAAAATAACAGATTGTGTTAAATTGATACGTTGCACAAGAATTCTCCATTTTACTAAACACTTGTTCATTGCAATAGTGAAGCTGTTTGCAGCTTTGTATTAAGCAGAAAGTTCAAATCAATTATTGTCCATTAGAGGATGTATATAAGAGATGAAATATCCCAGAGGAGAACTGCAAATGTATCTAGATGTCCTCTGTACAAATGTAATTCCTGACAGTTTGCTGCGTCTTTTGGCTTTTAGTACCGTTGCGCAGCCCTCTGTAGAAAGGTCTGATTTATTTCGCAAATGCACACTATTTCTTCAGTCTGGAAGGTTCATTTACCAAAATCTCCTGGGCAAATATAAATCTGGTACAAAAAAAAAAGAAAGAAAAACTGTCAGGTTTAGTTCAATAAATACTTGTTGCTAAAGCATACACTGACAAACAGTATAAAAGGGTTCTTAAAGGGACACTACAGTCGCCAGAACCACTCCAGCTTAATGTAGTGGTTCTGGTGCCTATATCCTGTCCTTGCAGGCTTTTCAATGTAAACACTGCCTGTCCAGAGAAAGGACAGCATTTACAGTGGTGCCTAGTAAGCACTCTAGTGGCAGTCAATCAGCCGATTCAATGCATCGCTATGAGCAGACATTTTGCTGCACATGTACAATAGTCTCCCAATGTGTTCATGTAGATAAGAATTGGATTGGCTAAGATCATTAAAGGACCACTCTAGGCACCCAGACCACTTCAGCTTAATGAGGTGGTCTGGGTGCCAGGTCCCTCTAGGATTAACCCTTTTTTTTATAAACATAGCAGTTTCAGAGAAACTGCAATGTTTATACTGAGGGTTAATCCAGCCTCCAAAACCTCTAGTGGCTGTCTCATTAACAGCCGCTAGAGGCGCTTGCGTGCTTCTCACTGTGAAAATCACAGTGAGAGCACGCAAGCGTCCATAGGAAAGCATTGTAAATGCTTTCCTATGCGACCGGCTGAATGCGAGCGCGGCTCCTGTCGCGCATGCGCATTCAGCCGATGACGTCGCAAGGAAGAAGGAGAGGAGGAGGAAAGCTCCCCACCCGGCGCTGGAGAAAGAGGTAAGTTTAACCCCTTCCTCCCCCCAGAGCCCGGCGGGAGTGGGTCCCTGAGGGTGGGGGCACCCTCAGGGCACTCTAGTGCCAGGAAAACGAGTATGTTTTCCTGGCACTAGAGTGGTCCTTTAAGATTGAAGAGTTTAGCCATTAGGGCAGAGCCAGGCGGGGCAAACCATGTTGGGAGAAAAGGTTAGTAAAATCACTATTTTACTTAGATTGAAGGAGAGCCAATAACCTAAACAGCAACTTTAGGACTATGGTGTCAGGAATACATGTTATATATGACACTATATATTATAGTATATTTTTATATATATTTATATATATATATATATATATATATAACCGAAATAATCAGCACTCCCAGGATTTGTAAAAAATTATTTTTCTCTACTCCATAAGTCGTGGTTTCAGCTCCACTTAGGAGCTTTCATCAGGACAGCAAATATGTTTGCTGTCCTGATGAAAGCTCCCAAGTGGAGCTGAAATGTCGACTTATGGAGTAAAGAAAAATACTTTTTTACAAATCCTGGGAGTGCTGATTATTTCGGTTCTATGTCTAATAGTGCAATTGAGCACCGGGTCTGAATTTTACTGAGTGAGTAGGAGTGGGTAGGAGTAGGAGATTTTTTCTTTTTTTTTTATATATATATATATATATATAAAACACTATATATAATATAGTATATATTAATAATACCAAATGTATTGTTCCCAAGGACAGCACAGGTATCCTCTTGCTTGGTTTTATTGATATGGGTCTTTAGCCATTTTACTTGAATGAAACATATGAATCAGGCCATCAGTCACCTGATAGATAAACCCAAGATGCACAGTTGGCTTTGTTCCCCCAAGGCAGGGATCTTGGGGATTCATTGCCAGTGACCCCTGTATTTTACAAGCTTTAGACAGTGATGTAACAGACTTCATGGACCTCAAAATGCCATATACCCTGACCTGGTAATATCACCTGTAGTAAATATTTGGATGCAGGTTACAAGGCCACCATATAATATTTAAATCACTTTGGGACCGAAATAATGTACTGTCCTGTGTGATGGTCCCCCAATCTAAACCCAGCTTTAAAAATGTTGGCAGAAAAAACGCCTTTCATTAACTTAACTATAAAAATGATTCGTTTGAGTCTGGGCTTTCTGTACCTCTCATGCAAGCAGAACTTGCCATCAAGTCAGATGTGGACTTCTGACCTTCTCAGACACTTGTTGTCTGCGAGTGGGAGACTCATGTTTCAATACTGAATATATAAGTATGTAATAGCTGAGAATCCTTCAAACATCGTCCTAAAACTGCAGTTTAAATACTTGTTTAGCCCCAGTTTCGAGGAGTTTTGCAGTCAAGGGTCTCTGTTTGTTTTTGTAATGTTAATTGTACAGTTACTTTATTAGTTTCACACAAACTAATTTGCCTGGATACTGGCCCTGCGTTCATTAGCACTATGGTAACCAACTAAAGTATTATTACTTGACTATAACACCATTCATGAGTGTAACATTTCGAGAGCCGCAGCATTCTCAGAAGGTCAATAAGAAAAGAGATGGAGCCACAGGGTGTGATTGCCTCTGTACGAAGTACCTTTCACACCCGTAGAGAAAGAAGGTCGTATAACTCTCGACAGGGGCTGATGGACAATTTAAGGCAAGTCAAAGAGCCTGGTGAATAGTACGTACAAGAAATTAATGTAGCAATGTGTAGCCTGCGGAGGTGTTTTATTTTCCTGCATATCCTGCCACTGGCTACAGAGATATACACATCCCAGGCTATGTAATGTTGGTAAGGAGCTAGAATATTATAAAATACACCCTCATGGCCTGCGCTAATATAAAAACCTTTTCCCTTGTTCATCTGAAGAAACTGATGAGAACGCGGCACCGTCAAAACTGCCCAGCACCTGATATGGATCACGTGTACATAGAGATAGAAATGAGCCGTATCACCTGTACCAATGGTGGCGTATCTTACCACTCAAATGTTTGTGAAGTGCATGTGCCCTGACGCCAAGGTTGGGTATCGCCTTGTGGTATTCGGAACTGATAGTAATTGATGTCTGATAGACCTACAACAAAGGCTATAGCAATATTTCAACTCAAATGGTTAGTTTTTTTAACAATTGGAAATCTGCAGGACGGATCTCACTCGTTCCGTAGTGGGACATGTTGCCCACTCTTGGATCTGCAATGGATTGCATGGTCCGCTGTCTCTTGCGCTGTATAGAAGGTCATGTATGTTCCTTGTACTTTTTATCCCGGAGTTAGAAGAGGAGTCATGTTGCCCTTTGCTGGTTTTTTTTCTATGTGAGCGTTGGAGACTGCCAGCACTTTACCATTATATGGTAGAATGTTTCTAAATGTGTATCCGTCTGGCCTCAATAACACAAGAAGACACTGTTCCACAAAATACCTTTAATGCTCCTCTTCTTCTTCTTTTTTATTTTCTGCTGTTTATTTTTTGGGCTTTTGGTTTTCTCTGAAAGCTGACTCATAGCTGTCAGCACTCGGTTATATTTAACCCTATCAGGACCCTGGCCGTGGACAGTTCAGCGGTGCTGAATTACATAATGCCATCTCTTGCCTTCACACATGGACAACACTGGATGCAAAATACACTAGGAAACTTCAGTGGTATAATAAATATATGAGTTATATGTAATCATTTTGAATTGGTAGTAATATAATAAAGTTGTCAAAAAATATGGCATCCTCGTGGGTTTAGAGGATTTTTTTTTTTTTTTTTTTACGTTTTAGAAAATTGTGTGATTATAAGTAAAATTTGGTATGAGCTAAAATGTGTACAATTCACAAAATACACATTATATTCTCTCATCTGTGCATAAACTTTAAAGTGACATATAGCACCGAAAACATATACAATATATATACAGGCTCCTAAAAAGCCACTTGGGACAAGAGCAATGAGGAAACTCTAATATAAAATGTAAGGGACATTTAACTGAAGAGTGAATTTAGGAAGGAAAATACTGTTTTAAAATGGTGGCCTATACCATCCATGCCCCTCCCTACCCGCTCACCTGTTTTAATTTTTGTTTTTTTAAATTGTTACAATTGTATAATAGTGTTTCATACCACGCGAGATCCAAACAGCTTGGACTAAATGCTTTGTTCCCGTTGTGACATGGAACAGAAATTCCTGATTTTCTGAAGTTTACTGTATTTTATTAATGATGTCCTCGTGGTGCTCATGTGCTTTCCGCTCTGAATTGCAGATCTCTGTGATCTTTTCACCAATCCAGGAATCGGGGAGAATTCACAAAAGAAACGGGATATTTTACGCCAAAACAGTCAATAGAGAGAATCCAGTCCAGGTCAGCTAAACTTTAGAATTTTGAATTGGAAAATATTTGAACATTTACGCGAAATAAACAAATATTTGCCACTTCCTTGTAAATTCCCAATTTAGCGAAAACATCTCACAGGCTTTTAAAATCTGCTTTGGCTTGTCAGGTGCTATGGAAAATAAACTTGTTTTATATTAAGATCAACTTGGCAACAGAGTGTTAAATCTGTTTTGTACAAGCCCATTAATACATCTGATCACTGGTAAAAAAAAAAACAACAAACCAAAACTGATAAATGCGTTCAAAAAGCTCTCATCACTTACAAGCCTCTCAATTAGATACGTGCTAACGGGAGCTGCCGAATGTGGACCTTTTAATTGTATTGAAAGGTACAAGCGTTCATCAAAAGCCCACATTAAAAGGGAGAATCATTAGAGTTGCTTTTTCTTTTTACACACAAGGAAAAGAAAATGCAAAGACAGACTCAGTCTATAGCATCGATCAGTAACCAACAAAGGATTCATCTGCTGATGAGACGCTAATCGATGCGAGCAGTCTGTGAAAGCACATGCTGAGCTGTGAGAAAAAGAATCAATGGGGAAGTTTTCACTAGGGAGAACATTGTCTGTCTGGACAGCTGAGATGCGCAAAGGTCAACAACTAGGAACAGGCTCGGTGCCGACCCTTGTGAACTTCAACGTGGGGCCTTTCGGAATTGATACAAGTGCCTTGTGACAATATATGGCAGGTTATCCAAGACCTGACACAGAGAGTTTATCCGTTCAGCTACTATGGAAAGGATTCTACATTCTGGGAGACGGGCGTCTGATTTCACCTTATGTGTCACCTGTGCCATGACGCCATTTAGAGTGTGAGTTCTTTTGCACACAGTCCTTGTTTTTATTTTTTGTAATGTTCACAGTATGTCAAGATTGTGTTTCAAAGGTACTTGGGGTTATGACCCTTACTAAATGCCTATATATTGTCTGTGTATATTAATTTAAATGCCGGAGAAGGCAGACTGCTGTTGAAAAGTTCCAAGATGGTGGATGTGCGTAAAGTTTACCAGAATACATTTACTGAGGCTCACTAAAAAGAGGAAGGAAGTAGTGCGCATCTTGATCATCAACAACCATACAGTTGAATCTGGATCACCTTCACCTTAATAGACATATATGGATTACTCTCATCTGAACAGATATATCTGGATCACTTTCTCCTGAATATCTTCCATGACGTAACACAAAGGTTTTCTTAATTTCAATGATTACACAGAGATGTCTGGACCGCCTTACCAAAAATAAAGAGAGAGATCTAACTCCCCTCCAAGATATAGATCTCCCTTCACTAAGTGAGTTGAAAGATCTTAGCCAACTTGACCAAGTTCATAGAGATATCTGGTTCATCTTTACAGACAGTACAGAGATAACTAGATTGTCTGCAGTGACTGAACAGAGATTAGGATAATGTTCAGAGACAGGTGTCTCCGGTAGGTTTGGATCAACTTAATCACTTTGACAAAAAACTCTGAATGACTTTCACCAACTGAACAAATAGCTCTGAATCACCTTCACTGACAGAACAGGAAGATCTAGATCACTTTTACTTACTGCAAAAACTAGATTGTCTGCACTAACCGAACGTTCTACTTTGTTTAACATCACTGGTGACTGAACCAACATCTAGACCAGCTTCCCTGCCTGAAATATGATCTCAAGTGGTGATTTTGGACTTGTAAAAAGATGTAATTAGAGAGGATCAGACACCTGGGAATGAAACTCCTGCATCCGTTATAGAGGCTTTAGCATTCAGGCACTGGATTCATATATTCTGTGCTATTGACTAGCAGGTTCACAGATAATTTTAAGCAGGTTCTTGCTTACAGGAATAGGGCCTTTATTAATGAAAAGGTTATTCAAATTCAGACTTTGTAGTCAGATGTTGCTTGGTTTTTACGCAATGTCCGAAGATGAAGGTTTGACATTCGTAGTGTCCCCATTGACCACACTGAGTTCATCATTGGGTCATTGCAAGTGCTAGCAGTTCAAAGCCCCTCCTGCTCCAATTTCTCAATGTGTAACATGGGCTGATATATTCCCAAAGTATTACCCTGACGAAAGCGGTGAAGAATCTTTGTAGTCTGATTTCCTTGGGCAATATCGTCAATCACTGTATCGAAGGAGGATACATCTGTACAAGCCAAGGTTAATGGACGTTCATTCAACGGAATACCTGAATGTGCTTTACCTAATACCGATTTAATGACCGACCCTGACTGGACGGTATGATAGCATTATGTTACATGCAGAACCATATAACTGTAACAAATTTACATCTGGAGCAAGTAGTGGGAATGGGGCAATTGTTTGCATTAAGTTAAATTATCGAATGAACACAAGCCGTTTCGTTGTACAGGTTACACTTACAACTATTTTTTTATTATAATATTTTAAGAGTTTTAGAGTGAGTCAGCAGAAACACAATGATTCAAAGGTACTACGTATGGCATTTTACAACATCTAGACCACAGGAGCTCAGAAGGTAGATCCCCCGGTGTTTTAAAACTACATCTCCCATGATGCTTTGTCATTTTAAAGGCATGCAAAGCATCATGGGAGTTTTAGTTCTACAACGTCTGGGGATTTATCTTTTGGGAACCCATGATCTTCTAGACTCTAACACAGTTTAATAATAGAGAAACACGTGGCTAACAAACGTGGAAATATTTTAAGAACTGCAGCAAACAGGAGGAATATAAGGCTAGAAGCAAAGGGAGATTATTTAACATATGATGGTTTAACAAAGATATCCAATCACTAGCTAAACTAGAGAGCTGACGCGATCACAGGGCATGACACAAACACGGCTGGCACTACTACACATCCTTAGGGCACCTGAGCTGGGGGGATTCAAAATTCACCACTGCTGGCCAGCACATGCAGAGGGAGCTGCGTGCATTCGTGTGCACCCACTGCATAGGGGTCCAGAGATCTTCTTCTTTGCACCTTCGTGAAGTCTAGCACTATCACCGATAGTATCAAAGCATTGATGTGGTAACCCATCCGAAGGACAGAGCTTGCAACAAGAATATACAATGTCTGCACAGGAGGCTCTTGGTGTTTTGATGTCTAATTTCCAGTGCTTTTTTTTTATTTTTTAAAGTGAGTTAAGATGAACTGCAAGCCCTCTTTTTTCCGTAGCCCGGACTTTCTGTTTCTGTTGAATCACAGACTGAGCTATATTACAGCTTAATTAGAAGTAATTGCAGAGTAGGTCAGCTGATCAAGTGATTGTCTCTCGAGTTTAGTTCCACTGAGCTAAACAACCAGGAACTAAACAGGACCGGTTGTCTGACATCCAGGGAGGTGTAACGAAGTTAATTTATAAAAGTGTAAATTTCTACTTAAATCTGCATGTTTTAAAAAAATAGCAAACACTAATCACATTTTTTTTATTAGTACTCAGCAAGCTAATGTGATTTATGTGTTTGGAACATTCCTGTAAGCTCATTTGTGGTGCTGAAAAACACCATAAATGTATAAATTAAAAAATATACTGTAGTTACCTAAAGATTCCTGTTCCTCCAGTATGGTGACCTGCAATAGACAGGGAAGTCAGTGCCTTGTGCATGCCGTCATCATCCTGTCCATATTATATTCTAGGGATGAAGGTTGCGAATGTTGGAGACACATAGCGTTATCGAAGAATTACGTTCACGGTCTCTGCAAAGCCAATTGGTGGAAATACACAATAGGCTCACCAAATCTGCTTTCCTACTGTGTTTCTTGATATCTAATCTTAGAAACATAGAAACATAGAATGTGACGGCAGATAAGAACCATTCGGCCCATCTAGTCTGCCCAGTTTTCTAAATACTTTCATTAGTCCCTGGCCTTATCTTATAGTTAGGATAGCCTTATGCCTATCCCACGCATGCTTAAACTCCTTCACTGTGTTAACCTCTACCGCTTCAGCTGGAAGACTATTCCATGTATCCATAACCCTATCAGTAAAGTAATAATTCTTGATATTATTTTTAAACCTTTGCCCCTCTAATGTAAGACTATGTCCTCTTGTTGTGGTAGTTTTTCTTCTTTTAAATATAGTCTCCTCCTTTACTGTGTTGATTCCCTTTATGTATTTAAATGTTTCTATCATATCCCCCCTGTCTCGTCTTTCCTCCAAGCTATACATGTTAAGTTCCTTTAGCCTTTCCTTGTAAGTTTTATCCTGCAATCAATGAACCAGTTTAGTAGCCCTTCTCTGAACTCTCTCTAAAGTATCAATATCCTTCTGGAGATACGGTCTCCAGTACTGTGTACAATACTCCAAGTGAGGTCTCACCAGTGTTCTGTACAATGGCATGAGCACTTCCCTCTTTCTGCTGCTAATACCTCTTCCTATACAATCAAACATTCTGCTAGCATTTCCTGCTGCTCTATTACACTGTCTGCCTACCTTTAAGTCATCAGAAATAATCACCCCTAAATCCCTTTCCTCTGATGTTGAGGTTAGTAGGGTATCAAATATTCTGTACTCTGCCCTTGGGTTTTTACGTCCAAGATGCATTATCTTGCACTTATCCACATTAAATGTCAGCTTCCACAGCTCTGACCATTTTTCTAGTTAACCTAAATCATTTGCCATTTGGCTTATCCCTCCTGGAACATCAACCCTGTTACATATCTTAGTATCATCAGCAAACAGACATACCTTACCATTAAGACCTTCTTATCTTATCGTATCCGACACATTGATCAGATAGTGGCCTGGATGTCTTGTTCAAACAAAGTGTTGGTGAAATATCTTGTAGGGTAATTTGTGGGAGCACAGATAAAATATTCACGTATAGTTAATGGGTAACAAAAAGCTTGGTATAATGGGGTATAATGGTGTAGTTTTGTGTATGTGGGTGTGCAGTGGAGGATTTTTTTATTGTGGGGACAGTTTATGCAATGGACAATTTATAGAGTTATGGGCCATATTTTTTTGTCTTGTGGCTGCACACAGAACAGTTTGTATTCTAGAGGTATAAATTAGGAATGTTATTGTTTGGGACAATGTACGTAGGGATGTTTGTAGTCTGTCACAGAGCACACGGGTCAGTTTAGTAAGACTGATACACCTTGCATGTACCTGGACACCAAAGACGTAATTAAAGAATTGCAATATTGCATGGTTCTCCCCAGAGCTCCCAAAGAGTTGATTAATCTGTTGGTTTGGGCAATAGAGAGGCAATCATGTGGGTTGGTCAGTCTTATACATATGCTTTTGTGAAAATTAAAATATTAAATTTTTAAAAGCATCCTGAAATGTTCCACCATATCCAAGTGTTAACTGCTTAGTAGCCTAAGGTTTTGGCCTGACTAATAGCCCCAAACATGAAGATGCCTCTCGTAACGTCTTCTTTAGTCTTTTAGTAAATCCATCCCCAGTGGGTGTCTCCTGTGATGTCACCTCCTCTGGAAAGTCAGAAAAGTGAGTGGATTGTTGTTTTTTTTGATTGCTGGCGAAAGGCAGGGTCATTTTGATCTCTCCAGTAAAATGCAAATCAAAGCATACTATCTGTATGGCTTCAGACTACTAGCAACCATCTGAACCACTAAAACCGACCAGTGGAGGAAATGAGAGGGAACCAGGTACCGGGAGTTGGAATTACATATTAACTTTAATATGATTTTCTTTTCATTGTCAAAGAGTTAAAAATCTCCTCGTTATTAAAATTCAAAAAGCCCTGTAGAGGCAATATAAGTATTTTTCTTTTAAATGAGTTACAGTTACATGTCTGCAATGGTTTGAGGCTTACCACCAGCTCAGGAAATTTATAGCTCTGTTGGTTCCTGTATTTGTTGGGATGAAACACAACATTTGCCAAGAAAACAAGCTTTAAGATATTTACATAAAATGCTTGAATAAGTGTAATAACGGTTTTCTGGCTCCGCTATGCGGGACTAAGTCGGTCCTGCTGAGAAATACGCGTTCCACGGTCTGATCCTGGCTTAGACCCAAGCTCGGTATGTCTACTTCCGTGCCCTCAGTGCCATTTGGGCATCATGTCTGACCTTTATTAACGCCGTCGATATATCTTCTCTGTCATTCAGCCAATTATGGAGATCTTAAATGTCTCTTTCTTAAAAAGACTGAAATGGGCTGCAGGGTCACATTTATTTTCAATTAAAAAATGTCTACAAAGTATATGCCCATTATTTAATTTCTTTTTTTTCCTGAAATAACTGAATGATTCCAGATTTGGTTTTTTTTGCTTTTATTATGTGAACAAAGCCATCCAAAAGCCTTGGGCCTTAGAGCTTAAGAACTTCCAACATCTGGGTGTTCCTTCTGCCTTCTCCAATCTAAAGACGCTTTTAAAAATCAAAGTGTCTCTCTTTTGACTGATATATAACTCCTGTCATCTGGAGTCAGGCACAGTTGCATATAATTAGCAGTTTGGCTTTCCAAGGAGTCTCTGCAAGTGACCAAAAACCCAAACTGGGACATTTTAAGTTGCGCCTGTTTTTTGGGGGGGAGTTTTCAGTGTGTGTTTTGTCACACATGCAGTGTCTATTGAGCAGAAAATATTCTTGAAGCCAGATGGTACTAAGAAGAGTCAATTTCAAACTCTATTTTCTTGGTGTACTCATGTTTCATGCCTACTTGAAACCAGTTCAGATGGATTAAATGTTGCTTAGGGAAGCACTAAATGTTGGAAAGAGAGAAAAATTGCCCATCTCTAATATTAATCATTTCTACGACCATAAATGACCCCAAACTACTCTGATAGCACAGGATATACATTTCCTATAAATCTTGCTTTCCAATTTGTGTAATTTTTTTTTTTGGTCAATCTTTATTTTTGGAGGGTTAGATAGTACAATACAGAAGAAAAAGCACATTTTATAATATGAGAAGCCAAAGAGCCATAGTATTTGTTTAGCATAGTACCCATTTTTATATTTATATTTATAAAAACAAACCCGTATAGCGTTATAGTACATAGCAAAGTACAGTAGAACCCTGCTGATGCTCTTATTTCAAGATGCATGCAATCTAAAGAGAATTTGCTGCAAACAGATCCACATTTACGAAATTATGCTGGCGTTGCGTAGCATGAAGTCTAGTACGGAGTAAGTGCAGTCCGTGTGCTTCAGACCTCTCTCGGTCTCGGAGTGCTGATAGAAGCAAGGATTGCATAGTACAAATGGAGAGCACACTATCTCAGACACAAAGTCCCAGGCTTGATTTGAAGCCAGCACAATTGGCCCACTGACCTGACAATGAGTTTGATTTTATATTTTTGGATAAACTTTTCAAATTATCACAATCTGTTAGAAAACAGAAACCACCATTGGATTATATGGGAATTCTCATTGATAAATAATTTGAAAGTTTTTCTAACAGGTTGTGATCATTTGCAAAGTTTATCCAACAGTATCAAGAGATCCATGTAATTGGGGCGGTGCCTTTTGGTATTCCCTGTTCGTTTCGCGATCTACAAGATTGAGGCGGTAGCTGTTACCTGAAGTTGTGTGGAGTAACTCCGAAATGTAGCGACTTGCTGAACTTCATCGCCAACTGGATTTGTTTCAACGAGGATCATCACGGGTGGAGTTTAAGGAGGTTGAAAGTCGTGTAAACCAGAGCGCTTTCTCCAATGTAGCCTTGCCCTGGAGTTGGCACAACGAATTTGAACACCACCTGAAAGGCCTCTGGGGTCTGCAAGGTTTCTCATTACCCACAGACTCCTCCATGATACACACAGCAACTCGCTTAGGTGTCCAGCTCAGATACTAAATATCTTCCCATATGTAGCTTAAAAGACTTATTATTTACAACAGTGAGGGCTGGGATGAGGGCACAGATAGAGGTAGTCATGGTGTACTGGAGTAGTAGCATGAATGGCACCTAGGCTAGAGATTACCTGCCGCAGCACAGGCAGGTTAGAATTATCCTAAAGAAGTTTGCAGTTATGTACAGAAATGTCCTCAAATTGTCACCAGCTAGACTCAAATTTCAGGCCAAAATTGTAAATCAGTTTGAATAATGGAAGAGCTTGCTCTGCCTGCACCTGTACGCCATGGCTGCCAGGCCCCAACCCTATCAGTATTTGATACTCTTACGAAAAATATTGGTTAAAATTGGATTGATGATGTTATTAGTTAAAGTGAGAACTGTGAAGATCTACAAATTATAGGAAAAACTAATGAATCCACAAAAAATAGCAATTAAACATTTTTTTCAGTTTAGTTATTTATTTTGTGAGTTCTTAAGAATTCTTAGCATAGTGATTAATTTCAATCAGAGTAAGCATCTTAACAGCTCAATGTAAGTGCGTCTAATGTTAGTGAGGGTGATTATGCAAGGATACATTGGTGTGGGTATGCCCTCATAATCGTCCTCAACGGTTAAAGCTCCTGTACTTATCCACACCTGCTTCACCTCTCATGCTATCCACACCTGCTTCACCTCTCATGCTGCCCACACCTGCTTCACCTCTCATGCTGCCCACACCTGCTTCACCTCTCATGCTGTCCACACCTGTATTCCCTCTCATCCTGCCCACACCTGCTTCACCTCTCATGCTGCCCACACCTGCTTCACCTCTCATGCTGCCCACACCTGCTTCACCTCTCATGCTGTCCACACCTGTATTCCCTCTCATCCTGCCCACACCTGCTTCACCACTCATGCTGCCCACACCTGCTTCACCTCTCATGCTGCCCACACCTGCTTCACCTCTCATGCTGTCCACACCTGTATTCCCTCTCATCCTGCCCACACCTGCTTCACCTCTCATGCTGCCCACACCTGCTTCACCTCTCATGCTGTCCACACCTGTATTCCCTCTCATCCTGCCCACACCTGCTTCACCTCTCATGCTATCCACACCTGCTTCACCTCTCATACTGCCCACACCTGCTTCACCTCTCATGCTGCCCACACCTACTTCACCTCTCATGCTATCCACACCTGCTTCACCTCTCATACTGCCCACACCTGCTTCACCTCTCATGCTGTCCACACCTGCTTCACCTCTCATACTGCCCACACCTGCTTCACCTCTCATGCCATCCACACCTGCTTCACCTCTCATACTGCCCGCACCTGCTTCACCTCTCATACTGCCCACACCTGCTTCACCTCTCATGCTGCTCACACCTGTTTATTCTCCCCCAATCCATCACATCTGTTTATCTTCCCATAATCCCTCACACCTGTTTATCTTCCCACAATCCCTCACACCTGTTTATCCTCCCACAATCCCCCCCACCTGTTTATCCTCCCACAATCCCTCACACCTGTTTATCCTCCCACAATCCCTCACACCTGTATATCTTCCCATAATCCCCCACACCTCTTTATCCTCCATAATCCCTCACACCTGTTTATCCTCCCACAATCCCTCACACCTGTTTATCCTCCCACAATCCCTCACACCTGTATATCTTCCCATAATCCCCCACACCTCTTTATCCTCCACAATCACTCACACCTGTTTATCTTCCCACAATCCCTCACACCTGTTTATCTTCCCACAATCCCTCACACCTGTTTATCCTCCCACAATCCCTCACACCTGTTTATCCTCCCACAATCCCTCACACCTGTTTATCCTCCCACAATCCCTCACACCTGTATATCTTCCCATAATCCCTCACACCTGTTTATCCTCCCACAATCCCTCACACCTGTTTATCCTCCCACAATCCCTCACACCTGTATATCTTCCCATAATCCCTCACACCTGTTTATCCTCCCACAATCCCCCCACCTGTTTATCCTCCCACAATCCCTCACACCTGTTTATCCTCCCACAATCCCTCACACCTGTTTATCCTCCCACAATCCCTCACACCTGTTTATCCTCCCACAATCCCTCACACCTGTATATCTTCCCATAATCCCCCACACCTGTTTATCCTCCCACAATCCCTCACACCTGTATATCCTCCCACAATCCCTCACACCTGTTTATCTTCCCACAATCCCTCACACCTGTATATCCTCCCACAATCCCTCACACCTGTTTATCCTTCCACAATCCCTCACACCTGTATATCTTCCCATAATCCCTCACACCTGTTTATCCTCCCACAATCCCTCACACCTGTTTATCCTCCCACAATCCCTCACACCTGTTTATCCTCCCACAATCCCTCACACCTGTATATCTTCCCATAATCCCTCACACCTGTTTATCCTCCCACAATCCCTCACACCTGTTTATCCTCCCACAATCCCTCACACCTGTATATCCTCCCACAATCCCTCACACCTGTTTATCTTCCCATAATCCCTCACACCTGTTATCCTCCCACAATCCCTCACACCTGTTTATCTTCCCATAATCCCTCACACCTGTATATCTTCCCACAATTCCTCACACCTGTATATCTTCCCACAATCCCTCACACCTGTATATCTTCCCATAATCCCTCACACCTGTTTATCCTCCCACAATCCCTCACACCTGTTTATCCTCCCGTAATCCCTCACACCTGTTTATCCTCCCACAATCCCTCACACCTGTATATCTTCCCACAATCCCTCACACCTGTATATCTTCCCATAATCCTTCACACCTGTTTATCCTCCCACAATCCCTCACACCTGTTTATCCTCCCGTAATCCCTCACACCTGTATATCTTCCCACAATCCCTCACACCTGTATATCTTCCCACAATCCCTCACACCTGTTTATCCTCCCACAATCCCTCACACCTGTATATCTTCCCACAATCCCTCACACCTGTATATCTTCCCACAATCCCTCACACCTGTATATCTTCCCATAATCCTTCACACCTGTTTATCCTCCCACAATCCCTCACACCTGTTTATCCTCCCGTAATCCCTCACACCTGTATATCTTCCCACAATCCCTCACACCTGTATATCTTCCCACAATCCCTCACACCTGTTTATCCTCCCACAATCCCTCACACCTGTATATCTTCCCACAATCCCTCACACCTGTATATCTTCCCACAATCCCTCACACCTGTTTATCTTCCCACAATCCCTCACACCTGTTTATCCTCCCACAATCCCTCACACCTGTTTATCCTCCCACAATCCCTCACACCTGTTTATCCTCCCACAATCCCTCACACCTGTTTATCCTCCCACAATCCCTCACACCTGTTTATCCTCCCACAATCCCTCACACCTGTTTATCCTCCCACAATCCCTCACACCTGTTTATCCTCCCACAATCCCTCACACCTGTTTATCCTCTTACAATCCCTCACACCTGTTTATCCTGCCACAATCCCTCACACTTGTATATCTTCCCATAATCCCTCACACCTGTTTATCCTCCCACAATCCCTCACACCTGTTTATCCTCCCGTAATCCCTCACACCTGTTTATCCTCCCACAATCCCTCACACCTGTATATCTTCCCACAATCCCTCACACCTGTTTATCCTGCCACAATCCCTCACACCTGTTTATGCTCCCACAATCCCTCACACCTGTATGTCCTCCCACAATCCCTCACACCTGTTTAACCTCCCACAATCCCTCACACCTGTATATCTTCCCACAATCCCTCACACCTGTTTATCCTGCCACAATCCCTCACACCTGTTTATGCTCCCACAATCCCTCACACCTGTATGTCCTCCCACAATCCCTCACACCTGTTTAACCTCCCACAATCCCTCACACCTGTATATCTTCCCATAATCCCTCACACCTGTTTATCCTCCCGTAATCTTTCATGACTGGTTTGCTATGCTGAACTCTAGTAATGCACTTTTTGTTAGGCAGAATGTGTACCCAATTCCACATGAGCCATTATATATTTCAAGTGATCTCAAGGATGAATAGATTTAATCTGAATAGGCCTCGCAGCTGGGACCTCTCATAACTACAGAATGTCTCATTCCAAAACCGCATCGCCGTTTCTGTTACACTTTTTTCCAGTGTCACCGATGTACCTTGTGCTGTTCTACACAATTGTTTTTGAGTTTCAGAAAAAATATATTTTCTGTTCTGAGCAAACAAGGACAGTTCTTATAAATTAGGTACAATGGGTACAGTATTGTACATAAAACATTCAGAATGTCTTAATAGCATGCTCTGCAGCACAGAATTCAGTTCCTGATTAAGCATAATTTAACATTTCACTTTCCGTAGCGGAGGGGTATACCTGCTCACAGGTATCCTCGCTATTCCATACTGCTGAGTGACTGATCACTGGCTTGGTTGGTAGACCACAGGCTGTGCCAGAAAACTAAAATATTCCGTAACCTACCATAACTTCTATAATTAATTAGAGTTTGTATTGCTATCCCAATAGCACCCACATGCTTTTTTTATAGAAAATTAACTCTTTGCAGAGAGCACTGTTTCGGTTGTCTTTGCGTGAACATAGCGCGAGTTTGTCTTATGATGCGCTCATGCTATGCTTGTTGGGACAGAATATTCTGTCTAGCGAATAGACCTGCAAGTGTAAGACCACAAGTGCTGGAGGAACGCCATGAGTGTCAGTGTCTCATATAGACGGGTCTCTTCCTGAAACCGGCTGACTGTTAGTAGCCGTACCCTTGTTGTGTCAGTGTAAGAAAAATGAAGCCCTGTTGTTTTTATTTTTATTTTTTTAAATAGATGCATGATTCACGTTACTTGTAGTAACAGTAAACGAGACTCAGACCAGACTGAGACGAGGGCTGGGAAAATCAATGCAGTCTGTGCAGACGCCCTCCTGATCCCAGCTTCTGCCATCTCAGCTCAGCTCTTTGGTTATCGGAGACGAAGACTGATGGTGATGCTGGAGGTTTCCGGTATCTTGGCCTCACTTCATTAGATGTACATCGATGTTGGCTGCTGGCCACTCATTGATAGATGATGAGGTCACGGGGCTCATGACATCTCACCCCTGTCAGCCATTTCATTCTATTTATTATACACAGTATTTTCACACTTAACAACCACTCATTGGACTTGTTATACATTTTAAGTGCTCCCAGTAAGACCGTTACAGCTGGTAATTATAATGGCTTCCACCAGGTTCATCTTGTTAAGTACACTAACCGCCTTTAAAGGGGAACTGCAACTTCCTGGTATTTGTAATGCTATGCTTACTTATCCCTTATATTTAATAAATGTGTTCTTGTGAGGTCGTTAAAATAAATTAATGTTGAAACTCACATTTCTATAGTTTTATTCTGAAACTGGTGCCTCCATCTTAGCTCCTTCGTTTTTTAAAGGAACGTGTATTTAATTTTTTTTAAAACAATTTATTAGATATACCTCCGATGAAGACATGCATCGCATTTTGTCATTGAGGGTATATCTTAAACTGCTTGCAAAAGCTATAGATCTATTGTCCCCCCCCCAGACTTTCTGTGGCTGTCCAATCACAGACTTCCCAATGCAGCTCAATGAGAAGTCTTTGCACGGCAGGTGCTCTGGGAAATTGCTGCCTCTTGCGTTTAGTTCCAGTGAGCTAAACAACTAGGAAGCAACATAACTGGTTTACAGCCAGGGGGGTGCAATGAGATTAAATTATAAAAGTGTAAATGTCTACTGACATTTGCATTTTTTGAAAAACGTAAACAAATATCACACACTGCTCACAAGTAAAGTATTATAGCAAGCTAAACTGTTTTAGGTGTGTATATGTGTAGTGTCCCTTTAAATATACCGTGTAGTAGAGGAAAAACACAAATTTTTAAAAAATAAATATCTACCGGTATATTTTTTAAATAGATGTATTCCTTCACTTGGTTAGTCTAATGATCCCCTTGTTTGTTTTGTTTTAATGGAAAATAAACGTTATTGAATTTATTTTTTGTCAGAACCCCCTAGTGCCAAATTTAAACATTGCTGTTTTTTTTAGAAATGACTGGTTTCATTTGCAAGGGCAGCGTCCATGCTCCAGTAAACCATGTCATTAAAGGGACACTATAGTCACCAGAGCAGCTACAACTTAATGTAGTTGTTATAGTGTCTATAGCCTGTCCCTGCAGGTATTTTAATATTAACACTGCCTTTTCAGAGAATAGAGCATCACATGATATACTGTCAATACAAGTGATTTCACAATGCTTGCTTCGGCAGTGTAATCTCCAAGGAAGTGACAGTTCCCCCTTTTTATATATTGTACAAGTGTAACATCTCTCTACCTGGCACGACATTATAATAAAATACATTCATGATGAGCTGGGAATTCTTTCCTGTCCAAAGTAGAATGTGATAACCTTCTAATTGTAGAATAATGATAGATTTCAAAACTTCAACATGATATCATTGTTGGAGCAGCACAGCAATGATTTGAAAGATCAGTGGTAATCGGCATGTCATCAAGGATTAGTAATGTAAAAATTGTGCGAATTGGATAACACACAATTTCTGGGTAGTGAGGATAGAACCAGACTACGCAATGCAACGCAAAGTGATCTAGGTCTATACTGCAATAATGTACGACCAATAGGTAGCCAGAACTGTTCTATGAAGACATATCAGTGATTGGGAGTGGAGTTACTGAGCATTCTGTGAGTGATTCCCATTGATTTCAATGGTCAGATCACATCACAAGCACACTGTGCAATGCTTCACATTATTCTCAGTAGGAACGCGGGGATTATCTGGGAATTTTTTGTCACATCCTTATAGCCTATAACACAGAAGTATCAGAGCAAAGGGAATAGCGATGGTGGCATATTCTTATCAGATTTGAAAATGAATGCATTTTATTTATACATTATCTATATTTCTGGATCAATATTTTATTATATTACAATAGTGTAAGTGGCTGAACAGCTGAAGTGGCTGTTTAGGTGTCCGGCCGCGCTCCGATCGCCCTGAGAAGATGATTTTACTCACATTTTCTCCCATGTCGCAGCGGTCTCGCCGCGGCTGGCCCCGCCTCCATGGCTGAGATCTCTGCCAATCCAATGCTTTGGCTATTGCACGTATGTGTCAAAAGGCTGTGTTACTCCAATCAGCATCTATAAAGATTAATTGAATCCGTGCTTACTGTGCAACACCGGACTGGGAAGCATCTCTGGTGGCCGTCTGAATGACAGCCACAAGAGCACCAAAGGTGTCACTAGGCACCTATGTAAGCACTGTTTTTTCTCTGAAAGGGCAGTGTTTACATTGAAAAGCCTCCAGGGCCAGGCTATAGACACCAGAACAACTGCATTACGCTGTAGTGGTACTGGTGACTATAGTGTCCCTTTAACATGGTAAAAAAAAAAAACACTTGTTTTGAACAAGGTATAGTTTTATGTTTAGCAAGTCAAGAGATTTACAGAAAATAATTTTTAAAAAACGTTTTCCTTTATGAGCATGGGGTGGCTGGAAGGTCTGCATGGGTTCAACACTGAACCAACTGTTACGGAGCTTGTGTTGGTAGTGCCTTTATGTTTACACGCGTACTGGCCCACTTTGTCTTGAAGTACGACTCATTAACAGAACTAATCAGATCAGAGGAAGAATTGCAGCGAGGAGTGGATGATTATTTGTGTATTCAATTTTATTCACAACTCCCTGGACCAGTGGCCAGCGAATCTGTTTAGAAAATAGCTATACTGCCTCTTTAAAGTATATTCAATGTAAGATTATTTAAATGCTATATATTTAAAATACTCTAATAACATCTGTTTTTACACCCCCACCACGCCTTTATAAAATATCCCCTGATTTCTGTCCAAAAAAATCACACTCGCTGTATAAAGCTTGCTGTTGGTTTTCTACCAGCTAATGTACACGAAGATGATCGGACCAGATTTTTGGAAGCAAATCAGGGAACATTTTTAATTAGAGTTGATCTGAGGTGTACAAACAGACGCTAGGAGCATATTTTTATTCATAGATAGATATATAAGTTAAATAAGTCTTATTTTTCAAATCCAACACATTATAAGATTTAAGATCTGGGTTGGCAAACATTTGCAGGTAGTATGGGCTAAACCCTATTTTATTTTGCCATGATGCTCAGTCAATTTTAAAGATAGCCATCCCTTCAGCAGGACGTTTGTTAGTTACCTTTTCTTTCTCGTGACATTCACTATATGAAGCACTGCTACACACCTCCCAACAGTCCATCACATGGAAAACTCTCAACACAAGTGATTCAACAGTGTTATCACCAGTATCCTGAAAAAAAAAGTCCTGAAGAGTGACCCCTGTTGTTCTTTGCTGTTTTTCTCTGTGTCCCATTTAGAACTGAACACATAAGATTTATGGTCCAGATTGCCAATATTTACACATATAGAGAGATAATATTCCAGGTATCGGTATATGGTTGATAGGTGTTATGTTGTGGACAGAAAGATGGTATGTCTGCTCTTGACTGATGGTATGTCTGCTCTTGACTGATGGTATGTCAGCTATTGACTGATGGTATGTCTGCTCTTGACTGATGGTATGTCAGCTATTGACTGATGGTATGTCTGCTCTTGACTGATGGTATGTCTGCTCTTGACTGATGGTATGTCAGCTATTGACTGATGGTATGTCAGCTATTGACTGATGGTATGTCAGCTATTGACTGATGGTATGTCTGCTCTTGACTGATGGTATGTCTGCTCTTGACTGATGGTATGTCTGCTCTTGACTGATGGTATGTCAGCATTGACTGATGGTATGTCTGCTCTTGACTGATGGTATGTCAGCTATTGACTGATGGTATGTCAGCTATTGACTGATGGTATGTCTGCTCTTGACTGATGGTATGTCAGCTATTGACTGATGGTATGTCTGCTCTTGACTGATGGTATGTCAGCTATTGACTGATGGTATGTCTGCTCTTGACTGATGGTATGTCTGCTCTTGACTGATGGTATGTCAGCTATTGACTGATGGTATTTCTGCTCTTGACTGATGGTATGTCTTCTCTTGACTGATGGTATGTCTGCTCTTGACTGATGGTATGTCAGCTATTGACTGATGGCATGTTGAGAAATTGGGAGATGGGATGTCAGCTGTAGATTAATATTATGTCAGGTAAAGGCAGATGCTATCTAATGTATGGTATGTCAGCTATAGCTAGATGGTACGGCAGCTGTAAATAGATTTTCCTTTCCATCCCTGCACACACACTTTCAGATATTTCCAAATGCCGGGTGCATTCCAGCCACAGCCAAAGATAGTAGAAAAAATAGTGAAAACAAAGGCTTGCACTCACGTTCTTTTTCTTTTGTAAAAGTTTTCTTTCTTTTATTCCTTTTTTTTTGTTAAAACATAATCTTAGTCATAATTAACGTTTCAGCCATCGTCCGTGGCTTTCATCAGGATCAGTTCAGCAAAAATACACTTTCTAACAAATGCACTTGTATAGCTAAACAAACTAATTATTCAATCATAAAATCACTCACCACCTGTATCGCTACTTTCCCAGTGTCTCTCCATCATCTCTGCGCATGTGCGAACACGCCGCAACCCGGAAGCGGCGTGCTGACATCACCGGCCGTTACCAGGGTTACCCGTTATCATTACAGGCTCCCTGGCAACTAAGTGTACAAATACTAAGCAGAGTGTTGCGCCCGGGCGTGCATACAGTCAACAAACAAATTAAAATCAATATTCATTCATCTCAGCATAACATATTTATCTATACCAATACTTCTTTACTATACTTTGGGATATGCCCATCTCTCTTACAACATAATTGTCTGGCTTAAATTGAACAAATAAGCATATTTGCATATATGCATCTTGGTCAAGATGTGCAAAGCATATTAAAATAATACATCCATACATAGATGTCTGTTATAAATCGATGGTATATCAGCAGGTGACACTAATCTCATCCTTCTTTCTCGTTCCAGCCTCCTCAATGCTGCCGCTCTCACATCCGGTCACAAATGATTATCTGCACTAAACCTGAGACTAGGAGTGACTTACCTGAGGAGTGAAACCATTTAATAACTACTGTAAGTTCCAATGACTCTAATAACTAGCTGCGAACCTCGCATATAATGACAGCAGCCATGGCAAAGCTATGGCAGAATCTGGTAACATGGGAACGTGTTTAATATTTAACTTATTAACACACAGAAGTGAGAATGTTTTGTTTATTGATGCTATCTGTCAGAAGCCTGCTTCGTCTTAAAAAAAACAAAACATCAAACCTTTCGAATATTGCAGGAATAATTGTGAAATTCTTAGAGAACTGTGACTTTAAGTACGATTTTTACCCAAGTCGGTATCAAGGTAAATGCATATCTTGTATACTGTGCTGGTAATTGTATCCATATCTATTTACCCGCAGGTTACAATGGGCCATTATGTGTCTGTGCATTGATGGTGGCTCTTGATCTTAAAGAGACAGTCAACTTCAGTTTAATTATAACACTGTGGCTCTATTAAGAAAGCAAATCTCCGTCATCAAGGTCTTGGTTATTCGGGTAGCATTGCTGCTTTTTTATTTAACTATTAATTATATTAGAATGTTTTGCTGAGTTGATTTTTATTAATGAGATCACAAGATGATTACGTGCACACAATTTGGGTCGCTGTGAAAAAATAGCCAAGAGCGATTAATGTAAACTACAAGATTAAATATATACATATCTGGGATGTTTATATTCCTTTTACCTGCAGACATGGCACAAGAGAGAGGGTCGGCTTGGACAAAACAGGCAAATATACATGGGACAGTGCAGAACTGAAATAGTGTGCTAGCTTAACACATAACACAGCTTGACCTCGCTATAGATTTTTAGAACGAGTTACTGGTATTAATCAGATTTATCAAGTTCTTGGTAAGAAAAAGTAGCATTAAACTGGGTGAAAAACAGAATCAAAAGTGTGAATGAAATATATTATTGCATCTGTCTGGGGACAAAGAAAAGTAAAATATGCATGCCTTGTGGCCCGTTTCTGAGTATCAATGTCCCTTTAAAATTGATTAATTAGCGGTTCCTCCAATTCGTGTCCAATGACGCAACGTTCTTTCGATGGTTCTTGGCACAGCGGTGCGGTTTTTAAACTGTAGGAGGGCATATTGTTCTTTTGTAAAATATTTCAGGGGATGTAATTTACATGACATTTCAATTATATATTGTTGGACTTTTGTTTAGATAATTTCTTTGAAAAAAGTAATTTCAGAAATACAACTGAACATTCAAGAAATAATGGCTTAGGGAAAAACACACATTTAGCTTCGCCTTGTGCGATAGTAAGAATTAAATGAAACTGTAATGGCAGGAATCGCTATATGCAGCTGCTGATATTACTTCAGTTCCTCTCCCAACAGTGATATACTGTTTCTGTCTCCTCAGTTACTGCCCTCCATTATCATTTTTGGAAGGGGTTGAATCAAAATGGCAGCAGTTGTCTAGGAGTTTAAATCTCACTAATCTTGGGTAGACCACAAGATATATATATATATATTTGACAAGCAGGGCTGCCATCAGAAATGTTGGGCTCCCTTGCATAGCTCAAGACCTCGGCCCCCAGGTCCTGCTCCATGGCCAGGATTAACAGGGGATTAGGGGAGCAGAGTGACAACAAGGGCGATATAGGGATAGGGGACTAGGAAACAAGTGACTAGAGTGACAACGTGGCAGGGGATTAGGGGAACCGAGTGACAACAGGGCTAGGGGGACTGGGGGCTAGCGGAACAGAATGACATAGCAGGGCTAGAGGGCCAGGGGATTAGGGGAATAGATTGACATAGCAGGGCTAGGAGGAGGGGTAGGGCAACCAAGTGAAACATGTGCTTGTGGGACGGAGTGAAAAAAGGCTAGGGAGATAGGGGTTTAGTTGAACAGAGTAAGACATGGCTGATAGGTGTTGAGGAGGACAGAGTGACACATGGCTAGGGGGATCGAGTGATAGGGGGTTAGAACCTAGTTTGGAATTTTGCAACCCTCAAGCTCTAGCACCACTTGTGCTTATGGAAGGCCCTGGCTCTGTACATGTTAACTGATTGTACCCCCCTGATGGCAGCCCTGTGAACAAGATTTGTTTAAGTCTGGTAAATCGAGAACACAGAATGAAATACCGTTTGTATTCTTTGTGTCTAGCAGGTAATTGGGGCATATAGTAAATGTAATTGTTCTTGGAGCAACAAATATAGGCTTGGATTTAATATTGTTGGATGGGCTTTCCAAAAGATTTGATATTATTCGATAAACTTTGTATATTCATTTTTTATATATTTTTTGTATTCCCTTTCAAACTGGGAGTGCTTATTACCTACCAGAGGTGGTGCAAGGAAGGACAACCAGTAAACCAGCGTCAGGGTCGTGGGTGCCCAAGGCTTATTAATGCTCATTGATGCACTAGAAGCTAATCTGTCTGGTTTGATTACACAGAACAGCTGATGTAACTCAAACTTCATGCTGGCCATGATATAAAGGTGTTAGAACACACAGTGCATCACAGTTAAGACCACTGCCAAAAATATCTTCAATGGGAACGTATGTATCAGAACTAAACCATGGAGTAATGGAAGAAGGTTGCCTGGTCTGATGAATCCCATTTTGTTTAGATCAGGTGGATGGTCAGGTGCTTGCTTTTACCAGGGGTAGAGATGGCAGCAGGCTGCACTGTGGGAAGAAGCCAGGCTGGCGGAGGCAGTGTTATGCTCTGGGTAATGTTTAACCCTTGGTTCCTGGCATTCATGTGGATGTTACTTTAACACGTACCACCTACCCAGAGATTGTTGCACACTATGTACACCCCTTCATGGCAATGGTGTTCCCTGATGTCAGTGGCCTCTTTCAGCAGGATAAAGCATCATGCCAAACTAAAAAAAAAATGTTCAGGAATGGTTTGAGGAGCATGAAAAAGGGTTCAAGGTGTTGTCTTGGCTTCCAAATCCTCCAGATCTTCATCTGTTGGATATGCTGAAACAACAAATCCATTTCATGGAGGCCCATCTTTCAACTTGCAGGACTTAAAGGATCTACTGCTAATGTCTTGGTGCCACATAGCACGGGACAGGTTCAGAGGTCTTGTTGAGTCCATGCCTCGACACATCAGAGCTGTTTTGGCAGCATGAGGGACCTACAAGTTGTTACGCAGGTGGCTTTAATGTTGTGGCCAATTTAAAAAAAAATTGCTGCCAGAATAGTTAAGCTGGAGATTTTATAGCCATAAGTAGTGTAGTGCTAGCTAGTGTTATATCTATAGTAATGCACGGCTAGCTTCTATTATATTAGACCTATATCCATCAGTAACGTACTGCTAGCTTATATTGTATTATATCTATAGCCATCGGTAACATACTGCTAGCTTGTATTATATTCTATCTATAGCCATCAGTAACGTACTGCTTGCATGAATTATATTATATCTATAGCCATCAGTAACGTACTGCTAGCTTGTATTATATTCTATCTATAGCCATCAGTAACGTACTGCTTGCATGAATTATATTATATCTATAGCCATCAGTAACGTACTGCTAGCTTGTATTATATTCTATCTATAGCCATCAGTAACGTACTGCTTGCATGAATTATATTATATCTATAGCCATCAGTAACGTACTGCTAGCTTGTATTATATTCTATCTATAGCCATCAGTAACATAATGCTAGCTTGTATTATATTCTATCTATAGCCATCAGTAACGTACTGCTTGCATGAATTATATTATATCTATAGCCATTAGTAACATACTGCTAGCTTATATTATATTCTATCTATAGCCATCAGTAACGTACTGCTAGCTTGTATTATATTTTATTTATAGCCATCAGTAACATACTGCTAGCTTGTATTATATTATATATATATAACCATCAGTAACACACTGCTAGCTTGTATTATATTCTATCTATAGCCATCAGTAACATATTGCTAGCTTGTATTATATTATATCTATAGCCATCAGTAACATACTGCTAGCTTGTATTATATTCTATTTATAGCCATCAGTAACATACTGCTAGCTTGTATTATATTATATCTATAGCCATTAGTAACATATTGCTAGCTTGTATTATATTCTATCTATAGCCATCGGTTACATACTGCTAGCTTGTATTATATTATATCTATAGCCATCAGTAACGTACTGCTAGCTTGTATTATATTATATCTATAGCCATCAGTAACGTACTGCTAGCTTGTATAATATTCTATCTATAGCCATCAGTAACATACTGCTAGCTTGTATTATATTATATCGATAGCCATCAGTAACGTACTGCTAGCTTGTATTATATTATATCTATAGCCATCAGTAACATACTGCTAGCTTGTATAATATTCTATCTATAGCCATCAGTAACATACTGCTAGCTTGTATTATATTATATCGATAGCCATCAGTAACGTACTGCTAGCTTGTATTATATTATATCTATAGCCATCAGTAACATACTGCTAGCTTGTATAATATTCCATCTATAGCCATCAGTAACATACTGCTAGCTTGTATTATATTATATCTATAGCCATCAGTAACGTACTGCTAGCTTGTATAATATTCTATCTATAGCCATCAGTAACATACTGCTAGCTTGTATTATATTATATCGATAGCCATCAGTAACGTACTGCTAGCTTGTATTATATTATATCTATAGCCATCAGTAACATGCTGCTAGCTTGTATAA
This sequence comes from Pelobates fuscus, assembly GCF_036172605.1. NCBI lineage: Eukaryota > Metazoa > Chordata > Amphibia > Anura > Pelobatidae > Pelobates > Pelobates fuscus. Next base: position 14,813,880 of record NC_086317.1, on the reverse strand, counting down.
TATTCTATCTATAGCCATCAGTAACGTACTGCTAGCTTGTATTATATTCTATCTATAGCCATCAGTAACGTACTGCTAGCTTGTATAATATTCTATCTATAGCCATCAGTAACATACTGCTAGCTTGTATTATATTATATCGATAGCCATCAGTAACGTACTGCTAGCTTGTATTATATTATATCTATAGCCATCAGTAACATGCTGCTAGCTTGTATAATATTCTATCTATAGCCATCAGTAACGTACTGCTAGCTTGTATTATATTCTATCTATAGCCATCAGTAACGTACTGCTAGCTTGTATAATATTCTATCTATAGCCATCAGTAACATACTGCTAGCTTGTATTATATTCTATCTATAGCCATCAGTAACATACTGCTAGCTTGTATTATATTCTATCTATAGCCATCAGTAACGTACTGCTAGCTTGTATAATATTCTATCTATAGCCATCAGTAACATACTGCTAGCTTGTATTATATTATATCGATAGCCATCAGTAACGTACTGCTAGCTTGTATCATATTATATCTATAGCCATCAGTAACATGCTGCTAGCTTGTATAATATTCTATCTATAGCCATCAGTAACGTACTGCTAGCTTGTATTATATTCTATCTATAGCCATCAGTAACGTACTGCTAGCTTGTATAATATTCTATCTATAGCCATCAGTAACATACTGCTAGCTAGTATTATATTATATCGATAGCCATCAGTAACGTACTGCTAGCTTGTATTATATTATATCTATAGCCATCAGTAACATGCTGCTAGCTTGTATAATATTCTATCTATAGCCATCAGTAACGTACTGCTAGCTTGTATTATATTCTATCTATACCCATCAGTAACGTACTGCTAGCTTGTATAATATTCTATCTATAGCCATCAGTAACATACTGCTAGCTTGTATTATATTATATCGATAGCCATCAGTAACGTACTGCTAGCTTGTATTATATTATATCTATAGCCATCAGTAACATACTGCTAGCTTGTATTATATTCTATCTATAGCCATCAGTAACGTACTGCTAGCTTGTATTATATTATATCTATAGCCATCAGTAACGTACTGCTAACTTGTATTATATTATATCTATAGCCATCAGTAACGTACTGCTAGCTTGTATTATATTATATCTATAGCCATCAGTAACATATTGCTAGCTTGTATTATATTATATCTATAGCCATCAGTAACGTACTGCTAGCTTGTATTATATTCTATCTATAGCCATCAGTAACATATTGCTAGCTTGTATTATATTATATCTATAGCCATCAGTAACGTACTGCTAGCTTGTATTATACTATATCTATAGCCATCAGTAACATATTGCTAGCTTGTATTATATTATATCTATAGCCATCAGTAACATACTGCTAGCTTGTATTATATTATATCTATAGCCATCGGTTACATACTGCTAGCTTGTATTATATTATATCTATAGCCATCTGTAACATACTGCTAGCTTGTATTATATTCTATCTATAGCCATCGGTTACATACTGCTAGCTTGTATTATATTATATCTATAGCCATCAGTAACGTACTGCTAGCTTGTATCATATTATATCTATAGCCATCAGTAACATGCTGCTAGCTTGTATAATATTCTATCTATAGCCATCAGTAACGTACTGCTAGCTTGTATTATATTCTATCTATAGCCATCAGTAACGTACTGCTAGCTTGTATAATATTCTATCTATAGCCATCAGTAACATACTGCTAGCTAGTATTATATTATATCGATAGCCATCAGTAACGTACTGCTAGCTTGTATTATATTATATCTATAGCCATCAGTAACATACTGCTAGCTTGTATTATATTATATCTATAGCCATCAGTAACATACTGCTAGCTTGTATTATATTATATCTATAGCCATCAGTAACATATTGCTAGCTTGTATTATATTATATCCATAGCCATCAGTAACATACTGCTAGCTTGTATTATATTATATCTATAGCCATCAGTAACGTACTGCTAGCTTGTATTATATTATATCTATAGCCATCAGTAACATACTGCTAGCTTGTATTATATTATATCTATAGCCATCAGTAACATACTGCTAGCTTGTATTATATTATATCTATAGCCATCAGTAACATACTGCTAGCTTGTATTATATTATATCTATAGCCATCAGTAACATATTGCTAGCTTGTATTATATTATATCTATAGCCATCAGTAACATACTGCTAGCTTGTATTATATTCTATCTATAGCTATCAGTAACATGCTGCTAGCTTGTATTATATTCTATTTATAGCCATCAGTAACATACTGCTAGCTTGTATTATATTATATCTATAGCCATCAGTAACGTACTTCTAGCTTGTATTATATTATATCTATAGCCATCAGTAACATACTGCTAGCTTGTATTATATTATATCTATAGCCATCAGTAACATACTGCTAGCTTGTATTATATTATGTCTATAGCCATCAGTAACATACTGCTAGCTTGTATTATATTATATCTATAGCCATCAGTAACACATTGCTAGCTTGTATTATATTATATCTATAGCCATCAGTAACATACTGCTAGCTTGTATTATATTATATCTATAGCCATCAGTAACGTACTGCTAGCTTGTATTATATTCTATTTATAGCCATCAGTAACATACTGCTAGCTTGTATTATATTCTATTTATAGCCATCAGTAACATACTGCTAGCTTGTATTATATTATATCTATAGCCATCAGTAACACACTGCTAGCTTGTATTATATTCTATCTATAGCTATCAGTAACACTCTGCTAGCTTGTATTATATTATATCTATAGCCATCGGTTACATACTGCTAGCTTGTATTATATTCTATTTATAGCCATCGGTAACATACTTCTAGCTTGTATTATATTCTATCTATAGCCATCAGTAACACAGTGCTAGCTTGTATTATATTATATCTATAGCCATCAGTAACATACCGCTAGCTTGTATTATATTCTATTTATAGCCATCTGTGAAGTACCGGTAGCTTGTATAATATTCTATTTATAGCCATCAGTAACATACTGCTAGCTTGTATAATATTATATTTATAGCCATCTGTAATGTACCCCCAGCTTGTATTATATTCTATCTATAGCTAAAGTTGCTAATTTTTTCATGAATAAAAGTACTTGCAGCCTTGCAACTACTTTGATAGGAAGTCATGAGAGAACCTGCTTAGGGGATGTAGAAGTGCCAAACATGATTTTGTGAGGGTCAGGAACAAGTAAATAACCACCGAAATGCCAGGGAGCAGGGGTTGGCTGTATATCAGCAAACATAATGAACACTATGAATGTATAGCCTTTTGTCCCATAATCTTGAAAAAGCATTGGTGGTTATGCTCCTTGGAGTGTCCCTTTGAAGTGCTGTTAGCTTGGACTGCTTTCTATAGTCTCCAATCTCCAACACAATGTTCTGCTATTCCCCATGTAGCCATGTACAGCTTAGTAGTTTATTCACTTAAAGGACACAAACGTGTATTCCTGACCCTATAGTGTTAAAACCGCCATCGAGCCCCCCCAGCACCCATTGCCTCCCTGAATATAGTAAAATCTTTGTAATATTCAAGTCTGTAGCTGCTGCTCTGCCCTGATCTGCCTGCTTGGCTGACATCATCAGAAGTGATTCTCTGAGCCAATCACATGCTTTCCCATAGGGTTGGCTGAGACTGTGAAGAAGGCAGATCAGGGGCAGATCCAGAACAAGTCAATCACAGCCCTGGCCAATCAGCATCTCCTCATAGACATTAATTGAATCAGTGAATCTCTATGCATGCAGAGGGTGGAGACACTGAATGTAAGTCACACTGTGCAGCACTGCTCCAGGAAGCAGCTTTCACAGCCATCTGAGGAGTGGCCAGTGGAATTCATAGACTGTAATGTAAAAATTGCATTTTCTCTGAAAAGACAGTGTTTACTGCAAAGAGCCTGAAGGGAATGATTATACTCACCAGAACAAAAAGAATAAGCTGTAGTTGTTCTGGTTACCACAATGTCCCTTAAACTGTAAATTGTGGTGAACCCACAAGTGGATTACCAAATTTAGTCCAATCTCTGCTGTTTTGGCCTAAATTTCACTTGGGCAGTAAATGTATCATTTTACTTTTCAAAGGGACACCCCCATCATTAATCAAGGGGTTGGGGTATAGTGGTGACTTGACTTTGATTTTTTTTTTTTTTAAGAATTTGAGAAAAATTTACAGTTTGAACCCATAGCCTCCACTAGCCGGCTCTCTTGTAGCAGTTGTCATGGTTTCACACAGAGTTTCATTTAATTTACAAAAAAAAGTAAATTAAAAGCTTAATGTCTTGCTTGGTCTCTTCCTGTCTACAATCACCAGCAATTTAGTCTTTGTATTCTACCTGTAAGCTTGGAAATGTTATATATGGCTAGCTTGCTGCACACTGTATATATTGCTATCTATATATGTATTAAGCTCACTCAATATATGTTAGAATTGTCGTTCAGCAACATCTGGAGGGCCGGAGTTTGGGGAAGCCTTCTATATATCGATATCTAAATATTATGCGCACTCTATATATCGATATCTAAATATTATGCGCACTCTATATATTGCTGTCTAAATATTATGCGCACTCTATATATTGCTATCTAAATATTATGCGCACTCTATATATTGCTATCTAAATATTATGCGCACTCTATATATCGATATCTAAATACTATGCACACTCTATATATTGCTATCTAAATATTATGCGCACTCTATATATCGATATCTAAATATTATGCGCACTCTATATATTGCTATCTAAATATTATGCGCACTCTATATATCGATATCTAAATACTATGCACACTCTATATATTGCTATCTAAATATTATGCGCACTCTATATATCGATATCTAAATATTATGCGCACTCTATATATTGATATCTAAATATTATGCGCACTCTATATATCGATATCTAAATACTATGCACACTCTATATATCGATATCTAAATATCATGCGCACTCTATATATTGATATCTAAATATTATGCGCACTCTATATATTGCTATCTAAATATTGTGTGCACTCTATATATTGCTATCTAAATATTATGCACACTCTATATATCGATATCTAAATACTATGCACACTCTATATATTGCTATCTAAATATTATGTGCACTCTATATATTGATAGCTAAATATTATGTTCACTCTATATATTGGTATCTAAATATTATGCACACTTTATATATTGATAGCTAAATATTATGTGCACTCTATATATTGATATCTAAATATTATGCTCACTCTATATATCGATATCTAAATATTATGCACACTCTATATATTGATAGCTAAATATTATGCGCACTCTATATATTGATATCTAAATATTATGCGCACTCTATATATCGATATCTAAATATTATGCTCACTCTATCTATCGATATCTAAATGTTATGCACACTCTATATATTGATATCTAAATATTATGCGCACTCTATATATCGATATCTAAATATTATGCGCACTCTATATATTGATATCTAAATATTATGCGCACTCTATATATCGATATCTAAATATTATGCGCACTCCACATATCGATATCTAAATATTATGCACACTCTATATATTGATATCTAAATGTTATGCGCACTCCACATATCGATATCTAAATATTATGCACACTCTATATATTGATATCTAAATGTTATGCGCACTCTATATATTGATATCTAAATATTATGCGCACTCTATATATTGATATCTAAATATTATGCGCACTCTATATATTGATATCTAAATATTATGCGCACTCTATATATTGATATCTAAATATTATGCTCACTCTATATATTGATATCTAAATATTATGCGCACTCTATATATTGATATCTAAATATTATGCGCACTCTAAATATTATGCTCACTCTATATATTGATAGCTAAATATTATGCACACTCTATATATCGATATCTAGATTTTATGCTCACTCTATATATTGATATCTAAATATTATGCGCACTCTATATATTGATATCTAAATATTATGCGCACTCTATATATTGATATCTAAATATTATGCGCACTCTAAATATTATGCGCACTCTATATATTGATATCTAAATATTATGCGCACTCTATATATTGATATCTAAATATTATGCTCACTCTATATATTGATATCTAAATATTATGCGCACTCTAAATATTATGCGCACTCTATATATTGATATCTAAATATTATGCACACTCTATATATTGATATCTAAATATTATGCTCACTCTATATATTGATATCTAAATATTATGCGCACTCTATATATTGATATCTAAATATTATGCTCACTCTATATATTGCTATCTATTTATATTATGCTCACTCTATATCTCGATATGTAAATATTATGCGCACTCTATGTATTGATATCTAAATATTATGCGCACTCTATATATCGATATCTAAATATTATGCGCACTCTATATATTGCGATGTAAATATTATGCGCACTCTATATATTGATAGCTACATATTATGCGCACTCTATATATCGATATCTAAATATTATACTCACTCTATATATCGATATCTAAATATTATGCACACTCTATATATTGATATCTAAATATTACGCGTACTCTATATATTGATAGCTAAATATTATGCGCACTCTATATATTGATAGCTACATATTATGCACACTCTATATATCGATATCTAAATATAATGCACACTTTATATATTGATATCTAAATATTATGCACACTCTATATATTGCTATCTAAATATTATGCGCACTCTATATATTGATATCTAAATATTATGCTCACTCTATATATTGCTATCTATTTATATTTTTGCTCACTCTATATATCGATATCTAAATATTATGCTCACTCTATATATTGATATCTAAATATTATGCTCACTCTATATATCGATATCTAAATATTATGCTCACTCTATATATCGATATCTAAATATTATGCGCACTCTATGTATTGATATCTAAATATTATGCGCACTCTATATATCGATATCTAAATTTTATGCTCACTCTATAAATTGATATCTAAATATTATGCGCACTCTATATATTGATATCTAAATATTATGCGCACTCTATATATCGATATCTAAATATTATGCTCACTCTATATATTGATATCTAAATATTATGCACACTCTATATATTGATATCTAAATATTGTGCACACTCTATATATTGATATCTAAATATTATGCGCACTCTTTATATTGATATCTAAATATTATGTTCACTCTATATATTGATATCTAAATATTATGCGCACTTTATATATTGATAGCTAAATATTATGCGCACTCTATGTATTGATATCTAAATATAATGCACACTCTATATATGGATATCTAAATATTATGCTCACTCTATATATCGATATCTAAATATTATGCGCACTCTATATATCGATATCTAAATATTATGCACACTCTATATATTGATATCTAAATATTATGCACACTCTATATATTGATATCTAAATATTATGCGCACTCTATATATGGATATCTAAATATTATGCGCACTCTATATATCGATATCTAAATATTATGCACACTCTATATATTGATATCTAAATATTATGCGCACTCTATATATCGATATCAAAATATTATGCTCACTCTATATATTGATAGCTAAATATTATGCACACTCTATATATTGATATCTAAATTTTATGCGCACTCTATATATTGATAGCTAAATATTATGCTCACTAAATATATCGATATCTAAATATTATGCTCACTCTATATATTGATATCTAAATGTTAGCATCATGTTTCAAATCTAGATTAGTCTATTTATGTATCTGCTTGTGTAACTTAAAATGTCAAAAGAGCACTTTGCGGTAAAACTCCTTTGCGTTGGGATTGCGCTCATTTATAGTATTCTGACCGCTACCTCCACCTACTGTCCCTGCTTGCTGATAAACATGTCTCAGGGAGCATACGATTATCCTTTCGAGAACTACAAGATATTCATAGCACAGTATAATACTACCTACCCTCTGTGAACTAACCTGTGAAGTATCATTAATTCTTTTACCTTAATAAACTCCATTTATTGTTATTTTATTTATAGAAGGTCAGTGTGTATCGCAGGTTTTGCACGGAGACTTTCAGATCCTCCGAGAGGGGATGTGCCTTATCAACTGTGTCTGTGCATTGATTAAATGGGAATTAAAAGACTTGCCTTCCAGAGAACACAATCAGTTATATCTGAGCATTACAGCCAGCGTTCTGTGCTCCCCTGCAATTCCATGACAGATATCAGTCGATTCAGGAACACAAGGTTTGGCAATAAAGGACAGTCTATACTCCTATATATTAATATCAGAAATACTCTATTGTCTTGTACAATTGTATCCTGGATCTGTGTATCATGTATCACTGTTATACATTAGAATCATTTTAGAAAAAAAAAAAAAAAGAAAATCCTTTTTCTTTCTCTCTAATTGCATAAATTTATATACGACATTAATTTCCTAAAGCCCTTGCAGGCATAATAATATTGCAGAATACATGGAGTACATGACATTTGTAGTCTTAGATAAAAATCCCAGCTTGTGAGTAACCTTGTGTAACTGTGTAGCTCTCAATTCTGACTTTAGGGGTTGAGAAGAAGATACAGGTTTTTGTGTGATTTTTTATTTATTTATTTAATGGATTCCTGTTTTTTTTGTGTTCACGATAAAAGTTGAAATTTGTTGCAGAGAGAAAATGAACTACTGTTCTTCAATCTCATGTCAATTAGCTAATTAACAGCATTGTGTGTCAGTCTTTCTTCTTACTGAGGAATAATTTAGCACCTAATAAGAATGCCAATTATTAAAGCAACATGCCGTGCCTTTTATAGACTGTCTGTGTGACCCACGCCTGCCCTCTGCGCAAGCCACGCAAAGGGCATTTGGGTGTAAAATCCGTCTTGGTTGGGTGAAGCCTTTTGTCTGATTGTGTTGCAAGGGTGATGGGTACAATGCACAGTGTTTTTTTTGGTGGTCCTTTTGTAAGCAGAAGAAATGGAAGTTATCTTAAACATATTCTAAAAATTCCTGTTCCCAAACATCTAGTCCGTTCCCCTCAAAGGGTCCTTTGTCTCTTCACAGGAAGACGCTGCGGACAGCTGAAAACCAGAAGGCGTCTGTGGAGAATGAGATTACTCAGCCAGGAGGAGGCCGCGCCAACCTGGGCCATCCCTGCCAGAACTTTGTAGCTTTGTGTTCCGGTGCCCAGTCTCATCCACTAAACACATTCAGCATCAAGCATCCAATCACTACGCGTGTACACACAGACCGAGTCACCTGATTGTGAGTACATTCTGAGCCAAAGTCACTACCATGTGCAGCGGCCACCTTCCTTTATCCGCAGGTGTGGGCCACATAAGAACTATTAGAGCCATGACAAAATCACTGGAAGGTTAACGACGTTACAGTGTGTTTCCACATCCCTAATTGCAAATAGAAACGTGATTAGTCACACACTCAGCACTAAAAGAGTTAACTAGCCAGTGCCACAAAAGCCATCTCAAAGCACAGCAAAACTTATCAGAACTATAAATAAGTGATGATAAATAAATGTGCTTTCCCTTCTTAACACTTCTTAAAGTTTATTACCAAAGAGTGAATTAAACCCCAGCGGGTTCATTCTGTTTAGTTTTTGTATCGATTTGGCTAAATTGTTGTTTTTGTTATTTTACTCACTAGAAATGCCCCTCGTAATGTCAGGTAATAAGGCTATAATGCCGTCAGTGAATGCTATATGATATTGGCTATATTATATTTTACAAATCAGTTTCTTTTATTTTGGTGCCACCAAAATGCTGGTGCTGTCTGTTATCATTTTGTAATTTCTGAAAAATATTCAGCAAACACACTTTTTTTTTCTTATAAGCCATAAATTAAACTAATACTGCTCATTAAATTTAAACTAGCCTGGTACAGAAATCCCAGCAGACGGTAACAGAGAGTCAGTTCAGTAACAGAGCCTTACTACCAAGTTATTCCTTAGATTTATAAGAAGCATTCAATGAGACCCGACAAGTTAAAATGTCTAAAGACGTAAATTGTAGGGAACTGAAACGTAATTTAAACAAAACTTGCTGTTTTGGAAAAACTCTCCAACCCAGCTACAGTCCCAGCATGGCTATTTAACCTTAACGGGACACACTTTATTTTAATGAAGTGGTTTTAGTGTTTAGAGCATCAATAATCTGCCCTTGAGGAGTTAAATCACTTTGTTTCTGCATTCCTTGTCACACCCCCACCTCTATATACCTGTGGAGGTGTGCCCAATAATGCAGTCAAGTTTATAGTAAGTTTTAAAAAAAACTTTTAAAAGTTGTTACGTTTTTCTTACTTTATTTTGATTTGTATATTTGTTTTAAACTGTTTGCTTGCTGGTTTAAAAAAAATGTCAAGTAATGCATGTCACTTTACTGGGAGTATTATTGCGGTGGAGCTCTGTTATACTCTCAGACACATTACTGGGAGTATTATTACTGTGGAGCTCTGTTATACACTCAGACACATTACTGGGAGTATTATTACTGTGGAGCTCTGTTATACACTCAGACACATTACTGTGAGTATTATTACTTTGGAGCTCTGTGATACACTCAGACACATTACTGGGAGTATTATTACTGTGGAGCTCTGTTATACACTCAGACACATTACTGTGAGTATTATTACTTTGGAGCTCTGTGATACACTCAGACACATTACTGGGAGTATTATTGCTGTGGAGCTCTGTTATATACTCAGACACATTACTGGGAGTATTATTGCTGTGGAGCTCTGTTATACACTCAGACACATTACTGGGAGTATCATTGCTGTGGAGCTCTGTTATACACTCAGACACATTACTGGGAGTATTATTGCTGTGGAGCTCTGTGATACACTCAGACACATTACTGGGAGTATTATTGCTGTGAAGCTCTGTTATACACTCAGACACATTACTGGGAGTATTATTGCTGTGGAACTCTGTGATACACTCAGACACATTACTGGGAGTATTATTGCTGTGGAGCTCTGTGATACACTCAGACACATTACTGGGAGTGTTATTACTGTGGGGCTCTGTGATACACTCAGACACATTACTGGGAGTATTATTGCTGTGCAGCTCTGTTATACACGCAGACACATTACTGGGAGTATTATTGCTGTGGAGCTCTGTTATACACTCAGTCACATTACTGGGAGTATTATTGCTGTGGAGCTCTGTTATACACTCAGTCACATTACTGGGAGTATTATTGCTGTGGAGCTCTGTTATACACTCAGACACATTACTGGGAGTATTATTGCTGTGGGGCTCTGTTATATACTCAGACACATTACTGGGAGTATTATTACTGTGGAGCTCTGTTAAACACTCAGACACACTAACAATATGGAGCTGCTAGAAAAGAGGGACATTATGAGAGAAAAGAGTGACAGAGGGATTTGATCCCAAAACTGTCTCTTCTAAATAGAGGCACATGGGAGGTATGGACTGACAAGGCCTCCCTACACTTTTACTAAAAAAAAAAAGAGTTTTCCTTATTGCACGGTCTGTTTAATTTAGAATTTCCTATCTCCTGCTTTGATAATTGCCTGCTAGTGTCTGCAGCGGCATCCTGTGTGTGATTAAAGTTCACTTATCAGAGCAGGAGATTAAAAACTTCTAAAGTAAACACATTATGCTGTAATGTCTGATTGAAAAGTAATCCAAATTTCAATAGAGGCTGTATCAGTCATAGAGAGGGGAGGTGTGGCTAGGGCTGCATAAACAGAAACAGAAGGTATTTTAACTTCTAATCAGAGAATCGAGACTGCAGGGGCATGATTTATACACCAAAACATTAGTTTTGTGTGTACAGTATCCCTTTAATGTATTTAGGTTCTCAATTTACAATTCACTGTTTAGTGAATAAACCCCTCAGTGATGAATATACAATGATTTTAAGGCGACTTATTGATGCTCAGTAAATCTAGCAGCAGAAATCCGGATCCTCAATAACGACCATTGTTCTTTTTGTAAAAAGAAACAATGAAAAAAGTACAAAACAAATTAACATGGAAATTACAGAATCAATGAGAGCAGACACAGAAATAATAAGAAAGATACTGCATTTGAGGTAAAGAAAATGAAAGATAATAGCTTGACAATAAATATACCGGTACATACTATAGCTGGCTGAGCTTCATGAGAGCTAAGATGGAAGTGATTGCGTGCCAGTGCCACTGATTAGACGAGCCAAGCCAGGCTAGTGTTAAAGGACTACTATAGAGCCTGGAAAACAAACTCGTTTTCACCCTCAGGGTCCCCCTCCCGCCGGGCTGAAGTTGGAGGAAGAGGTTAAACCCTTACCTTTCTCCGGCGCTGGGGACTCTTCTCCTCCTTTGGACGTCATTGGCTGAATGCGCATGCGCGCCAAGAGCCGTGCGCGCATTCAGTCAGTCCATAGGAAAGCATTCTCAATGCTTTCCTATGGACGCTGGCGTCTTCTCACTGTGAAAATCACAGTGAGACGCACGGAAGCGCTTCTAGCGGCTGTCAATGAGACAGCCACTAGAGGATGGATTAACCCTAAAGTAAACATAGCAGTTTCTCTGAAACTGCTATGTTTACAGCAGGCAGGGTTAACCCTAGATGGACCTGGCACCCAGACCACTTCATTAAGCTGAAGTGGTCTGGGTGCCTATAGTGGTCCTTTAATTATTGGCATCTCATTAAATTGCAAGCTCAATGAAATGCAACATTTCCTGGCGCAAAAAAAATGAAATTCTAAAAATATGATAGAAAAGTAAAATGCGTGGTCATGTTGTCCTGGATACGCAGTAGTTGTACATTGTGTTTAAGGTAAAATACGCCCCTAAAACTCTAAAAGGACACAATGCAGACTGCTTGAACTCACTAGACATGTAAAGGATGACATTAAGAACAATATTTAAAGAACACAGCAACCAGGGCTTGTGATTTTATAATACACAAGATCCAGCGCACTCTCTCATCTAAACAGCAACTGCAAAACTTAAAGATTGTATTCGTTTTTTTAAAAACACCTAATCTAGGTTAAAGTAATGGGGTTTAGTTACAGTATATGATCATACATTGCACAAGCCTGCCACAATGTCAATGTACCCAATTCTTGGTAGGGATTTGTGGTTTTAAACCCTTTGCTTGTACCATTTCCTGCATCCAGTGCACAAAAGTATTCAAGGGGGAGCTCCATCTTTCTAGTGATTAATGTGCCATAGAGCATTCAGGTATGTGAAACGAGTAGTAAACACTCAGCATTGTGTAAAGCTGGGTGTGAGCTGGAAGCATTGTGTAAAGCTAGGTGTGAGCTGGCAGCATTGTGTAAAGCTGGGTGTGAGCTGGCAGCATTGTGTAAAGCTGGGTGTGAGCTGGCAGCATTGTGTAAAGCTAAGTGTGAGCTGGTATCATTGTGTAAAGCTGGGTGTGAGCTGGAAGCATTGTGTAAAGCTGGGTGTGAGCTGGCAGCATTGTGTAAAGTTGGGTGTGAGCTGGCAGCATTGTGTAAAGCTAAGTGTGAACTGGCAGCATTGTGTAAAGCTAAGTGTGAGCTGGAAGCATTGTGTAAAGCTGGGTGTGAGCTGGCAGCATTGTGTAAAGCTGGGTGTGAGTTGGCAGCATTGTGTAAAGCTGGGTGTGAGCTGGCAGCATTGTGTAAAGCTAGGTGTGAGCTGGCAGCATTGTGTAAAGCTGGGTGTGAGCTGGCAGCATTATGTAAAGCTGGATGTGAGCTGGCAGCATTGTGTAAAGCTGGGTGTGAGCTGGCAGCATTGTGTAAAGCTAAGTGTGAGCTGGAAGCATTGTGTAAAGCTGGGTGTGAGCTGGCAGCATTGTGTAAAGCTGGATGTGAGCTGGCAGCATTGTGTAAAGCTAGGTGTGAGCTGGCAGCATTGTGTAAAGCTGGGTGTGAGCTGGCAGCATTGTGTAAAGCTGGGTGTGAGCTGGCAGCATTGTGTAAAGCTAAGTGTGAGCTTGTATCATTGTGTAAAGCTGGGTGTGAGCTGGTATCATTGTGTAAAGCTGGGTGTGAGCTGGCAGCATTGTGTAAAGTTGGGTGTGAGCTGGCAGCATTATGTAAAGCTGGATGTGAGCTGGCAGCATTGTGTAAAGCTAAGTGTGAGCTTGTATCATTGTGTAAAGCTGGGTGTGAGCTGGTATCATTGTGTAAAGCTGGGTGTGAGCTGGCAGCATTGTGTAAAGTTGGGTGTGAGCTGGCAGCATTATGTAAAGCTGGATGTGAGCTGGCAGCATTGTGTAAAGCTAAGTGTGAGCTGGCAGCATTGTATAAAGCGAAGTGTGAGCTGGCAGCAGTGTGTAAAGCGAAGTGTGAGCTGGCAGCATTGTGTAAAGCTGGGTGTGAGCTGGCAGCATTGTGTAAAGCTGGGTGTGAGCTGGTATCATTGTGTAAAGCTGGGTGTGAGCTGGCAGCATTGTGTAAAGCTGGTTGTGAGCTGGCAGCATTGTGTAAAGCTGGGTGTGAGCTGGCAGCATTGTGTAAAGCTAAGTGTGAGCTTGTATCATTGTGTAAAGCTGGGTGTGAGCTGGTATCCTTGTGTAAAGCTGGGTGTGAGCTGGCAGCATTGTGTAAAGTTGGGTTTGAGCTGGCAGCATTATGTAAAGCTGGATGTGAGCTGGCAGCATTGTGTAAAGCTAAGTGTGAGCTGGCAGCATTGTGTAAAGCGAAGTGTGAGCTGGCAGCAGTGTGTAAAGCGAAGTGTGAGCTGGCAGCATTGTGTAAAGCTGGGTGTGAGCTGGCAGCATTGTGTAAAGCTGGGTGTGAGCTGGTATCATTGTGTAAAGCTGGGTGTGAGCTGGCAGCATTGTGTAAAGCTGGGTGTGAGCTGGCAGCATTGTGTAAAGCTGGGTGTGAGCTGGCAGCATTGTGTAAAGCTGGGTGTGAGCTGGAAGCATTGTGTAAAGCTAAGTGTGAGTTGGCAGCATTGTGTAAAGCTAGTTGTGAGCTGGCAGCATTGTGTAAAGCTAAGTGTGAGCTGGCAGCATTGTGTAAAGCTAGGTGTGAGCTGGCAGCATTGTGTAATGTTGGGTGTGAGCTGGCAGCATTGTGTAAAGCTGGGTGTGAGCTGGCAGCATTGTGTAAAGCTGGGTGTGAGCTGGTATCATTGTGTAAAGCTAAGTGTGAGCTGGAAGCATTGTGTAAAGCTGGGTGTGAGCTGGCAGCATTGTGTAAAGCTGGGTGTGAGCTGGAAGCATTGGGTAAAGCTGGGTGTGAGCTGGCAGCATTGTGTAAAGCTGGGTGTGAGCTGGTATTGTGTAAAGCTGGGTGTGAGCTGGCAGCATTGTGTAAAGCTGGGTGTGAGCTGGCAGCATTGTATAAAGCTAGGTGTGAGCTGGCAGCATTGTGTAAAGCTAGGTGTGAGCTGGCAGCATTGTGTAAAGCTGGGTGTGAGCTGGCAGCATTGTGTAAAGCTGGGTGTGAGCTGGCAGCATTGTGTAAAGCTAGGTGTGAGCTGGCAGCATTGTGTAAAGCTAGGTGTGAGCTGGCAGCATTGTGTAAAGCTGGGTGTGAGCTGGCAGCATTGTGTAAAGCTGGGTGTGAGCTGGCAGCATTGTGTAAAGCTGGGTGTGAGCTGGTATCATTGTGTAAAGCTAAGTGTGAGCTGGCAGCATTGTGTAAAGCTGGGTGTGAGCTGGCAGCATTGTGTAAAGCTAGGTGTGAGCTGGCAGCATTGTGTAAAGCTGGGTGTGAGCTGGCAGCATTGTGTAAAGCTGGGTGTGAGCTGGAAGCATTGTGTAAAGCTGGGTGTGAGCTGGCAGCATTGTGTAAAGTTGGGTGTGAGCTGGCAGCATTGTGTAAAGCTAAGTGTGAACTGGTATCATTGTGTAAAGCTGGGTGTGAGCTGGCAGCATTGTGTAAAGTTGGGTGTGAGCTGGGAGCATTATGTAAAGCTGGATGTGAGCTGGCGGCATTGTGTAAAGCTAAGTGTGAGCTGGCTGCATTGTATAAAGCGAAGTGTGAGCTGGCAGCAGTGTGTAAAGCGAAGTGTGAGCTGGCAGCATTGTGTAAAGCTGGGTGTGAGCTGGCAGCATTGTGTAAAGCTGGGTGTGAGCTGGTATCATTGTGTAAAGCTGGGTGTGAGCTGGCAGCATTGTGTAAAGCTGGTTGTGAGCTGGCAGCATTGTGTAAAGCTGGGTGTGAGCTGGCAGCATTGTGTAAAGCTAAGTGTGAGCTTGTATCATTGTGTAAAGCTGGGTGTGAGCTGGTATCCTTGTGTAAAGCTGGGTGTGAGCTGGCAGCATTGTGTAAAGTTGGGTTTGAGCTGGCAGCATTATGTAAAGCTGGATGTGAGCTGGCAGCATTGTGTAAAGCTAAGTGTGAGCTGGCAGCATTGTGTAAAGCGAAGTGTGAGCTGGCAGCAGTGTGTAAAGCGAAGTGTGAGCTGGCAGCATTGTGTAAAGCTGGGTGTGAGCTGGCAGCATTGTGTAAAGCTGGGTGTGAGCTGGTATCATTGTGTAAAGCTGGGTGTGAGCTGGCAGCATTGTGTAAAGCTGGGTGTGAGCTGGCAGCATTGTGTAAAGCTGGGTGTGAGCTGGCAGCATTGTGTAAAGCTGGGTGTGAGCTGGAAGCATTGTGTAAAGCTAAGTGTGAGTTGGCAGCATTGTGTAAAGCTAGTTGTGAGCTGGCAGCATTGTGTAAAGCTAAGTGTGAGCTGGCAGCATTGTGTAAAGCTAGGTGTGAGCTGGCAGCATTGTGTAATGTTGGGTGTGAGCTGGCAGCATTGTGTAAAGCTGGGTGTGAGCTGGCAGCATTGTGTAAAGCTGGGTGTGAGCTGGTATCATTGTGTAAAGCTAAGTGTGAGCTGGAAGCATTGTGTAAAGCTGGGTGTGAGCTGGCAGCATTGTGTAAAGCTGGGTGTGAGCTGGAAGCATTGGGTAAAGCTGGGTGTGAGCTGGCAGCATTGTGTAAAGCTGGGTGTGAGCTGGTATTGTGTAAAGCTGGGTGTGAGCTGGCAGCATTGTGTAAAGCTGGGTGTGAGCTGGCAGCATTGTATAAAGCTAGGTGTGAGCTGGCAGCATTGTGTAAAGCTAGGTGTGAGCTGGCAGCATTGTGTAAAGCTGGGTGTGAGCTGGCAGCATTGTGTAAAGCTGGGTGTGAGCTGGCAGCATTGTGTAAAGCTAGGTGTGAGCTGGCAGCATTGTGTAAAGCTAGGTGTGAGCTGGCAGCATTGTGTAAAGCTGGGTGTGAGCTGGCAGCATTGTGTAAAGCTGGGTGTGAGCTGGCAGCATTGTGTAAAGCTGGGTGTGAGCTGGTATCATTGTGTAAAGCTAAGTGTGAGCTGGCAGCATTGTGTAAAGCTGGGTGTGAGCTGGCAGCATTGTGTAAAGCTAGGTGTGAGCTGGCAGCATTGTGTAAAGCTGGGTGTGAGCTGGCAGCATTGTGTAAAGCTGGGTGTGAGCTGGCAGCATTGTGTAAAGCTGGGTGTGAGCTGGTATCATTGTGTAAAGCTAAGTGTGAGCTGGCAGCATTGTGTAAAGCTGGGTGTGAGCTGGCAGCATTGTGTAAAGCTGGGTGTGAGCTGGCAGCATTGTGTAAAGCTGGGTGTGAGCTGGTATCATTGTGTAAAGCTGGGTGTGAGCTGGTATCATTGTGTAAAGCTGGGTGTGAGCTGGAAGCATTGTGTAAAGCTGGGTGTGAGCTGGCAGCATTGTGTAAAGTTGGGTGTGAGCTGGCAGCATTGTGTAAAGCTAAGTGTGAACTGGCAGCATTGTGTAAAGCTAAGTGTGAGCTGGAAGCATTGTGTAAAGCTGGGTGTGAGCTGGCAGCATTGTGTAAAGCTGGGTGTGAGTTGGCAGCATTGTGTAAAGCTGGGTGTGAGCTGGCAGCATTGTGTAAAGCTGGGTGTGAGCTGGTATTGTGTAAAGCTGGGTGTGAGCTGGCAGTATTGTGTAAAGCTGGGTGTGAGCTGGCAGCATTGTATAAAGCTAGGTGTGAGCTGGCAGCATTGTGTAAAGCTAGGTGTGAGCTGGCAGCATTGTGTAAAGCTGGGTGTGAGCTGGCAGCATTGTGTAAAGCTGGGTGTGAGCTGGCATCATTGTGTAAAGCTGGGTGTGAGCTGGCAGCATTGTGTAAAGCTAGGTGTGAGCTGGCAGCATTGTGTAAAGTTGGGTGTGAGCTGGCAGCATTGTGTAAAGATGGGTGTGAGCTGGCAGCATTGTGTAAAGATGGGTGTGAGCTGGTATCATTGTGTAAAGCTAAGTGTGAGCTGGAAGCATTGTGTAAAGCTGGGTGTGAGCTGGCAGCATTGTGTAAAGCTGGGTGTGAGCTGGAAGCATTGTGTAAAGCTGGGTGTGAGCTGGCAGCATTATGTAAAGCTGGATGTGAGCTGGCAGCATTGTGTAAAGCTGGGTGTGAGCTGGTATCATTGTGTAAAGCTGGGTGTGAGCTGGCAGCATTGTGTAAAGTTGGGTGTGAGCTGGCAGCATTGTGTAAAGCTGGGTGTGAGCTGGCAGCATTGTGTAAAGCTGGGTGTGAGCTGGCAGCATTGTGTAAAGCTAGGTGTGAGCTGGCAGCATTGTGTAAAGCTGGGTGTGAGCTGGCAGCATTGTGTAAAGCTGGGTGTGAGCTGGCAGCATTGTGTAAAGCTGGGTGTGAGCTGGAAGCATTGTGTAAAGCTGGGTGTGAGCTGGCAGCATTATGTAAAGCTGAATGTGAGCTGGCAGCATTGTGTAAAGCTGTGTGAGCTGGTATCATTGTGTAAAGCTGGGTGTGAGCTGGCAGCATTGTGTAAAGCTGGGTGTGAGCTGGCAGCATTGTGTAAAGCTGGGTGTGATCTGGCAGCACTGTGTAAAGCTGGATGTGAGCTGGCAGCATTGTGTAAAGCTGTGTGAGCTGGTATCATTGTGTAAAGCTGGGTGTGAGCTGGCAGCATTGTGTAAAGCTGGGTGTGAGCTGGCAGCATTGTGTAAAGCTGGGTGTGAGCTGGCAGCATTGTGTAAAGCTGGGTGTGATCTGGCAGCATTGTGTAAAGCTGGGTGTGAGCTGGTATCATTGTGTAAAGCTGGGTGTGAGCTGGAAGCATTGTGTAAAGCTGGATGTGAGCTGGCAGCATTGTGTAAAGCTGGGTGTGAGCTGGCAGCATTGTGTAAAGCTGGGTGTGAGCTGGTATCATTGTGTAAAGCTGGGTGTGAGCTGGCAGCATTGTGTAAAGCTGGGTGTGAGCTGGAAGCATTGGGTAAAGCTGGGTGTGAGCTGGCAGCATTGTGTAAAGCTGGGTGTGAGCTGGTATTGTGTAAAGCTGGGTGTGAGCTGGCAGCATTGTGTAAAGCTGGGTGTGAGCTGGCAGCATTGTATAAAGCTAGGTGTGAGCTGGCAGCATTGTGTAAAGCTAGGTGTGAGCTGGCAGCATTGTGTAAAGCTGGGTGTGAGCTGGCAGCATTGTGTAAAGCTGGGTGTGAGCTGGCAGCATTGTGTAAAGCTAGGTGTGAGCTGGCAGCATTGTGTAAAGCTAGGTGTGAGCTGGCAGCATTGTGTAAAGCTGGGTGTGAGCTGGCAGCATTGTGTAAAGCTGGGTGTGAGCTGGCAGCATTGTGTAAAGCTGGGTGTGAGCTGGTATCATTGTGTAAAGCTAAGTGTGAGCTGGCAGCATTGTGTAAAGCTGGGTGTGAGCTGGCAGCATTGTGTAAAGCTAGGTGTGAGCTGGCAGCATTGTGTAAAGCTGGGTGTGAGCTGGCAGCATTGTGTAAAGCTGGGTGTGAGCTGGCAGCATTGTGTAAAGCTGGGTGTGAGCTGGTATCATTGTGTAAAGCTAAGTGTGAGCTGGCAGCATTGTGTAAAGCTGGGTGTGAGCTGGCAGCATTGTGTAAAGCTGGGTGTGAGCTGGCAGCATTGTGTAAAGCTGGGTGTGAGCTGGTATCATTGTGTAAAGCTGGGTGTGAGCTGGTATCATTGTGTAAAGCTGGGTGTGAGCTGGAAGCATTGTGTAAAGCTGGGTGTGAGCTGGCAGCATTGTGTAAAGTTGGGTGTGAGCTGGCAGCATTGTGTAAAGCTAAGTGTGAACTGGCAGCATTGTGTAAAGCTAAGTGTGAGCTGGAAGCATTGTGTAAAGCTGGGTGTGAGCTGGCAGCATTGTGTAAAGCTGGGTGTGAGTTGGCAGCATTGTGTAAAGCTGGGTGTGAGCTGGCAGCATTGTGTAAAGCTGGGTGTGAGCTGGTATTGTGTAAAGCTGGGTGTGAGCTGGCAGTATTGTGTAAAGCTGGGTGTGAGCTGGCAGCATTGTATAAAGCTAGGTGTGAGCTGGCAGCATTGTGTAAAGCTAGGTGTGAGCTGGCAGCATTGTGTAAAGCTGGGTGTGAGCTGGCAGCATTGTGTAAAGCTGGGTGTGAGCTGGTATCATTGTGTAAAGCTGGGTGTGAGCTGGCAGCATTGTGTAAAGCTAGGTGTGAGCTGGCAGCATTGTGTAAAGTTGGGTGTGAGCTGGCAGCATTGTGTAAAGATGGGTGTGAGCTGGCAGCATTGTGTAAAGATGGGTGTGAGCTGGTATCATTGTGTAAAGCTAAGTGTGAGCTGGAAGCATTGTGTAAAGCTGGGTGTGAGCTGGCAGCATTGTGTAAAGCTGGGTGTGAGCTGGAAGCATTGTGTAAAGCTGGGTGTGAGCTGGCAGCATTATGTAAAGCTGGATGTGAGCTGGCAGCATTGTGTAAAGCTGGGTGTGAGCTGGTATCATTGTGTAAAGCTGGGTGTGAGCTGGCAGCATTGTGTAAAGTTGGGTGTGAGCTGGCAGCATTGTGTAAAGCTGGGTGTGAGCTGGCAGCATTGTGTAAAGCTGGGTGTGAGCTGGCAGCATTGTGTAAAGCTAGGTGTGAGCTGGCAGCATTGTGTAAAGCTGGGTGTGAGCTGGCAGCATTGTGTAAAGCTGGGTGTGAGCTGGCAGCATTGTGTAAAGCTGGGTGTGAGCTGGAAGCATTGTGTAAAGCTGGGTGTGAGCTGGCAGCATTATGTAAAGCTGAATGTGAGCTGGCAGCATTGTGTAAAGCTGTGTGAGCTGGTATCATTGTGTAAAGCTGGGTGTGAGCTGGCAGCATTGTGTAAAGCTGGGTGTGAGCTGGCAGCATTGTGTAAAGCTGGGTGTGATCTGGCAGCACTGTGTAAAGCTGGATGTGAGCTGGCAGCATTGTGTAAAGCTGTGTGAGCTGGTATCATTGTGTAAAGCTGGGTGTGAGCTGGCAGCATTGTGTAAAGCTGGGTGTGAGCTGGCAGCATTGTGTAAAGCTGGGTGTGAGCTGGCAGCATTGTGTAAAGCTGGGTGTGATCTGGCAGCATTGTGTAAAGCTGGGTGTGAGCTGGTATCATTGTGTAAAGCTGGGTGTGAGCTGGAAGCATTGTGTAAAGCTGGATGTGAGCTGGCAGCATTGTGTAAAGCTGGGTGTGAGCTGGCAGCATTGTGTAAAGCTGGGTGTGAGCTGGTATCATTGTGTAAAGCTGGGTGTGAGCTGGCAGCATTGTGTAAAGCTGGGTGTGAGCTGGCAGCATTGTGTAAAGCTGGGTGTGAGCTGGAAGCATTGTGTAAAGCTGGGTGTGAGCTGGCAGCATTGTGTAAAGCTGGGTGTGAGCTGGTATCATTGTGTAAAGCTGGGTGTGAGCTGGCAGCATTGTGTAAAGCTGGGTGTGAGCTGGCAGCATTGTGTAAAGCTGGGTGTGAGCTGGCAGCATTGTGTAAAGCTAGGTGTGAGCTGGCAGCATTGTGTAAAGCTGGGTGTGAGCTGGCAGCATTGTGTAAAGCTGGGTGTGAGCTGGCAGCATTGTGTAAAGCTAAGTGTGAGCTGGCAGCATTGTGTAAAGCTAGGTGTGAGCTGGCAGCATTGTGTAAAGCTAGGTGTGAGCTGGCAGCATTGTGTAAAGCTGGGTGTGAGCTGGCAGCATTGTGTAAAGCTGGGTGTGAGCTGGTATCATTGTGTAAAGCTAAGTGTGAGCTGGAAGCATTGTGTAAAGCTGGGTGTGAGCTGGCAGCATTGTGTAAAGCTGGGTGTGAGCTGGCAGCATTGTGTAAAGCTAGGTGTGAGCTGGTATCATTGTGTAAAGCTAAGTGTGAGCTGGCAGCATTGTGTAAAGCTAAGTGTGAGCTGGCAGCATTGTGTAAAGCTGGATGTAAGTATTTAGCAGTGTGTAAAGCTGGATGTGAGCTGGCAGCATTGTGTAAAGTTGGGTGTGAGCTGGCAGCATTGTGTAAAGTTGGGTGTGAGCTGGCAGCATTGTGTAAAGCTGGGTGTGAATATTTAGCATTGTGTAAAGCTGGGTTTGAGCTGGCAGCATTGTGTAAAGCTGGGTTTGAATATTTAGCATTGTGTAAAGCTGGGTGTGAGCTGGCAGCATTGTGTAAAGCTGGGTGTGAGCTGGCAGCATTGTGTAAAGCTGGATGTGAATATTTAGCATTGTGTAAAGCTAGGTGTGAGCTGGCAGCATTGTGTAAAGCTGGGTGTGAATATTTAGCATTGTGTAAAGCTGGATGTGAGCTGGCACCATTGTGTAAAGCTGGGTGTGAATATTTAGCAGTGTGTGAAGCTTGGAGTGAGCTATCTGCACTTATGAAGCTAGGTGTGAGCAGACAGCTGCCAGGTCAATGTGAGCACTTGGCACTGTGTGTAGGTCAATGTGAGCACTTACCATTGTGTTAAGGTCAATGTGAGCTCTTAGCATTGTGTTAAGTTCAATGTGAGCACTTACCGTTGTGTTGAGGTCAGTGTGAGCACTTAGCACCGTGTGAAGTTCAATGTGAGCACTTAGCACCGTGTGAAGTTCAATGTGAGCACTTAGCACCGTGTGAAGTTCAATGTGAGCACTTAGCACCGTGTGAAGTTCAATGTGAGCACTTGGCACTGTGTTAAGGTCAATGTGAGCACTTAGCACCGTGTGAAGTTCAATGTGAGCACTTAGCACCGTGTGAAGTTCAATGTGAGCACTTAGCACCGTGTGAAGTTCAATGTGAGCACTTAGCACCGTGTGAAGTTCAATGTGAGCACTTGGCACTGTGTTAAGGTCAATGTGAGCACTTAGCACCGTGTGAAGTTCAATGTGAGCACTTAGCACCGTGTGAAGTTCAATGTGAGCACTTGGCACTGTGTTAAGGTCAATGTGAGCTCGTAGCACTGTGTGAAGTTCAATGTGAGCACTTGGCACTGTGTTAAGGTCAATGTGAGCACTTGGCAATGTGTGAAGTTCAATGTGAGCACTTAGCACTGTGTGAAGTTCAATGTGAGCACTTAGCACTGTGTGAGGTTCAATGTGAGCACTTAGCACTGTGTGAGGTTCAAAGTGAGCACTTAGCACTGTGTTAAGGTCAATGTGAGCACTTGGCACTGTGTGGAGTTCAATGTGAGCACTTAGCACTGTGTGAAGTTCAATGTGAGCACTTAGCACTGTGTTAAGCTAGGTGTGAGCATTATGTGGCTAAGTGTTTGCGCTCAGCAGTGAATAAAGCTAGGTGTGAGCTGTCAGCACTGTGTTAAGCTAGGGGTCAACATTTAACATTGTGTGAAACTAGGTGTGAACATTAGAATGGTGCAAATCTGTCTGTCAGCACTTAGCCTTTGTAAAGTCTGGTTTAATGAATTGAGGTGGCAGGGTGCATTTGTCAATGTGAAGATCGAAGCAGACATTCATTATTGGTGTGGCGGTTAGACAGGTTTAATTTATTGATGGGATATTTTATTACTGTTATTCTAAAACACCATTGTATCTCACAGCTATCGATCGTGGGTCAATGGGAAATACAAGGGTTTGATGGAACACTATTAGTGTAAAAGTAGGAGGGTGTATTTTTATCGGAGGTCGGAAGGTCAATCAGGAGAATTTGTAAAGAAAGTTAATTAAAACTTTTAGTCAATCTCTCAGATATTGTTTCACCATTTACCGTTACTATTACTGTCTACAGGAGAAACTGCTGTGACAGTGCTCCCGCTCTCACAGTTACCATCGCGGTCTATGGGAGAATATGCTGTGAGAGTGCTCCCTCTCTCACAGTTACCATCACTGTCTATGGGAGAATATGCTGTGACAGTGCTGCCGCTCTCACAGTTACCATCACGGTCTATGGGAGAATATGCTGTGACAGTGCTCCCGCTCTCACAGTTACCATCACGGTCTATGGAAGAATATGCTGTAACAGTGCTCCCGCTCTCACAGTTACCATCACTGTCTATGGGAGAATATGCTGTGACAGTGCTCCCTTTCTCACAGTTACCATCACGGTCTATGGGAGAATATGCTGTGACAGTGCTCCCGCTCTCACAGTTACCATCATTGTCTATGGTAGAATATGCTGTGACAGTGCTCCCGCTCTCACAGTTACCATCACTGTCTATGGGAGAATATGCTGTGACAGTGCTCCCGCTCTCACAGTTACCATCACTGTCTATGGGAGAATATGCTGTGACAGTGCTCCCTCTCTCACAGTTACCATCACTGTCTATGGGAGAATATGCTGTGACAGTGCTCCCGCTCTCACAGTTACCATCACTGTCTATGGGAGAATATGCTGTGACAGTGCTCCCGCTCTCACAGTTACCATCACTGTCTATGGGAGAATATGCTGTGACAGTGCTCCCTCTCTCACAGTTACCATTACTGTCTATAGGAGAATATGCTGTGACAGTGCTCCCGCTCTCACAGTTACCATCACTGTCTATGGGAGAATATGCTGTGACAGTGCTGCCGCTCTCACAGTTGCCATCATTGTCTATGGTAGAATATGCTGTGACAGTGCTCCCGCTCTCACAGTTACCATCATTGTCTATGGTAGAATATGCTGTGAGAGTGCTCCCTCTCTCACAGTTACCATCACTGTCTATGGGAGAATATGCTGTGAGAGTGCTCTCTCTCTCACAGCTACCATCACTGTCTATGTGAGAATATGCGGTGAGAGTGCTCCCTCTCTCACAGTTACCATCACTGTCTATGGGAGAATATGCTGTGACAGTGCTGCCGCTCTCACAGTTACCATCACGGTCTATGGGAGAATATGCTGTGACAGTGCTCCCGCTCTCACAGTTACCATCACTGTCTATGTGTCAGGGTACCTGTAGTCTCTACCCCTGAGACGGGTAGAGACTTAGACGTTTTTCCATCCAGACGGCATGATTCTCCCGTTCCTCGCGGTCCCCTCGCGCATGTAAACGCCGGCCGCGAGAGAACTATGCCTTTTTGTAACGTGACGCTCAATAGTCGACGTCATGACGCTATTCTAGCCCGACCTGTCAGTCAAATCCCGGACACGAATCAGGTCTCGGCGGAGGCGTGATTAGTCTCTAGAACCAGGGTATTTAAGGGAGCTCTCAGCATTTGCTCATTGCCCTGTCGTGGTTCTAGCCAGCCTAGTCACACAGTGCTCTTGTATACTCCTGTCTTTTGGTTCTGACCCGGCTTTGTTATTACTTACCTGTCTTCTCTGTTATCCTTGACCCGGCTTGTCTCTCGCTTACCTGTCTTCTCGTTCCCTCGACCTCGGCTTGTCCCTGACCATTCTATACGTAGTATTACATTAAGTCCGGCCATTCTAAGGTCCGGTATACGTATCTGCTACTCTTTGTACTCTGCGTGTTGGATCCCTGTCCCGATCCTGACACTATGTGAGAATATGCTGTGACAGTGCTCCCTCTCTCACAGTTACCATCACGGTCTATGGGAGAATATGCTGTGACAGTGCTCCCGCTCTCACAGTTACCATCATTGTCTATGGTAGAATATGCTGTGACAGTGCTCCCGCTCTCACAGTTACCATCACTGTCTATGGGAGAATATGCTGTGACAGTGCTCCCGCTCTCACAGTTACCATCACTGTCTATGGGAGTATATGCTGTGACAGTGCTCCCGCTCTCACATTTACCATCACTGTCTATGGGAGAATATGCTGTGACAGTGCTCCCTCTCTCACAGTTACCATCACAGTCTATGGGAGAATATGCTGTGACAGTGCTCCCGCTCTCACAGTTACCATCATTGTCTATGGTAGAATATGCTGTGACAGTGCTCCCGCTCTCACAGTTACCATCACTGTCTATGGGAGAATATGCTGTGACAGTGCTCCCGCTCTCACAGTTACCATCACTGTCTATGGGAGAATATGCTGTGACAGTGCTCCCTCTCTCACAGTTACCATCATGGTCTATGGGAGAATATGCTGTGACAGTGCTCCCGCTGTTACCGTTTCCATCACGGTCTATGGGAGAATATGCTGTGACAGTGCTCCTTCTCTCACAGTTACCATCATTGTCTATGAGAGAATATGCTGTGACAGTGCTCCCGCTCTCACAGTTACCATCACGGTCAATGAGAGAATATGCTGTGACAGTGCTCCCTCTCTCACAGTTACCATCACTGTCAATGGAAGAATATGCTGTTACCGTTACCATCACGGTCTATGGGAGAATATGCTGTGACAGTGCTCCCTCTCTCACAGTTACCATCATTTTCTACAGGAGAATATGCTGTGACAGTGCTCCCGCTCTCACAGTTTCCATCACTGTCTAAGGGAGAATATGCTGTGACAGTGCTCCCTCTCTCACAGTTACCATCACGGTCTATGGGAGAATATGCTGTGACAGTGCTCCCGCTCTCACAGTTACCATCATTGTCTATGGTAGAATATGCTGTGACAGTGCTCCCGCTCTCACAGTTACCATCACTGTCTATGGGAGAATATGCTGTGACAGTGCTCCCGCTCTCACAGTTACCATCACTGTCTATGGGAGAATATGCTGTGACAGTGCTCCCTCTCTCACAGTTACCATCATGGTCTATGGGAGAATATGCTGTGACAGTGCTCCCGCTGTTACCGTTTCCATCACGGTCTATGGGAGAATATGCTGTGACAGTGCTCCTTCTCTCACAGTTACCATCATTGTCTATGAGAGAATATGCTGTGACAGTGCTCCCGCTCTCACAGTTACCATCACGGTCAATGAGAGAATATGCTGTGACAGTGCTCCCTCTCTCACAGTTACCATCACTGTCAATGGAAGAATATGCTGTTACCGTTACCATCACGGTCTATGGGAGAATATGCTGTGACAGTGCTCCCTCTCTTACAGTTACCATCATTTTCTACAGGAGAATATGCTGTGACAGTGCTCCCGCTCTCACAGTTACCATCACTGTCTATGGAAGAATATGTTGTGACAGTGCTCCCTCTCTCACAGTTACCATCATGGTCTATGGGAGAATATGCTGTGACAATGCTCCCTCTCTCACAGTTACCATCACTGTCTATGGGAGAATATGCTGTGACAGTGCTGCCGCTCTCACAGTTACCATCATTGTCTATGGGAGAATATGCTGTAACAGTGCTGCCGCTCTCACAGTTACCATCATTGTCTATGGTAGAATATGCTGTGAGAGTGCTCCCTCTCTCACAGTTACCATCACTGTCTATGGGAGAATATGCTGTTAGAGTGCTCCCTCTCTCACAGTTACCATCACTGTCTATGGGAGAATATGCGGTGAGAGTGCTCCCTCTCTCAAAGTTACCATCACTGTCTATGTGAGAATATGCTGTGACAGTGCTCCCTCTCTCACAGTTACCATCACTGTCTATGGGAGAATATGCTGTGACAGTGCTCCCACTCTCACAGTTACCATCATTGTCTATGGTAGAATATGCTGTGACAGTGCTCCCGCTCTCACAGTTACCATCACTGTCTATGGGAGAATATGCTGTGACAGTGCTCCCGCTCTCACAGTTACCATCACTGTCTATGGGAGAATATGCTGTGACAGTGCTCCCGCTCTCACAGTTACCATCACTGTCTATGGGAGAATATGCTGTGACAGTGCTCCCTCTCTCACAGTTACCATCACGGTCTATGGGAGAATATGCTGTGACAGTGCTCCCGCTCTCACAGTTACCATCACTGTCTATGGGAGAATATGCTGTGACAGTGCTCCCGCTCTCACAGTTACCATCACTGTCTATGGGAGAATATGCTGTGACAGTGCTCCCTCTCTCACAGTTACCATCACAGTCTATGGGAGAATATGCTGTGACAGTGCTCCCGCTCTCACAGTTACCGTCACTGTCTATGGGAGAATATGCTGTGACAGTGCTCCCGCTCTCACAGTTACCATCACTGTCTATGGGAGAATATGCTGTGACAGTGCTCCCGCTCTCACAGTTACCATCACTGTCTATGGGAGAATATGCTGTGACAGTGCTCCCTCTCTCACAGTTACCATCACGGTCTATGGGAGAATATGCTGTGACAGTGCTCCCGCTCTCACAGTTACCATCACTGTCTATGGGAGAATATGCTGTGACAGTGCTCCCGCTCTCACAGTTACCATCACTGTCTATTGGAGAATATGCTGTGACAGTGCTCCTTCTCTCACAGTTACCATCACGGTCTATGGGAGAATATGCTGTGAATGTGCTCCGTCTCTCACAGTTACCATCACAGTCTATGGGAGAATATGCTGTGAATGTGCTCCCGCTCTAACAGTTACTATCACTATCTCTGTAATGTAATTATTTACTATCGAATTACTAGGAATTCAATATGAATTCTAATTGAAATAAAAATTTTTGCCAAAAATAATCCAAATCAAGTGTGGTTTTAGAATGGCTTAAATTTGAAACACACTTTGAATTCCCTGTAATTTCCCCTAAATGTCTCCTTGCCGCACAATTTTGTTTTAAAAAAAGTTATTTTTAAAGTTCCTGTCTCTTCGACTAAGTCCGTTTTATAAAATAAAATGTTTTATTTACCGCTAATCCTCTGCTGATGATATAGGATTGAGAACAAATGGCTCATCCACCATTGTCACCACACACAGCCAAGCCAATGCTTCTCATCTAGAACCATCAAATCCAGTGCATTAGCTGCGTTCATTGACATCATACATTGTGATGAAGCCAATCGGGAAGTATTTTAAGGAGTCAGAGACCGTAGTAGCTGCCAGCAATGTGTTACATTGTGAGATAAAAGGGGCAAAACTGCTGCATGGAGATGACTTTTGTGTTTAGAGTGTCCCTTTAACTCTTTGCTGACTCCTGTCCTGCGTGTAGATTGTCAGCTTTTCGTGGGGGTTGCAGATGATTTTAACACTCCTCTCACGGGGACCTTTGGGTGTAGATTGAGTGCTAATGTAGTGATAATTTAATGCATCATAATTATGGAAATTAGAATTAGTATGCTGTGAATTTTGCACAGCTATTAATTGAATGATCATGCAAGGTTCACAGAATACATTTTATTTTTTTGAACACTCTTCTGAATCCAGCTCATTATAATTTATGTGTTGATTTTTTTATTTTTTTTTATTTTGTCAATGTAGACTTTTAGTGACGCCAATATCATGCAACATCACTGTGCCAGGCAGTGCTGGCTACTAAATGCTAGTTAATAAAAGTTCTCTGCTGCCCTCTTGTGTTGTGTATTTGCATTGCAGTTTTGATATAGATGTTTGTTTTTTTTAAGATTGTATGTGTTGTTTTTTGTTATTTTTTTCTCTTAGTGAATAGACTGTCACTATTACTAAGATTCTCATCGCACTTCATTTTAAAACTCCATATATTTTCAGATCTTATATTATTTTTAAATCTGTAACTGTTTTCAAGATTTATAGTTAGCGAATATTTACCCATACCTTCCAAAAGTGCTAGTTGCATGGGTAGGATCTGCATGGCTGAATGCCAAGGTGTTTTTAACTTATTGTCCACTCAGGTACATATTTGTTTACTATCCCCCCAAGTTATTTATCCATCTATCCATTCATCCTTTCATCCAAAAATCACCTATCTATCTATCTATCTATTTATCCATTCATCCATAAATCATCTATCGATCTATCTATATATCCATTCATTCATAAATCATCTATCGATCTATCTATATATCCATTCATCCATAAATCACTTATCTATCTATCTATCTATCCATTCATCCATAAATCATCTATTTATCCATCCATAAATCACCTGTCTATCTATCTATCTATCAATCACCTGTCTGTCTGTCTGTCTGTCTATCTATCTATCTATTTGAAATCTGTCTATCTATCTATCTATTTGAAATCTGTCTATCTATCTATCTATCCATTCATCCATAAATCACCTATCTATCTATCTATCTATCTATTCATCCATAAATCACCTATCTATCTATCTATCTATTCATCCATAAATCACCTATCTATCTATCTATCCATTCATCCATAAATCACCTATCTATCTATCTATCTATCCATTCATCCATAAATCATCTATCTATATATCTATCTATTTATCTATTTGTGTGTATGTAAACTGACAATATCGTAAAGACAGATGAGAGTGCATTCGTAAAGTAGACAAGGCAACGTTGGGGTTGTGTGAATTACTGTCAGTTTAGATGTATAATGAATGTAACTGTTGCTTGGATTGAGTACGTGTGTGAACTATGAGCTATCCACTCATACCACAATTCTATTTATTAAAATATTTTATTTAAAAACAAATTGATGACGCCATTAAAATAATAACTCAACTAGAATGGTATACCAGGTGTGTCCAGCCGCAGCCTGACACAGAGACTAGTTACCTGTCCTGTTCCTTCCATCAGGTCCCTGCTTTACTTTTTGTGTTGAGTTTGAGGAAGCTCATTATCTGATTAAAGATAGAAATCATAAACCTTGACTGGCAATGTACACACCAGGTTATTTTATGTATTTGTGTGTGTATAAATATGTATACATTGTTTTAATTTTTAAAATGCTGGGAAATGTTTGAATTTAAGAAAAATACATTGTTTTAGTTTATCTTTTTTTTTTTTTTTTTTTTTTTTTTTTATGAAAACCAACATTGATAAAATCCTGAATGCACATTGTAATGAAATGGTCCATGCGTAACTATGGACAGTGTTAGATCACTGGAGATGTTTGTGAATTGCATTTCCTGGCTGAGCATCACGAGAAATGTTGGCAAACATCTACAATACCAAGGATAGTCTTTAATGAGTGTTAACCTGATAACACTGTCTGTAAATATTTATTTTCTGGCTGTGATTGACCTTGTTTGTCTCTGCTCCTTCCTTGTAGGTGATATCAGTTGCAAGGGGATGACAGAGCGCATTCACAGCATCAACCTTCACAACTTCAGCAATTCCGTGCTCGAGACACTAAACGAGCAGCGCAACCGTGGCCACTTCTGTGACGTGACGGTGCGTATCCACGGAAGCATGCTGCGGGCCCACCGCTGCGTGCTGGCCGCTGGGAGTCCATTTTTCCAGGACAAACTGCTCTTAGGATACAGTGACATCGAAATCCCCTCCGTGGTGTCTGTCCATGCCGTGCAGAAGCTGATTGACTTCATGTACAGCGGAGTGCTGCGGGTCACACAGACCGAGGCCCTTCAGATCCTAACAGCTGCCAGCATTCTGCAGATAAAAACTGTCATAGACGAGTGCACGCGAATTGTCTCACAAAATGTAGGAGGGGTGTACGCCCTGATACAGGACTCTGGCCAGGAGACACCCAGAGGAACTCCAGAATCTGGAACATCTGGGCAAAGCAGTGACACCGAATCTGGCTACCTGCAGAGTCACCGGCAGCACAGCG
This sequence comes from Pelobates fuscus, assembly GCF_036172605.1. Lineage (NCBI taxonomy): Eukaryota > Metazoa > Chordata > Amphibia > Anura > Pelobatidae > Pelobates > Pelobates fuscus. The sequence continues at coordinate 14,782,258 of NC_086317.1, read as the reverse complement.
TAGACAGGATCTACTCTGCTTTGTACACATGCTCCATGCAGAATGGCAGTGGAGAGCGTTCCTTTTACAGTGGTGCTCTTGTAAGCCACCATGAGACTGCTATAGGGCTACCTAGACAACGTCATATGGAGGAACCTAGCTGGATCACACGCATTCACGAACGCTCCCAAAGGATGGAGCGATATCTCTCCACGACTCCAGAGACCAGCCATTGCCGAAAGCAGCCTCGCCCGCTCCGAATTCAGAAACCACCGGATGATATACACATCAAGCAAGAGGTGGAGGACGACTATGACTACTATGGCCAACAAAGACTGCAGGGCATAGAGCGAAATGAGTCGGAAGAGTGCACTGAAGACACTGATCAAGCTGAAGGCACAGAAAGCGAACCGAAAGGGGAGAGCTTTGACTCTGGAGTAAGCTCATCAATTGGCACAGAGCCCGACTCTGTAGAGCATCAGTACATGCCTGTTCTCAGCCGAGAGTGTCAGCAGGAACCTTCCCAAGCAGAGTCCAAATATTTATCTTCAGAATGCATGGAAAACCAGAACCAACAGCACTTGGATAACAGCTCTTCCTCCCCGGAGAGGAGCAACAATGTTGATATGGACAGCACAGTGGTCAGTGTTAATAATAGCACCGAAAAGGAGGTCATAAAGACTTCTGTCTCACAAGCTTTGCCAACCACTCAGATCTACTTACGCCCAACAGAAACACACACCAGCAATTTAAGAATGCCAATAACCCTGACCAGTAATACCCAGGTCATTGGCACAGCTGGCAACACCTACCTTCCCACTCTCTTTACAACACAGGCAGCAGGGAGTGGGCCCAAACCTTTTCTTTTCAGCTTGCCCCACACTATACCTGGGCAGCAAACCCAGTTTGTGACAGTTCCCCAAAGTGGATTATCTACATTTGCTACCCAGCTTCAAACACCTCCACCTCAAGTAGGACACAGCACAGCAAGTGGACAGGGAGAAAAGAAGCCTTACGAATGCACCCTCTGCAACAAAACATTCACCGCCAAGCAGAACTACGTAAAGCACATGTTTGTACACACAGGTAAGTCTTTGCAGGACAGCCTCCAGCATCCAGGAGGTAACTGAGCCTAACAGATCCTAGCTCTTAAAATATTTTGTATAGCTCCTAAATAATGCATGATAATGACCAACCACAATCAGGGATGGATTTTCATTCCAGGTGCCGGCAGGAACAGAATTCTTAAACGTGCCCCTACCTTCCTTCCCTTCCTGAGAGCCAGAAACTATATTTCTGACTCACTCCCTTTGCAAACAGAAAAAGAAAAATTTAGCAGCTAGAAAATTGCCGTGATGCTCTTAACGTGACCTTTCATCATGGGCAAATTTACGTTTCAGACTCCTGTACACACTAAGGCCTCGATTTAATATTATTGGTTTAACTTTTCGAATTATTAAAGTCTACAGGAATGTTTGTAGATAAATCATTCGAAAAGTTTATCCAAAAATATTAAATAATGTGAAAAGCGTATTAGAGATATGCATGGGTGAAGATTTTCTTTTGTATCGATTCAAGTCATTAATTTTCTAATTTCTAAGTTTGTCTAAAATTCTGAAATTTTTGATTCGGGATGAAGCGAAATTTTGAGACCGTTATTCCTATTATTCCAAAAAATGCCAAATTAGGGCACTGTTCAGCAGGTAGTTCCCTGATTTGGTAATATTAAAAATGGTATCCCCCAAATAGGGTACCAAGGCCCTGATTTAACCCCTTCACTACCAAGCACTTTTTGATAAAATATTATTATTTTTAAAAAGTATTAGTTTATCATTTATTTGAAGCAAGTGAGGCATCTAAACATATATAACACAGAAATTTGTGTATAGATTGCTTTGCAGACAAACTTCAAAAATATGTAAATTTACAAAAAAAACGTATTTTTCAATTATTAGTTTATCATTTATAAAAAATATTTGAGAAAGGAAAACCTTCGGACAGTACACAGTGTCCTCTATCCTGTAATATTTCACCCAGGGTCTGAAATGTTAGTATAAAACCAAAAATGCTATTTTTCTTACATACAGTAGCAGTGACAAAAATAGATAAATAAAAATAGTCAAAAACCTTGTTAGTAGGTATTTGTAATGACCATGAAGGCATTAATTGTAGTGGAGATTACTAAAAAATTGCAACAGAATGTAAAAATAATGTCTGGATTTGAGTATAATACTCATACACTGTAAATACAGTTAAATCGTATATTTTTTAATGGAGGTATTTAAAACTGCTGTAGCAATCTGTAACATCTGAAACGCTGGTGTAATGCTGACAGTGACATGGTAGATTCCATTCACTCCTTCAACCCCCCCCCATTATACTTAGCGCTTATTAGTTTTCCACATGATTCCAATCTGTTAGGAAAACTTCCCAAATTATGTATCTACAAAAATTCCCAAAGACTTTAATGGTGACGTCTGTAGAAATATAATTTGGAATGTTTTCAAACAGTATTTAACGTTTGGAGAGCTTGTTAAATCGAAGGTCTATCTGCTATCTGCTAAACACAACTGAAAGATCTGAATTAACCCCTTAGTGACCAGACCATTTTTTAATGTTCTTACCGTTTGGGACCAGGGCTATTTTTCCATTTCTGCGGTGTTTGTGTTTAGCTGTAATTTTCCTCTTACTCATTTACCCTACCCACACGTATTATATACCGTGTTTCTCGCCATTAGATGGTCTTTCTGAAGATACCATTATTTTTATGATATCGCATAATTTACTATTAAAAAAATAAAATATGATAAAACCATTTTAAAAAATACACTTTTTCGAACTCAAAATCTGTTACGCATCTTAAACCGTCAAAAAACACCCGTGCTAAATAATCACAAAACTTTGTCCTGAGCTTAGAAATCCCCAATGTTAACATGTTCTTAGATATTTTTTTTTGCAATTATAGAGCTATATCTACAAGTAGGACATTGCTGTTTCAAAATATATATTTTTGAAATTTATCAATAGTGACATTGTAACACTGTTATCTGTCATAAATCTCTGAATCACACCTCACATGTACATATTTTTTTTAAAGTAGACCACCCAGGGTATTCAAAATGGAGTATGTCCAGTCTTTTTTAGTAGCCACTTAGTCACAAATACTGGCCAAAGTCAGCATTTATATTTGTTTGTGTGTTAAACATGCAAAAAACAATAATGAACACTTTGGCCAGTGTTTGTGACTAAGTGGCTACTAAAAAAGACTGAAGATACCCTATTTGCAAAACCTTGGGTTGTCTTCTTTTGCAAATGGTATGCCATCATGTGGGTGATTCACATTCCCAGGCTACCATACGCTCTCAAAGGCAACATAACCAATCTGGCAAATTTCAATGTGAAAAAACAGAAAATCAAGCCTTATATTTGACACTGTAACTTTCAAAAACACTATAAAACCTGCACATGGGGGGTACTGCTATATTCGGGAGACTTCGCTGAACACAAATATTAGTATTTCAAAACAGTAAAACGTATCACAACAGAGATATCATCAGTGAAAGTGCCGTTTGAGTGTGAAAAATGCAAACAATTTCAAAAATGTCACTGATTTTTATAATCGCTTATATGTTTTACTGTTTTGAAACCCTAATATTTGTGTTCAGCAAAATCTCCTGAGTAACCCCCATGTACAGGTTTTCGGGTGTCATTGAAAGTTACAGCCTGGGTTGTCAGGCAGGTCCCTCAAATTGCAATCAATAAAATTACTTATTTATGTAAACATATTACATAAATATGCATGTAGAATTTAAATATATATACATATTTATATATTTGAAGTCTACGTGTATATTTATGTAATTATGTATATGGATATAAATATATATATATATATATATATACGTCCCAGGTCCCAGCACTCGATGCTCCCTGTCTTTTAATGCTCCGGTACTGTCTCCAACCAAATTGTATACGATACCAGTAGAGAGCACTCAGGAGTCTTTCAAAGTAAATTTCATCTGTTGCTTTTTTGAGCAATTACAAATTCACACAACGTTTCAGTCTGTATACAGCGGGAAACGTCGACTGGAACGTTGTGTGAATTTGTAATTGCTCAATAAAGCAACAGATGAAATTTACTTTGAAAGACTCCTGAGTGCTCTCTACTGGTAGCGTGTATATATATAGTATATAGAATCATGTGTATTAATTTGGTATCTTTAAATACTGCAATCCCACATAAGAATACCAAATTAGAGATTAATGTGCCCAGCAGATGGCTCCCTAATTTGGTATCCTTTGAATGGCAATGCCAGGAAATTGGGGAGCTATTAATTAAACCGTGAAAGAGCAAAATTAAGAAAAAGTCCTTTTTTATATTTGACTTTTTCAGTATATATATATATATATGTATGTGACGGACCGCCTGGCACCCCAACCAGATACCTCCGTCAATCGATGCTCCTAGTGCTTTCTGAGGGCTCCAAGCACTCCACCAGACACCATAAGCACTGCAGATCCTTACTTTCAGTGATGCAGCTGAGCCGGGGTCTCGCCGTCCTTCACCCACCCTGGACCCAAGACCAGGATCCAGCTCCCAGTGGGTAGACCTCTCCTCCTCCAGAGAGCGTAGCAGGAACAAGCTCTTACAAGAGCTTAGTGATTATACTCAGGGGAGTATAGTGATTATAGCAATCCCCAGAGTGTAGTTTTTCAATACCCCAAACATGAGCCAGAACTTCATGAAGGGGTAAAACAGGTCTATTTAATGGAAGCCACAGTTGGCCTTTTATGCAAGTCCCCATGCAAGGGAACACCCACGTGGACCTTTTGGGGGCAGGATGACAATTATTACAAGCCAATAATTATGCAGTACAGTAGGTGACACTGATCCTTCCCCTCATCCTTGGAGATAATTGAGTCAAGTCCTGTAGGTAACACAATTATCTCCAGGCAGAATAACACACATTTTTGCAAAGTATGAAAAGTACCCCAAAACATAACATATCCCCATATCCCCATGATAGCCCTGATCTGGATGAACAACATATCCAAAAATCACCCAGATCAGAGCAGGGGTTCAGGAAATTCCTGGAAGTCTCTTTTGACCGACTGCACGCATGGTTTCATGCCCAAAATAGTTCCAGAGAATTAGGCTGTGCGGCTGGTCTATTTAAAACAGTCAAAGTAAAGTTCAAATAGTCGAACAGAGCCATTCCTGCCCAGAGTCAGTGAGTGTATCTGGTTCGGTAGATTATTTCTACCAAACAGCGATTTGTTTGTGCAGTTCTAGTCGAACCTAGCTGGAGGTAGAAGTCCCAGCGTTGTTTGTGCCGTCGAGTGTCTGATTTGAGTTCCATGAACTCGACGATAAAACACCGCTGAACACGTTCGGCTAAACAAGATGGCCACCGCCATGTGTTCGACTATACGAACGATGACCACCCAGCTGCTCGCCAATTTGGCTGTAGTTAACTACCAGCCTGGGAGGTAAATGAGCTGCACACTCCGCTTGCGTGTGGTCCGACTGTCCGACTTACTTTATTCACCATACTCTTCTAGTGTAGGCCCACTTCATTTACTGGCCTACAGCATATGTCGGTTTCGGCACACCTCAACCGACTTTTTCCTATCACAGGTTTGCTAACAACAATCTTACTTCATATCATAATCAATGTTGCCCCGAACACAAATATAAATATGTGCAATAATCATGCCACACCTGTGAGGTGGATGGATTTGCTCGGCAAAGGAGAAGTGCTCACTAACACAGATTTAGACAGATTTGTGAACAATATTTGAGAGAAATAGGCCTTTTGTGTACATAGAAAAAGTCTTAGATCTTTGAGTTCAGCTCATGAAAAATGGGGGCAAAAACAAAAGTGTTGCGTTTATAAATTTGTTCAGTATATATATATATATATATATGTATGTATTTATCATGACAAATACCGGTACTTTTCAATCCGCAGCCTCGTCTTTAAAATGTAAATGACAAGTGTATCAGCACTTTATCTAATTATTAATGCAGTGCACTAAAGGTATATATTAAGGCATAGCCTGTAATTGTGTGAGGGATTACCTGGCTATAAAAACTCATCCCCTTCCATTACAGAACCGTCACCGCTGGGTTCATCCCCCCCACCTCTCCCCTTTATTACAATTCAGTGGGTGGGCCCTCTTTATCACAGGCCCACCCAATATGTCGGTACCAGCACACCACAACCGACTTGTGCTTTCTACTACGTGCTCATTATTACGGCTTATGCCCCCAACTACAAATATATATACAGTGTTTTCCCCAACACCCAAAACGAAATCAAAGAAATGTGTTTCTGTGAACTTCAAAATGTATCAACACCATTCACCTAATGGAAAAATAGGGTTTACCCACACACAATTAATGTATATATATATATATATCCACACAGTGCAATAAAACAGCAATAATGGTATACTTATATCACAAATCACAAGGAGTACTTACAGAATGGAATGAATCCTCCTCATTAAATTAATGCGATTTGCTTTCATTCCATGTTAATCTGTGTCAGGATAACCTTGTTCAGTAGTCCTCCTTCCAGTCAGCTACTAAACATAGCCTATAAGGCTATACATAAAACCTTTTTATTTTAATTTTATTTTAATGTGGAAAATGGTTTATATTTTTAGGAACAGTCCTTGATGTGAAGTTGTATAAATCCCTTGGAAATGCAGTTATTAAAGGGATATATACAGCACCAAAACAACTTTATCTTAATTAAGCAGTTTTGGTGTGTTGGTCAATTCTCTGCCATTTAGGAGTTAAATCACTTTTATTTCTGTCCATGCAGTCCTAACCACACCTCCCCTGTCAGTGACTCACAAAGCCAACATCCAGATCTTACAGCACAGTGTGTTCAATTTAGATATTTTTATCTCCTGCTCTGTTAATTTAACTTGAATCACAGACAGGAGGCTGCTGCAGGCAGGATATTAACAAAGCAAGATGTAAGAAATTCTATATTAAAATCAAGAGATAAGGAATTCTAACTTAAACACATTGTGCAATAAAGGAAGTTTAAACATTGGATCTCTCTTTACAGGAAGTGTGCAGAGAGACCATGTAGGTCACATACAGGGGAGGTGTGGCTAGGGCTGCATAAACAAGGTGATTTAACTCCTAAATGGCAGATAATTGAACAGTGAGAATACAGGGGCATAATCTATACACCAAAACTGCTGAGCTAAAGTTGTGTGGTGCATAGAGTGTCCCTTTAAGAAGGAGAAAATATATCCACCAAGCTAATAATTTAAACATCTGTGGGGGTGGGGGGGGGGGAGGAGGAAGTGCTGGCATTGATAGCATGACAGCTTTAAACGAGGACACCAAAGATGTTTATACCTTTAGATATACTTAAACCTAAGGGCATCTGCAATTCACCCAAATTGTAGCAAAGTGAATTACCTATCAATCAGTTATTTGTTAGTTTCTAAAAGTCATCACTTGGAATATCAGTTTAATATATATAAATATAAAAAGCCTTTAACATGAAATATCAAAGTCTAGTTATCTATAAGAGCATTGTTGATCTCTAATTTGCAGTTTTGTAGAATTTAGTGCCTGGAGATGGTTCCTTCAAGCCTGTGAGAACGAGGTACTGCAGGGCCATCTTTAACGCGGGGAAACTGCCCCGGGCCCAGTTACTCCTGGGGGGCACAAAGCAGCTGCACCGTGGGCCCTGCTGGCCTCAACCATTTCTCCCCCCCTCCGGCCTGTAACCCGCACACTAAGGAGGCCCACCAGGTGGCTCATGCACTAAGGGCCACCCGGTGGGCTTCTGTCAACAGGGACCCGGATGCGCGCTGAGGCGCTTTAACAGCGCGACCGGGCCCCTTGCTTTTTGGTGGCTGGCTGGGAGGAAGTGACTGCCGCGCGTCACTTCCTCCCACAAAGAGAGGAGCATGTGCCGGGAGACGAGTAGGCAGAGTGGAGGGGGGCTTGCCTAGAGAGCCAGACCCCAACTCCCAACACCTTCAGCCACCAGCAGGGAAGCCAGCCTTCAAGGTAGAAAATTGGAGGGTGGGTTTAAAAGTGTAAATTGTGTGTGTGTGTGTGTGTGTGTCAGTATGTCTGTCAGTGTGCGTATATCTGTGTGTGTCAGTAGGTCTGTCAGTGTGTGTCAGTATATGTGTCTGTGTGTGTCAGTATGTCTGTATGTGTGTCAGTATGTCTGTCAGTGTATGTGTGTTAGTATGTCTGTATGTGTTGTTATATCTGTGTGTTTGTGTCAGTATGTCTGTCAGTGTGTGTGTCAATATGTCTGTCAGTGTGTGTGTGTTTGTGTTTCAGTGTCTGGCAGTGTTGTGTGTCAGTATGTCTGTCAGTGTGCGTCAGTATGTCTGTGTGCGTGTGTCAGTTTGTCTGTCTCTATATGTGCCAGTATCTCTGTTAGTGTAAGTGTGTATATATGTGTGTGTATCTGTATGAAGTTGTGTGTATCTCTGTGTGTTTTGGTGTATCTATGTGTGTATGTCTGTGTATTTGCATGTGTGTCAGGTTGTGTATCTGTGTGTCAGTGTGTATATGTGTCTGTACATCTACATATGTGCCAGTGTATATATCGGTGTGTCTGCATGTGTTTCAGTGTGTATATATCTGTGTGTGTGTGTGTATATATGTGCATACATCTCAGCATTCACACACTAACACTACACACAAATACATCCCTGCATTCAAACTTCAACACTACGTACAAACACACGTCTGTGTTACACACCAAAATTATATGTAAATACACCCCTGCATTAAAAATCCAACACTACACATAAATACATGCTTGCAGTCACGCCAACACCACATACAAACATACTCCATACAAAAACCTGTTTACATTCAAACACACAAAAACTGCTTAGTGCTAAATACAAACCTGCAAACATGGGTAAATGGTAGAGCCCCAGCTGTCAATGCATTTCTGGAGTTGCATCTACCTTTTAAACATCCTTGCAATAGGGAGGCCCAAAAATTATTGCACCTCTCTACTTTAGGTTGCCACTGCGTTGGGGTTGAGGACGTGATTGCACGCCTGGGGAGGGGGGACAGGGTCCAGGGGGAACCAAGCAAATGCTTTGCCCAGTGTCCAGTCAATATTAAAGACGGCCCTGGTACTATGGATTTGCAAACTTCATATTAGCATCCTGGAAGCTTTAAGGAACATTTTCCTATCACTGAATTCTACAAATCTGCAGTTTATGGTCCAGCAATGCTCTTATAGCTCACTAGACATTGGGCTGTTATGTTTGTGTCTTACTGTGTGAACCATTTTAAGCTACATTTATGACATTGTATTTATTTACATCTTGATTATTGTTTTTATTTACTCTGAACTGATACAATATACACATTAGATATGTAATTGTGTTTTGTTACCAGCTCTGTGAGTTGTAGTTGCCTTCACATAAACGTTTAGTGTTCCTGCATCATTTGTCTTGTTTGTACTGATAGACTAGGTGGCATTTTATTTTTACTAGGTGGCAGCAGGACAAGTGTGTTTTCATTGCCCCTTAAACTGTATTATGTTTGTATTCTATACCAGACTAATTCTTAGTCTTTGTTTATTTTCTTTTATCTGACACTTTTGAATAGGAGAAAAGCCCCACCAATGCAGCATCTGCTGGAGGTCCTTCTCGTTAAAGGATTATCTAATCAAACATATGGTGACGCACACTGGCGTGAGGGCCTATCAGTGTAGTATCTGCAACAAGCGCTTCACCCAGAAGAGCTCCCTCAATGTGCACATGCGCCTCCATCGGGGTGAAAAATCCTATGAGTGCTACATTTGCAAGAAAAAGTTCTCTCACAAAACCCTGCTCGAAAGGCATGTGGCTCTCCATAGTGCTACCAATGGAACTGCCAGCATCCCAGTCCCTGTTCCATCTACAGGTTCAACGCCAGGTTCAGCTCAGGCTCCTGTTTCCATCCCAGGACAGGGGTTGCCTTCAGCTCCCACTATGGCTCTAGGTCCAGTCTTGCCTTCAGCTCCAAATATGGTTTCAGGCACGGCCTTGCCTCCAGCCTCCAGTATGGTTCAAGCCTCGGTCTTGCCTTCAGCTCCCAGTATAGTACAAGCTCCAGTCTTGCCTCCAACTCCTAATATGGGTCAAGCCCCGGCCTTGCCTCCAGTTCCCAGTATGGTTCCATCTCCGGTCTTGCCTTCAGCTCCCAGTATGGTTCCAGCTCCGGTGTTGTCTCCAGCTTCAGTTCATGCCACCGCTCCAGTCTTGGCTCCAGCTCCAGCCTTAGTTCCAGCTCCAGTTTTGGTCTCTGCTTTAGCACCGACCCCATCACTGGCTCCAGCCCTGACCCCTGCATCAACTCCTGGTCCTCTACTTGTCCCTCGTCCTGGGCCTGCAAGTAATGGGGCCATACCATGCCCTGAGGGAACAACGTACGTTTGCTCAGTCTGTCCAGCTAAGTTTGACCAAATGGAGCATTTTAACGACCATATGAGAATGCACGTTTCAGACGGATAAATATCATCCATTCTTACGAACAAAAACAAACAAAAGCTATGGCACTAGAATTTAAGATTTTTGTTTTAATCTTTAGTATTTTTTCTGTTTGTTTTTTGTTTTTGTTTTGTTTAGTTTTTTGGCATTTTGTACTACATGAAGAACTGTATTGCCTGCTGGTACATTACATTTCCGGAGAGTGGGTGAATATATATATCTATATATATCAAGATATATAACCTGCGTATATATTTTATCCAGTCTCCCTCAGATGGTGGCCTTAAGGCCTGGTAGAAATACCTGAATTTCCACTGGTTGGAATTCAAGCTACTGGCCTCTAAATACAACCCTTCTTTGAGAAAAAAAAGACAAAAAAAAACAACAAAAAAAGACAAAAGAAAACTCTTGAAAAAAAAATAAAAAATCCACGAAAAAGCTACAAAAATAAAAACTTAACTTTTTTTTCCACTTGTGTAGAGCACTACAAAAAAAAAACAAATAATATAAAGAAATATTAAAAAAAGGCCTACTGTCTCCTAACATGCCGCTAACAGTGTTTATTTTTTTATTTTTTTGTTTATTTTTTTTTCCCCCTTGCTTTTTAATCTGAAGGATATTCTTATGCATTTAACCGCTGGGACTTCAAAATATCTGGTTCACAGAGGAAAAACAACTCGTCAAAAAAAAAAAGTTTTATTTTTTGATGGCTGCTGCGTCATTATATGATTTTGTTTTTATTGTGATTTTATTTTTATTTGAGGGGAAGTGGGAGGGAGGTGAAGTGGAGACACAGGGTAACTGTCTGAGGCTGGCATGACATAGGTACAAATTAACACCCAGAACTGGAGTGGACAGTTAGGTAACCTTCCTTCCATTCCGGTTAATTTGTCTGCCCAGTCTGCCTACATACCCGTAATCCCTCTCTCCTTTCACCCTTCTACCCGTCCACAACTCTGTCTCTCATTTGCAGCTGAAGACCAGAAGGAAAATGGAAACACATAAAACCATACAATGGCAATGATGAAAAAAAAATTTTGGACAGTCTACAGTGAGAAGTTCAACCTACTTTCAAGTAACTCACATTTATTCATGTTATCGTTCCTGATGCAGTACAGGACAAGGACTAACCGAAAGCTTGGTGTCATAAAAACCATAAATACTTTATACATGGAACTGATATGTCAAAGACTAACACCCAAGGAATACCTGACCGCTTCTTTTAATTTTGGTATCTCCTCCTGTTTGTAAGAATTGAAGAGTAATAATGGTTCAACAGCATTAATGGAAATAAGTGAGGCAGCTGAGGGTCATAGATCTTGGCATCTCCATTGTATACGTTGACATCTCATTGGACTGGCAAGGCCCGTAAGATGTCACTAAAAACAGATTGTTCCTGAAGGTGAAATTCCATTTGAGAAGTAAAGCAAACTGTGTAATGGTGAGTTTTTCAATATGCCAAAAATGTTTTCATGGAAGATCACCAGAATGTGTCTGCCAGTGTTAGGGTTTATTGTAAAACTCAACATTACGTCTTTTGCAGCAATGTAACCATAAAGTTTTCATTGTTTTTAAGGCTGTAAAAGATAGATTCTGCTTTAGTTGACTCCAAAGGTTCAAGGTTTTGGTTACATGTAAAATAGAGGTTTCAGGACATGTCTGTAGGAGCAAGACTTCCCAAATCTACTCCGAGATTCTTCAAGAAACATCTGGTTCACAGAAAAATATTTTAATGATAAGTTGACGAGAGGCAAAAACGCCACTCGCATTGGCATTTTTTGTTCTGGATTGAACGTCTAACCTTTGATCTAGATGTACCAATGGCTGAAAATTATTTGTAAGTATTTCCCATAAGGGTATGTCGCAGGTAACATCTCACAATTCGAATCATCTAAGAAAAAAATCTATGTATAGAAATCCTCATTATTGGAGGCTTTTGTTAAAAAGAGTATAAATGAAATCTCCAATGTAAGTCTGTATAGACCTAGTGCTGCTTATATGAATACCAAGCCTACCGTTTCTGTGAATCTCCTCTATGGGTTTTTGGAATTCTTGCAAGATGCCGAGGGCATGACTCTCAAACCTATTGTATTGCGGAACCTGATAATCGAAGGATGGTGAGCAGTAATATTTTGAGCACTTTGCAAACAAGGAAACTATTAATGTCAACCTTTCAAATGCCAGACAGGTGTGCAAAGCATTGCTTTCTCCCAACCATTCCTGGCACTTAAATGGTTATATTATGTATTTTTTATGCAGCTGTTAGAAACACCATAAGTTATGCTCGGGCTGGGAGTGGATTGCATAATGAGAGAAATTGGCGGCTTTCGTTCAAGGGTGCCGCTAATTCACACTGGGAGGAGCTGTTTTTGTGGAACAGCTCTACACAGATTGGGAAATGAAGATAGTAAAAGCAAGTGATTGGAGGAAACCAAAAACCAGACAGTACAAAACCTATCTCCAAATACAAATGCCGCTTGTTTTTATTTATTTGTTTAGTCTTTGATAGCGTTTATAACTTTTTGGCTGTCATGGAGGAAATGTCAGTTGAATTGAAGCTAACACTTAGGGCAGCCAATAGGTAAGGTGATCGAGGCAATCAGAATGCAAGAAAGCGATCAAGACATAAGTTTCTAAATCAGTTCCTTCCTCTGTGTGGTCTCTGCACACCACCACTAATATTTCTTTGTGTTGTTTTTTTTCTCTTCTATATTTTATTTTGTTTGTTTACTTTTGTTGTTGCCGTTAATAATCTTTAAAACGAAAGCTTAGTTGCCTATTAGTGAACTTACCATCGACGAAAGAGGAGAAAAGCACTTTCTGCATACTTAAAAATGTATGGTGACCGAAACATGTGTCCATCGGGTGAAATGTATTCAAAACCTAGAACTGAGATCAATCAATTGATCAGACAGTTGGATCTCCAAACGCAAGATCCATACTGTGTCATTTCTTCCATGCAAGTCTCAGGCATGTCCCAATCTTCAATAAAATAATTGCTACAAATTATCACTAATCTGAATTGTTTGGAAGATCAGCCCTGTTGCAGAAATGTTTGTCAAATTCCCTTATCATGTATACAACCTTTCCATGACCCCGTAGCTGCTAATAAACACTACACTTGGGTTGGGTGGATGTTGACAATGTCAACATCCACCCAACCCAAGTGTAGTGTTTATTAGCAGCTACGGGGTCATGGAAAGGTTGTAGACCACCGGGGCATTGAAGCAAAGTATTTGTTTATAGACACCCTTCTTAAAGCTTCTTTGGCCACCTTCTTCTCTACATAGGTAAAGCACCTTCAGTGCCAGAGTCTTCAGCAGCCCTCAACAGCAGAAATGGTTTATTTTTCCTGCAAATCTGACCAGCAAGAAAAGGCAGAAACTTTGAGTTGCCTGCTCCTTTTAATCCATTACCTTGTCTGCACAATCTCAATCTTCTCCAGTGTATGTTATTGTGTTTATCGCTTCATAGTCCTTCAATTCCCTCTGACCTGCGTATTTGCTCTTTAGTTGATTGTTTTGTTTGAATGGCTATTTTTTGGTAGACTATCTCCATAGGAACGTTGTTGATGTTTAATGCTGTTTTAACGAGAGTTTATGGATATAACAGAATGCTTCCTGATTGTTGTGTTGTGGGTTTTTTTGTGCGCGCAAGGCACGTGGAGAGGAACTGTCCGCAAGCCTGGTTTTAGAATTGGAAGTATCTAGTAGTGGACACGAAGAACAGTAGGTATAGATGTATCCAGTGATGAGTCTTCCACAGTCATCACTGGAGCCCCTCTGTCCTTCAAAATACTTAGGTAACAGGGTATTTAAGAGAAGATGTTGTTAGTTTTTTATGGGTTTTTTTCGATGGTTTGGGCATTTTTTTAGTCTTTGAATGTTAAACAAAAAGTTGTATTTCAGCAACATCATCCTAAGCACTGGTTTCAAAGGTGGAATTGTCAAAATAAAATATTGAAAGACCATTATTAGTATTACCCTTAACACTAAAAATGAAAAACGTGTATGCATAGGCACATTTGTGGTGAGGATATTGAAATTGTCATTCCTGTTCTCCTTGAAATTTGATAATAGTCGTATCCCACCACCTTCTGGCACGTCATCTAATACTGGTGTGTCAGACAACCCTCTGGCTGCCTAATTGTTAAAATCCTTTGACCCAGAATAGGTATAACACAAGTAAACTCGTTCTGTGCCAATTCACCAAGCGACTCATTGAGTTCAATGGTTTTGTCATCCAAATATCTGTCACAGAGTTTTGTGAAATCTTTGTCCAATCACATACAGCACCTTTACTATGAGAACACTGAAGGACTTGATGTAAGATATTTAGCTCTCTTTCCCCTTGTTTAAAATAGAAAAAAAAAAACACTTGTGGTACACTCTGTCCTTTAAGTAGGATTGTCATATCTCTGTCTTCATAGGAGAACTGTATGATTTACTGAGGGATTCAGAATGAGGATCTATCTAGGTGCATTCTGTTATCATAAGTCTGCTAGGTGGGTACACCTAAAACATTGTTGGGATCAACATGGACAATATGGACTAGAAATCCATTAGAATTCTTTAAAATGGGCCGAGTATCTGATTTAGAATTGGAAGAAGGCAGAAGTAATTAAACTAGGAGTATTGGTGGTTTATTGGTTTTGATGATAATGGTTAGAGTTTGGCATCTAGTATAAAACAAATAAGACTTTCTATTATATGCCGATCTGTCTAGTCCATCACAGTTAAATATCTGTTGTTGTGTTTCACAAACAGTTGTTTTTGTTGGCATTCATGGAGTTGTATGGAGACCGTGGAGTGCTACCTTGGATATCTTCCTGAAGGGGCAGAAATTAAGAATCTACTTACTGTACTGCAGGTTCAGTGATCTTCCCAAAGGATAGGAATTAGAAGTCTCTCTGCGGAACTGCTGGCTCAGAGATCTTCCTAAAGTGGCAGGAATTAGATGTCCCTCTCTGCTGGACTGCTGGCTCAGAGATCTTCCTAAAAGAGCAGTAATTAGATGTCTCTATGCTCGACTGATGGTTAAGAGCTCTTTCTAAAGGGGTAGGCTGTGTTTCAATATTGTCCATACCCAGTCTATTTAAATTATTTTCGGTTATTGTAAAGAGATGATACACATTCTACAAGCCCAGTGAGTTTTTGTACCATTAATCGTTAGACATAAAACAATTGTAGCAATGACCAGCTTATTACACAGTGAATCCTTAACTCTTATGATATAAGAGTTTTAAATATAATACATTAAACTTATTTATATCTTCAAGTCACCATACTCTTTGTATTGATTATAGCCGCCTGAATGATGGTGAATAAATCACCAAATTAAATGTAATTCCATGTTTGATCAGTTAAAGATCACCTACATTGTCTTCTTAAAAAAGGAGAGAGCACAGTGACTCTGTGAAAGAACAGTGTTTCATGTCCATTTTATTGGTAGCCATCACATTGTGGATATGATGATAATGCTTTAGTTTTCATCTTAATATTCTCGATGTAGATAAGTTTAAAAAAAAATCCAAAATAGATTAATTGATTAATGTAATTTAATTAATCTCAGCATGGAGTGTGAATTACTGGAACACAAATGGCTGTAGAGAGCATGTGACATCAGTGGCCAATCAGAAATTGAGGATTTACTGGGCGCTCCCAGCTATGCTGACCAGTAGAGAGAACGTTTTATGAACACCTCTGATTATAGTACAAACTGCTAGCTAAATATTTTAGAACTGAAATGGAGTAAAGATTTTAAAATGACACAAAGCATTGTATGATTGAGCATAGAAACATGTATTTGATAACAAAGCCAATTTAATTTAAAAAAAAAAAGGCACATTCAGACCGTAGCTATTTATTAATTGCTCAATAGCTTCCACAAATTTAAAATCCTAAAAAAAGTGTTGCCTTTTTCTTGTCCTCTAGAAAATCCATCTATCCTGGCATAGCCTTGTATTGAGTCTAAGAGCTGAAGTGTCCCACAGTCTCCTGCTTTCTCATTTTCTGCCACTAGATGTCTCATTCTTTCTCAAACCTTATCTCCTCTATTACTGGATTGTCTTGTCCAGGCAGGACTACTCACTCATTATTATATCTGTGTAATTGTGTATCATTCATTACAGTCTCAATAAATGTAATTATGTTAAACTATAGTGTTAAACTATAGTGATATTATGTCCCTTTTAACATTGACAGCTTTTGAAAGGTATCATGTTCCTGATTAGAAACCATTGTACATTGTTTTCAATGTATAAAAAACAATATGAATTATTTTTTTAGAGTATACCTGGTAACTCTATTGTAGCTTTCTTGGGTTCCTTTATCCTAAATGGTCGCAGCAGGAGAATGTAGTTTATGGTTAGAATGGTTATTACCAGGTTTTTAGTAGAGTAGATGGATCTAAACACCACTACTGGTATTGACGCTCCAGGACCCAGCAATTCACTCCCAAACCCAGGAATTCTGGGACAAATCTGGTCATTTTGCCAAGTTACAGATCCCAGCTAACTTGCAAAGTAGTCATATAATTAGGTTTTCCGGGACCAGCATCCTGTGTTTGCCCTCAGACAAAGATAGAATGACGAGATGGCCCATTAGACTTCTTACAAGTTGATTATGTTTTTGCACTTTGCAAAGTGTCCCTTTGTGTTTGGTTTCTTAATTGTAAAGTTTTTGGAAAAGGTTTGAGAAAGGATATGTTGTCCTAATTTAACGATGAGCTTATATATCTTATTCTTAGCTACTCTAGTAATTTACACTTTGCTGCCAAGACAGTACAAAAAATTCAATATGATTGTGCCTGCTAATATATCAACTTATCTATCAGTTTATTAGTCATAGCTACACCACATCTTCTAACTTGAATATGCTGTAGTGAAATTGCTGCTAGTTTAAAGAAGGAGAGACTGTGTAGACTCTGACACTACACAATAAAGATTTTATCACTACAAAAAAATCATTTACACTAACTAAAACCTCACAACGAAAACAAAGAGGAAACACTTCACTCCTAACGTAAGAAACAATATGAAATTAGCTCTTGTAAAATCCAAATTGTGATTGGGACACTGGTCTGTGACAGTGTAACATTTAAAACATGCTGTTCTCTGGGAAGGTTTAGACTTGGATTTCTGATACAGCACTTGTCTTCCACGGTTAATTTGTTTATGACGTAAAAGAAGGGGTCATTTGTATTTCCTGACTTTCCACGGTTGTTTCATTTGGAAGTATGAGTTTGGCATGATTACACGGTTAAAATGGAAGTATGTGGATCTAACATGGAAATGTACCTGTTCCTAAAGAGACTCTGATAATTAATTATCCCTCTCTGAATATACGTAGACAGTTGTTCTCGCACCGTGAAGGAACGTACGTACTGCTCAGCTGACGTGACTTGCTACTTTAGAACGTACAGCCCACCGCTAATATCTTTCTAACTCATTGTCTTTCCATCCACTACCTTATTTAAGATAGAGCAATACAGGCTAGGTCCTTGTTTTCTATTGAAATGTCTCATATATTTGCACTATTATAGACAAGGGCCTCAAACTAACCATGAGCACTTGTAAGCTTACTTGTCCATTCAAACACACACTTTGTTGGCAGTCGTTGTAAACATTTGCCACTTTGCTATTATGACTCTGCTACATTTGACAGACTTTAACTCCAGCAAGGAAAGGTATTCTGTGCCTGTGCTGGCAACATTTTTTCTCTTGCATTTTCCCTTAGAGGCTATGATGAGGCTAAAAACACTAGGGGGCAGAGTTTTACAAATCTTTCGAGTTATTCGTGTTTATCATCCCGGTGGACATACAGAGAGATCATTACTATGCTCCGTACTTAAGTTAGACAATGTCTTGGACCTCTTAGAGTAATAAGCCATTTAACTGCCAGTTAATATCTGTCACCCTGCGTTATACAGAACTTAGCTTATCCACTATTGTGTGTCCCAGGGTGCAGAACTAGTGTGAATGGTAAATAGACTTAAATTCACCACTAAAAATCTACAAACACACATAGAATTATTACACATTATGAAAGATGATTGCGGGATTATAGAAGTTTTAGAGAATGCAATCAGATGTTAAATAGCAATATCTAACATGACGAGTGCAAATAGAATCCCATCCAAATCTCATCCAATGTCAGAGACTACATCTAAATGACTCCCTTTGGAACTCTTTGAATGTGCTCACCTTCAGACATGTTTCTTTGGAAAGGCGTGTCTTTTTTGCACCCATAGGTCTTCTATTCAATCCAAAAATATCTGGACCCAATGTTCCATCCCGGAACAAGCTTTGAGAATGAAACTTGTTTGAACCACATGAAAAGGTTTACAAGATTTGAATCCAATCATTCAGTGCTGCTCTGTGTCCCAGGAACTTTTTGGACATGGTTATAGATTTGTCTATATTTGGTAGATCCCGTTTTGGAGTTTCCTTACCAATGTTCTTCTGTGAGTGCTTTCCAACGTTTGTAAGTTTGCTCTATGCCTTTTGTTTGTTTTTTGTTGTGTTCATTATTGCACTAAGTTTGACTGCACTGCATCGTACTACTGACAAGTGATTGCACATGCCGAGAGACAAATAAGCAAAAGGAAAGATGAGCAAGTGAAGCTTTAGTTTGTGGCTAGACCAGAAACAAAGTTGGAATGGGTCCAACCCACTTCTAGAAATGATCTTCCTACATGAATCCACAATTGATTGCCTTCCTAATTTTTTCATGAATAAAGTATTATGACACATTGTATCTGAAATCCTTCCCTAGTATTTCAGCTACCACAAACTGGACAAAGCTTAAAGCTCGGTTCATTATCAACCTTACAAACAAGCAAACCTTTCTGAGACTGCCCTAGCATTGGTTATAGACACAAACCCATCACAGAACAGAAATTATGAAAGCAGTTGAGGAATCCACCAACTCTTTCTGTTGTACTTTTGACATTTGGAGTGTGACATTCTTTATTGTGACAGAATTATTATTGTGTGACAGTGCTTCCGGACAGACACAGAGTGTTGCGTTGTGGTCAGAACTTTTAGTCATGGGAATTGTAACATCATTTCAAAATGAATGCTAGAACAGAAGACAACCATTGCCTAACGGCTGGTCTTTGGTCAAAATGTAACTCCTCTTTGGTAGCGTGAGACAAGGATATTACAAACCCTCTTTTTTGAACGTGCCATGCCTTCAATCTTATAAACATGATGTGATATCTGTCTTCAGACATTATCACATTATCTGTGGCATTACATTTTCAATGTCCTCTTTCTGGGCTGAGGTTTTATTGGTTAGTAACATCACAAAACATGCATTCAGATGTTTGAACATGTAAATGTTTTTAGTTTAGTTTTTGTGTGTGTGTGTGTTATATAACTGTCCATCTTCTAGCTTCCAAAATGTATTCTCTGAGATCTCATTAGCCTATACTGTCTAACAGTGCCACTGCACTGGCTGTCATCTAAAAAGGGCAGCGTTACACTTTAAATCTGTTTATTGTAATCCGTCAGATTCTCTTTTAGAAATTTGTGTAGTAGTCAGACCAGACTACAGCATCACACAACAATATTTCTCTCTGGTCGAGCTGATCTAGAAGATAAAGACTAACTTAACGTGTCTTCACGTGTCCTTCAAGTGGCAATAGATAGGAAAACTAATTTAATAAAGTTTTTTTTAAAAACTTCTGTTTTCCTTGGGACATGTAATCTGATATTTTTTTTTCAATGCTTGCTTGCTGCAAGGTCCTACTGATCTCAGACAGCTATGACAGCTGCCTATAAGGTGGGATGTCACTCCTGCAATGCTGTGATTAGCTAATATTTGCACTAGACTTTAAACAAGTACTATCAACTGGAGCTGCCGATTATGATAATCTACACAAACAATAGTTTGTGCTTTTGTAAGTCACGGACGTAGATTGTGGAACGAAGAAAGGGGATCCTATGATGGTCATATCAGTGGATTGTCCTCTGTGGTCTTTACTCTCTACACACGAGGTTCTCCTCTAGTTCTGTAGCTTACGTTGTACCTATCGTTTTCTAGCACACCGTTCTGTCCATATCGGACTGGCCAGTATCTGATTAGAAATTGGATAATCACACTTAAATAACCCACTTCGCTCCAGTCCACTGCTTGCTTTGGTTTACATTTTCCCTCTCCTGGTTACGGAAAAAGAGGGAAGGTCTTTCTTACCCAGAGCTCTTGTTTGGAATTCTGGTTTTGAGTTGTATATTGTTGGCATCTGCTTTCCTGTGAGACGTTCTTTGTGTACTTACAAGGAAGCATTGCACATATTGTTATTTTCCCTGTGAAAACAATTAAAACAGGAATTAATTTTTAATATTATTATTTTAAAGAGTATCGAAAGTTGTTGAATGAATCGAATGAAAAGAGATCATTGTTTAAAATTAAATAAAGTAATCAAGAGAAGGAGTTTGGAGATTGACCAGATTTTTTTTTTTTTTTTTTCTTAAGGAACCCCCTATTTCAACTGCCACCTAGTTCTGGACCACTGGTAATCACCTTGAGTTAGCATTGGTCAATCACGTGGCTATATGCTCTTAGAAGGTTTCACCCACACAAATCAATGCCGTGTTTTTCATTTGGCTAAACTGGTTTGGCTTATTCCAGAGGTAGTTTTATTTATTGTTTTAGAAAAGTGGATACCTTCTGTATGTTCTTAATTGCTCACAGCAAACTTAGTACGACTTCAAGAGAATGGACTCGAGGGCTCTCTATTAATGGTAAAGAAAAATGTGAACTTAGCCAATGACCAGCGAGTTCCGCTCATCTAGAAAGACCAAAATACTGGCTGGTTGGAATGTTTGTTTATACAGTAACTCTCGGTCATATAGCATAAAGATAGTTTTCTTTACCAAGTAATAGAAGTCTACTAAATTTGTGTGAGCATAAGAACACTCCTTCTTGTCCACCGTCTGCCTAGCAGTGCTCATTTGCATTTGCCGTATTTTTTTATTACTATGTCAATGTTATTATGTTTTGGTGAGTTTTTTTTTTTTCTTTTTTTTGTTTTTTTCTTTGTATTGGTAATCAATATTCTTAAATACTAACACCCTTCCTCATATTTAACCTTTACAAGCAGTATCAACCTTTTATGTGAACAGCGATTTAGGAAGAAGAAAATTAGAAAAAATATTTGATGTTGTATGCTTTATTATTTTTTTTATCATTGTTAATATGTAATTCTACTGTAGACCAAAATAAAATTAGAAAAAAGGCTTCATTTCAGTCAGAGGTAATGGGAAAAGTGTAAATCAGTTTTTAATATTTACATGTATTGTAAAGATAGCCTTACCTGTTTGTTTTGTGTTGGGTTGCTTGTGGGGGGCATAATTCTTATTTTTTTTTTTTTTTTTTAAAAGCTTGGCCTTCTAACAACGATCGAGACAAAACAATGCTTACCAGTTATAGGGAGCTTTTTAAGTACAAAACTATTTCATGCTCTTATAATATATTATTTTTTATTGTATCGTTGATTCCTTGCGCATCAAGACTGCCAGAAACTATTCCAAAAGGCAAATGTATGAGGGGTTGAAACATTGTTGCTCCATCTTGTTTATTGTTTTTTTTGGTAATGTCTTGATATCTTTTTATTGTTCCTGTACATATTGCTATATATGCTTTTTTAGCATGTTTGTTAGGAAAACAAATCTATAATTTGGCAGCAGATTTTGGTCAGGAAAGGTCATGATTGGGATTTTGCTCGACCTCTTTACTTTAAAAAAAAAAAAGATAATATTTTGCAAGTGGTGGATGCAAGATTAGCAAACTGGTTTAAAACATACAAAAAGCATAATTCTAGAGCTACAAATTATCTGCCACCCGTTATATCAGTAATTGTCACCTTATGCACCTCTGATTCTGCCACTAAAAATAGTTTTATAGCTTTGATACTGTCCTTGCAGTTCCATGGGTTGGAGTTTGTCTAATCATAATTCCGCATTATCACATTAACTCAAACCAGGGGGACCGAGGTCCTTCTTAAAATCTGGTTTGAGTTCGTACAATAGTAATGGGCACCCCATTTAAGCAAGATAAGTGTCAAACCACCCGCCTGGTGTCTCCTGGTACCATAACCTCTGTAGTGGTTATGGTACCAGAGTGTTCCTTTCAAATAGAAATTGTGCATAACTGAAATTGGAATTTTACATTTTAAGCTGTAATAGCAGAATTTTATGTTATTTCTACCTTGGCCTAAACTGTACAGTTCTCATGTCGATTCTCCCCATTTCCTCCTTTTGAGACATAACTAAGATATTAAAGATTTTAAAAAATATATATACTTTATTTTTAATGGAAATTTCAAAGTTTTGTTTTTTTATGTAACTTTTATATAGAGCAACAAATATTTTCAGCAAAGTGTCTCCTACTTAGTAAATCTTGTAACCAACATTGTGCAGTTGATGGCATCACATTTTCTTTTGTAGTCTCTTTCCCCTACGTTTCTGTCAACGAATAGAAAGCTGAAAGCGTTATGGCCATTGTCAGACGAGATTTGTCATTACTCAGTTTGCTACCTCCTGCCAGTGGGGCATCCTCCACCTGCAAATCCTTACCATCAGCCCTTACCTAGTATAAGGTGCTTACAATGCCACAAAGAAATCATTAAATATCCATGATGAAAATCATTGTGTAAAGGAAAAAAAAATGTCGGAATTTTTTGTACTTTTTTTTTTTGTCGTTTGCAAAGAATCTTTTGGAAAGGAAGGAAACCTATTTTTGTTGTGTAATATATTTTCTATTTTTGGATGCATTATATTGGTATATGACTGTTTTTGTTTGTTTGTTTTCCTTTGGTGAAGGCATTAATAAAATAAAAAATAAAAATGTAAAAAAAAAAAAAAAAAAAAAGAATTAAAATAAAATAAAACAAAGAATAAATCTGAAACAATCTATGTTTGCCCTTATGGATATGCTGCAGTTCTGAGATGTTAAAGCTGATTTGGCAATGAGTGTTAATGATGGGAAACGTGTACTTGTTACGATGTATGTATCCACTGCTGTTAATTACGTGTTGAAGAGGAAGTAGTAAAGGGATTGTTGTGTTTTAACATTTTTTTTTTCTTCAAACAAATATTATTTATAAGAGATGTCAGAGACACTGGGCTTACAGTTTAAGTGTAAAAAAAACCCTAAAAACCATTTTCAAGATATATTACTAAATGGTGTCCCCAAAATCTCCTTTAAAACCTTTAATTTTTAATACCCTCTTGTTCTTTTTGCCAATCCATTTTTACTAAATTGAATATCATTTGTATGTTATTGCTCAATCTAGTAATTCGTTCGATCACGGTTATTCATTAAAGTCAGAATTGTCAGGAACTAAGCAGGGAATTGCAGTTAAAAAAAAAAAAAAAGCTAAGTTGAAAGTATTCTCAGTTTAAGCTATTTTTTTATTTTATTTTTATTTTTACAATTCCCTGTTCAATTCCTGGTTTTTTCAATCTTTTAATTCTGTTCATTACTTTTACTGCACTCACAGTGCTTTCAAAAGTAGATTGTCAAATATAATAGGGTGACACTAACAAGCATCTGATAAATACAGGGTAAATCATCACATATTTCAATTCCGTTTTGTCAGCATTGATATTACTTTGCACACATGTTTTAAATTCAGTCTGAAAGGTGGACACCATTAAACACACAAATTGCCATTTACTGGAGGTGGTGAGCTGAGGACATTTATTTCCATTCTGAGCTGTTTAACCTGGCTAAACATACAGTCATTTGAGAAGGAAGCTGGAAGGTTCTGTGTACAGTATCGTTTTGTTCAAACTATACATTATCTAATTAGTTCTTCAGTATTTTCACCAATCACAATGACGCGTTTTCTCTGTAGCTTTTTGTCGTTCTCGCTCTTCCTAAGTGCTTATAATAATCACGCTTTTTAATTTACATTTCTACCTTCCTGCTTCTACAAGGTATCATTGGTGGTGCCTCGCTGCCATAATTTACAAACTCTGCTACTTTGTTGTCTTAGAAATTAGCACAATTTGATAACATCCCGTCTACAGCTGTCAATTGATAGTACGATTGTAGTGTTCGTCTGTAAGATATAGTCTTTATGTACAGGACCTTAATTGTCCAAAATCTTTATTTTTCTCAACCTTTTTGTATTTGATCATTAGCAGATGTCATTATTTTGATCACATATGACTAAACTTAACCATCACTATATTTAATTTAAATAGAATGATCAGATGTGGCCTTAAATGCATCCCCACCCCCCTTTTGTAATTAATGATTTATTTAAGTTGTTTTGTTCGGCACACTTATGATAACCAGACCCATAGTATGCAAGGGTTTCTTATCAGAACAGCTGGCCTAGACATCACTTGCAGCAAGAAATAGTTAGCAAGTTTAGTGCTTCCTATCACAGTAGGGTCAGAATTGACCTTGGGTGCTGAATGTTTAAACGTTCGTCACCGTGTACAAAACAAAAAATATATGTTCTTCACTGCCAGATAAACGTCTATCCTTCACTGTGATTACTGCCTTTCTCTAGACTTGAACTTACTTCTCGCCTTCTCACTGCAAAATTTAGTTTGTTCTTCATCTATTTCCTCCTCGCCTTTTGTTTTGCTTCCAAATGATACTTGTACAATAGGAAAAACAAACGCAGTATGGAAAATGTTTTATGCACAGACAGGTTACGTGTGCTGGTCTGGTCGTTTGCCCCGTAGAGCCTTACCATGGATTCGAACAACATCCACAAAGTCTTTCGCCAACCATAAAATCTGCTGTATCATCAGAAGTTGGTTATTAATGTAGTAATGTCCTTAGTGTGCACCTAATTTCAGTGAATTTTTATTTGTACTTTTTACAGGAAAATATACCATTACCCCATTATACTTACAGAGAGATCAGTAATGTATTGAAGACAGTATTACATGGTGCTAAGACAAAAATATAAAAACATTACGGTGCTAAAAGACACCATGCATGCAAATGTACGGTATATTAAAGGACTGGTATGCCCGGAGTGCACATAGATTAGTAAGTAACACTTAATGTTCTTTACGTTCTTTCTTTTTTGCAGACTTCATTTGTCGATATGTGATAAATTTGGGAATATAAAACTTTAAAAACATGTTTTTTTTTAAAAAGGATAAAAATGACATGATCATGGTAAGCACTACGGGGCAAATTGTACCAGACAACAAACTCTGCTTCGTCACCTCCACCCCTGCTAATTTCACATATTCCCTCACAAAGAAAACAAGCAGACAGTCCAGACGTGATCGGTGGCCTTTAGAAATGTAGGTCATACACTATGGAAATTATTACACAATAACCAAGACACAAACAGAACGAACAGGTCCATGTGCAGTGAACAGCCATCATTTTCATTTGATGCGTTGGTATTTCAGTTGAGAGGAGACACGAGGAGGTGATTAAGACAATGTGCATTTTTTTTTTGTTTTTATTGAGCAAAATAAAATAAAATGGGCAAAGAATCATAAAGACAGTCACTTCATTTTGCTAGCCTTTTTTCGGTACCGTTTCATTAAACGTTTTTTGTTTTTTTTTCTTGTTTTTTTGTAGTTTATACAGAATGCATATTTATGTGTGTATACATATATGTTTTTAAGTATGCATCCATACATGTATATATATTCTGTATGTGTTGGTTAATATGTATATATATATTTGTATTTTCAGAATTAATAAAAAAAAAAAGAAAAGATAATTAGAGAAGAAATGAATCATCTACTGCTAACACTACGATATATCCTGTGTAAATGGTTAATGCAAAGAATTAAAGAGACTCTTGGCCTGCCTTTAGTAATATTACATGCTGAGGGTGTGGTGGGAAATGCCTGAGAGATCGTAAAAATAAAAAAGTTAGACTTTTCAAAAAGCACCTTAACGTGACGCCAAGCTTAGCAGCGTTACTTTTTATTGTTTGAGCACCTTATAAAAATGATCGTGCTGATGTTTGTTTTTTGTTTTGTCTTGTCCCAAACATCTCCTTCCATCCATATTTTGTCCCATTTAGTTCCATTAAAGAACGAATGGTCTGTCTAGGTCTGGACAGAAGACTTCACAGGGCCAATGTCAAATTAAGGTTTAAAAGCATTGTATTTGTTGTCTTCACTTATCTTGGATTTAAAAATGCAGAAGAAAATGAATAGTTTTGACATATTTTTAGTGCCTATTTCCTGCATTTTTTTGTTTATTATTATTATTTTTTTTTTTAACATCCCTGCAGTTTTTTTACTTAAGTCGTCCACTGTTCAACAAATTGTGTATAATTACACTGTTTCAAATCATGCAGAGCACAGGACAGGAATCGAAGATGTCATAGCTTCATGCCCTTTTTAAATTGAGAATTTTGTGTTCCTTAAAAGGACTCAAATTTCTAGTTTCGAAACTGCGAGGAAAAACACAGTTGGCTCCTTGCAAATTATTCCGTAACACCTTTAAGAAAAGCATAAAAATCAGACAGACAACTTGTCAAACACAAAAATGAATAAAAGAGCACAATTTAAATAAATGTTAAAAAATGGCAAAGTAATTTGTCGCTATCTCTGCAAAGAATTATTGAAAGCAAAGTCTGAACACAACTTTATGACAGCAGTTCAAATCAATTGTCCGTGATAAAGAATAATTGGCTTAATTTGGTTTTCTTAAATACCTTCAAACTTAAAATTTTTTACATACATAAAAATGTGTTCTTTTTTGATTGATATATAAAATGCAAATAAATGTTTTATCCGCCATTTCAATAGAAAAGGAAAAACACAGAATATTCTGTATTAAGTACAAGAGTTATTAAATAGAAATGTTGGCAATATTTGTGATTATGTGTGCTCTCAGTAGACAATTCTTTTTAGAAAACTCAATATATTGATGTCCATCATTCTAGTGTGATTTGTCATTTTTTGGCTAGTATTGCGCTATCTGTGTGCATTGTCAACACCATCACCAACACCCATTGTGTACAGTGTCTATGTTCAAAGGCAGGCCAACAGTTTGGAGTCTGGTTGAAACGTTGTTTTGTTACTTTTAATTGTTTGTTTTTTCTGTTTATTTTCTTTCAGTAATCTTTTGTCAATTATGGGAAAAAAATACGTGAAATAAGAAGTAAAAAAAAAAAAAATTAAGAATTTGCATATGCCTTTTTTTATCAAGTGCTTTAAACTATAGAATTACTACACACATCTTGACAGCTTTTCTGAACAGTGACAATACCCTTAAGGCCATCTATAATAAGCCTTGTATCTTTTCACCTATATTTACCTGTGATACGTATTTGTTATTTAAACAGGAAACAAAAAACATTAAAAAAAAAACACAACAAAAAAAAAACAAAATAATTGTAGCGCTTCAATATTCTATTATATTACTATTGTGACATTTTTTGAATACTGTGAAAGTTTATCTCTTGCATATACTTTATACAGAAGTATTACGCCTTAAATACGAAAAAAAAAAAACTTTTACAAGTTTTCTGTTCTGTGTGGAAGAGTTATTGATGTTGCTAAAGAATGATGTTTTTTGTTTATTTTTTTTTTTAAATGTTACCAGCACTTTTTTGTAAGTTCCACTTTCTGAGGTATTGTAAATTCACATTGTTTGTGAAGTTTGAATATGAAGGAGTAATAATAAAAATAAAAAAATTAAAACAAATCGGTTCATGTAATTTTTTTTAAGTTTTTTTTTTTTTGGAGTGATTAATAATTAATTTAATTTAAAGGGTTTCATTTGGGTGATTGTCATTTCATTATTCAATAAACATTTCATTATATCTGCTGGATATTTCATAGTTGAAGTTAGAAAATATATCGATCCAATGATATGTTAATTAAGAGGAATGTTTTACATCACCTCTGTCGCCCCCACCTTCCTTCCAAAACTAGTATTTTATAAAGATAAAAGCTTTAAGAAATGCTCCCATTGACTGTGTTTCACATTTAAAAGATATACAAAGACACAGTAGGGACTAGTTTGCCTTATGTATATTCCATACGCTTGACAAGACTTGACTAAAAGTGGACCTACCTCTGTCAAGTTTTGTCATTTCCCCCAAATGTCACTAGTGATGGCTGTAAGGAGAAGGGGATTGTCTATATGTCCATAGACCTCAGTATTTTACCCATGCGCATGTGCAAGAGAACATCTTTACTGATGTGAGCTGTTGGCAGACAAAGCGTTAGGAGCTGAAGATGACTGACCGGAGGAAGATGGCAGTTATGAGGAATAGGTTCAGCAGTGGTGGAACTACTGGCGTGTTCGCAGCAGGCTTTGGGGCCCATCAGTCAGCCCATGCTCTTAGAGCAAACCCGATAGGCTGGATGGACTGATCAGGAGCCCAGTCCGGTGCAGGCCTTAAGCAGCGTGACTGGCCCCTTTAATGTTGGCATCCGGTGCTGGGAGGAAGTCATATCCTGTCACTTCCTCCCTGCTTACAGTGTGTCAGTGTGTGTCTGTTTGGGTATAGATGTGTGTGTCGGTGTTTGTATCTGTGTGTTAGTGTGTAGCCGCATGTGTGCAAACATTCCAGCATTCAAATTCAAACATCAACACTATATACAAACACACCCGTCCAATTAGACGCCAACACTACATACAAATACACCACTGCATTCTAACACCAACACCTCATACAAATACACCCCTGCATTCAAACATAATACACACATGTATGCCACTGCTTTCATGTATCAACAGTGCATACTAACACACAACTGCATTCAAATGCCAACACTGCACACACATAGATCCCTACATTCACACAAACTCCATACAAAAGTATGCTTACATTCAAACACACAAAAACCTGCTCACATATAAAACCCTGCAAGGATGGGCAAATGTCTTGTTCCAGGGCCCCACTTTGCATTAATTAGTTCCACCATTGAGACTCAGGTCAGTTAAAACTAACTTCTCCTGCAGCCACCGCACTCCAAGCAGAGCAGTCACCTTCGGGAGGTCTTCGCAAAATAATGAAAAAAGGAAAAATGATTGATTCAACGTAATATGATTTAACCTTTATTCATAAAGTCAATAGATATCTACATAGGCAAAAAAAAAAAACATTTTCGCTTCAGTTCGTAATTTTTAGAATTTTTTTTATACGTTGGAAATTATTGATTCAAAACAACGTTTGGAAACATCTTAAATGCAAGAAGATATTCAAATACTAATATTCCCATTATTCCAACGTATACTAAATAAGGGCACTGTTTACAGATAGCTCTCTAACTTGGCAAACTTAAACCTAGTAATCTCAAATTAGAG
Source organism: Pelobates fuscus (assembly GCF_036172605.1). Taxonomy (NCBI): domain Eukaryota; kingdom Metazoa; phylum Chordata; class Amphibia; order Anura; family Pelobatidae; genus Pelobates; species Pelobates fuscus. The sequence continues at coordinate 14,752,520 of NC_086317.1, read as the reverse complement.
TGCTAGTAAACACAGATTATAGAACTTTTTTTTTTTTTTATAAAAATCAAGTCAAAATCAGGATTAAAGGGGAGCCGCCTTTAACAATGAGAAAGACACAACCTCTACATTTAACATCTGCTCATTCGCTTACTAGCGAACATATAAAACAACTGTTACCAGTCACCGTGAAAAATAAATTTCCATAGCAACTACAACAGGACAGAGGACTTCTTAAACCTTTTAACTAATTAAATTAAAATGACAAAAAAAAATGTGATTCCAGGATCTCAATAATATGAAGTAGGGGTCCTGGATGTGTTGTTCATATCCCATCATTCTCCTGTTATTTTGGACTCCTAGGGGTTAACATGTAACGCTATCTCCCAGGGACGTCCAGTCACCAAAACCTATAAAATATTAGCAGTGGGGTTAACCTGTAGGTATACCCCTAAAATGAGAATAGTCTAGGGAATTGGCAGTTTATTAAAATAAACCCTGGACGTTAACCTGTCTAATGACAATAAAGGCCAATGAAACGCCCAGACACTAAATGAATGAGCGTCTCTTGGAGCCCTTACTAATTACCATCCACCCTGCTGCCTATGGATATAAGAATGGCGTACGGTCACTCGTCAGACTTAGTTCCATCTAGTGATACTACAGTCACAACAAACTCCTCCTTTTGAATTTTCTTTTGTAAGGATTTTTTACTGTATACATTCTGGTCCCCTTTCTAATTTGACATACGGTATGTTTCTTTATTCAATATGAGAAGAGAGAGTGCAACGACTGAATAAACTACACTGGTGATAGAATGTTGTATATGGAACATTCAGATTGCACCTAGATTTCATGGTAGATGCCACGTCTGCTATGATTCTTTCCCAGAAGCTGTAGCACGCCGGTTGTGTGTGTGAATTTCAAGGAGTCGAATCCCTGTCAGTAACGAGTACTGTTATTATGTGAGGATCGACTTATCGATCACGTGCCGTGTTTGTAGTGTAAGGTCTACGTGAATTTCAATGGATGGTGAATCACTGTTGTTAAATCAGGGGTTAAAGTTGGCCACTTTGCCGAACATTCTATAATATATTTGTTTTTATGAAGTGTCTGTCCAATCAAAACTGCAATCTATTAGCAATATGGATCTGGTTTTTTTTCTTATCACTTAATAGTACTCTGTTTAAACGAGGTACCTATTGAAACATTTACTTACAACCTTCATCTTATGCACACAGACTGTCTACTATACGCCATACCGATCCTCTTAACTTGCGCTGTGTCCGTATTACCTTCTTATATATATATATATATATATATATTTTTATTGTTTTTACATTTATTCTGCTCTGAAATGTTGAATTCATTGCAATTTTTTCCATGTATACTGTCTTATCTGTAACCTACAAGCGCAGCCAAAATAAAGAATAAAAAAAAAAAATGGATCTCTTGAGAAATCCACTACAGAGAATAACTAGACTGCTTACGCCCAAACAGTGGAATACTAAGGGGGGGAGGGGATTCCGCCACGGGTGCCACTAGGTAGAGGGGTGCTGCCAGAGCTGGCCTTGGGGAGGTGTGAGCTGTGTGGCTGCACAGGTTGCCATGGCAGAAGGGGTGCCGGGCAGCCGACGCAGCTCACACACGCAGGGGCCAGGAATGCAGCACGAGTACAGCATTGAGAATTGGGGGCAGAGTCAAATCGGCAGCAGGGGCGGAGCTAATGGCAGCCTCAACCCACTACTGCTGCACACAGAGGGGAAGTAGCTTGCTTCCCCAACAACTGCAGACCAGGGACTTCACTGTGTGTGTGTGTGTGTGTGTGTGTGTGTGTGTGTGTAACTGGGATTGTGACTGTGTGTGTGTGTGTGTGACTGTCTTCTGTGACTGTGTATGTGAGTGTATGCCTGTGACTGTTTCTGTGACTTTCAATGAGTGTGTGTGTGTGTGACTGTCTGTCTGTGAATGTATGTGTGTGTGTGCGTAACTGTCTGCCTGTGACTTTATGTGTGACTGTGTGTGTGAGTGTCTGCCTGTGACTGTATGTGTGACTGTCGATGAGTGTGTGTGTGTATGTACGACTGTCTGCCTGTGACTGTGTGTGCGCGACTGCCTATGTCTGTGTGTGTGTGACTGTCTGCCTGTGACTGCGTGTGCCACTGTCTGCCTGAGACTGTGTGTGACTGCCTATGACTGTGTGTGTAACTGTCTACCTGTGACTGTGTGTGTGTGTTTGTGTGAGAATGTCTGGCTGTGACTGCGTGTGTGACTGTTTGCCTGTGACTGTGTGTGTGACTGCATCAGTGATGTATCCTGGTTTTGTGCTGCCCTAGGCAGGACAAAACTCAGGCGCTGCCACCCCCATACACACACACACATTCACTGACAGATACGCATACACTAGCTAACAGAAACACACACTCACTAACAGAAACACACACACACTAACAGACACACTCACTAACAGACAAACACACACACACTCACAGGCAAACACACTCACACTAACAGACACACACACAGTCAGACACACACTAACAGACACACACAGTCAGACACACACACACCTAACAGACACACACACACTCACTAACAGACACACAGAGACACACACTAACAGACACACACACTAACAGACACACACTCACTCACTAACAGACACGCACTCACTAACAGACACACACTCACTAACAGACACACACTAACAGACAGACACACACTAACAGACACACTCACTAACAGACACACACTAACAGACACACACACACTCACTAACAGACACACTCACTAACATACACACACTAACAGACACACACACACACACTAACAGACACACACACACACTAACAGACACACACACTAACAGACACACACACACACTAACAGACACACACACACACTCACTCACATTAACACTTTTTTTTTATTTAACCCCCCCAGCCTTCTTACCTTTGGGAATGCTGGGGGGGTTCTCTTTCTCCCTGGGGGTCCAGTGGCTGCTGGGCGGGCAGCCGGCGAGGGAGCACTTTACCCTGAACTGTCTGCTCAGCTCCCTCACGTCGCCCGCAGAGTGAGGCTGGGAGCCGGAAGATGACGTCATATTCCGGCTCCCAGCCTCACTCTGCGGCGCGTGAGGGAGCTGAGCAGACAGCTCAGAGGAAAGTGCTCCCTCGTCTGCCGCCCGCCCAGCAGCTTGCCTGGAATGTCAGTTAGCCGCAAGGCTAACAAGAAATTTGCCCTGGGCATTTAGAAATGGCTTTTTTTGCCGCCGCCCAAGGCAAATGCCTTGTTTGCCTCGCGGCTAAAACGTCCCTGGACTGCATGTCACTGAGTGTATGTGACTGTCTGTCTGTGACTGTGTGATGCTGCCTGTAATTGTGTTACAGTCTGCCTGTACTTATGCATGCTACTGCCTATAATTGTGTATGTGACTGTTTGCCTATAGCTGTGTGTGTGTAACTGTCTGTAACTGTGTGTTTTACTGTGTGTGAATGACTATGTGCCTTGGACTGTGTGCATGTTGCTGTATTTGACAGTATATGTGTATAAATGTGTGCATCTGACTGTGTCTGACTGTCTTCGCCCTGCAGTGAGCCGGCAGGTGGGATATGACGTCATCCCCGCATCGGCGTCATTACAGTTCCTACAAGGGACCTGTGCAGGAAGAGCACAGAGATCCCAGCAGCAACCACTGACCACCAACCCTCCACTCAGATCTCCCAAAGCAAGGTAGGAAGGTTTGGCGGACTTCTTATTAACTGTATGTATGTATGTGATGACTGTGTGCTAACATTCAAACACTCATCTAATTGTATGTGATTGTGTGTCTGTTATTGTATGTGTGTGGGTTTTTGTATGTCTGTGCTCATGTGTGTGATTGTGTGTACATCTCTGTGGTTAAGTGTATGTGTTGTAATTATGTGTGTTTATGTATGTGATTGTGTGTGTAGGTCTTTGATTGTATGTGTGGGTCTGTGATTGTGTGTGTGTGTGTGTGTGTGTGTGTCGCAACCACAGATGTACACACACACACACACACACATCTATTGTCTTATTGTGTCTGTATATAAATGTGTATGTGTTTAGTAGATAGTTGCCTTACTTGGTGTCCTTAAATATTGCAATCTCACATAAGGATAACAAATAAGTGAGTTATCTACTAAACAATTGAAAGATTAAAATTAGGAAAAGGGCTTTTTTAAATTTTGATATTCTAGCTGTTTAGTAGATAATTCCCTAAATTGGTGCCCTCATATGAGATTTCCATATTTAAAGATAATAAATTAGGGTGCTATTTAGCAGATAGTTCACTTATTGATGTCCTTAAATATGGCAATCCCACATAAGGATAGCAAATAGGGGAGTTATCTGATAAACAAAGATCGAAGTTAAGAGATGTCAGCCAGCCCAGAACAAGAGATCTGTGTGGCTAATGTGAATTCTGTGCAAATCAGACAGGATCAAACAGCCAATGGCAGCATATTACCCCATCCCCTAGTAAAACGTTTTAGTGCACCCCCGCTCCCCAGTTTTGACTGTTGTATCTTTTGTGCCCCCCCTCATATATTGTTCCTAGAGTCCCCACTGTGTCTGCATGTGTGTCTGTGTATCTGTGTGTCTATCTATCTGCATGAGTGTATATGTATCTGCATGTGTGTCAATGTGTATATGTGCATACATCTCAGAATCTCGCCAACACTACACACAAATACACCCCTGCATTTCAACATCGACACTACATACAAACCCCACCACTGCATTCAAAAACCACACTACACACATATGCATGCTTGCATTCAAACACCAACACTACATACAAACACACCCTTACATTCACTTAAACATACTTCATTCAAAAACATGCTAACATTCAAACACACAAACACTGCTCAGAGCTAAATACATTTTTAAAAATTGTGTTTGTTTTTTACATTTGAAAGTGTGCGGAGGGGTTGGGGGGGGGAGGGACAAAAATAGGACCCGCCCAGGGTACCAAATGCTTTTAGCAAAGGCATCCCGTTGTCCCCCCTAGTCTATTAAACCATATATGACCCATAGGGTGAACATTTAAAATAACATTATAAAGTCCTGGTTGAAAAGTTCTGTATATTTTTCCATGATGCTAGAATGGGTGGGATTGCCGTAGTCACCGGAGGAGGTTAAAATTGAAGATTATGCTAGCGCAGTGTACTAATAATCTTAATTTTAATAATGACAGGAGGCGAGTATTTGCATTAACTTTCTTTACTCACCCCATAGCAGCAAAGAAAAAAACAGTAAAACAAAGAACCAATCACAGTGAGTCAGAGTGTATATCAGTTCAGGCATAGCCCATCATTTCCTCTTGATTAATGCGACATCACAAGTTCCAATGTAACAGGTAACGTGTCTGATCCAATTTAGAAAACGATAATGGAGTTAGATCTTCCCGGTAATCCATACTTGTTAAACTGAAAGGAATGAGAAAGTAGTATCAGTGATACGGAATGGACCGTATGAAACATATGTTCTATGAGTGTTATATAAAATACTATGCTGATTTAGATTATCTATCGGTTGTCATTTTAATGTCCATCTATCGTATTATTTACCCCTTCCTAGGGTGTAATTCGGTAATCATCCCACATTCCTTAATTTAACTTACCTGAGACGAGGGTGGGAACATCAAGAATGATAAGGGAGGGAAATACTCGCCTCCTGTCATTATTAAAATTAAGATTATTAGTACACTGCGCTAGCATAATCTTCAATTTTATAACCTGACAGGAGGCTTCGTATTTGCAATTTTAACGCTTCGGCAAAAGAGAAAAAGCGGGACCAGTCTGCCGCATGTAAGATATCCGATAGCGACGCGCCTGCTAAAAACGCTGAAGACGCTGCAGCTCCTCTCACGGAATGAGCCCCGAAGGACGGGTCCACTCCTGCTAGGGTGAGGAGCCATCTAATCCATCTGGATAGTGTAGTGGTCGAGACTGGACCGTGAGGGTTAACGTATGAAACCAATAATTGTCGAGAGGTTGGCTGGCGTAGTGTCTCCGTTGCCGCCATGTATGTTCTCAAAGCCCTAACTACACATAGTTGGGGCTCTGCCGTGAAGAACGGGTAGAAAATTAATGTTGAGTCGGTTTTGGTTCGTCTTGAGATCTGGAATGTGACCCCTTCCGGGTTGATAGAAAATGCGTCTGATTCGAAAGTTCGTATGTCTGAGACTCGACGAAATGAGACTAGGCACAGTAAGAAGGTGAATTTCGCTGACATTTGTCTCAAAGATAGTAGTTCATTCCGTGGCCATTCCTTCAGGAATGTAAGTACCTTCTCCACATCCCAGAGGTGTTGGTATTTTGGTGCTGGGGGGTGTCTCAACCTGATGCCCCTTAGTAATCGGCAGATCAAAGGGTTTTGACCGATTGCTCTCCCTTGGGATGGAACGTGGGCTGCTGATATAGCCGATCTGATGACGTTGATGGTGCGGTATGATTTGCCTTCTTCGAAGATGGAAGACAGAAAATTCATTATCTCGGGAACAGGAGCTGTAAAGGGATCCAAGTCCCGTCCCATGCACCAACTGTGCCAAGTTCTCCATGCAGATAGATAACTTTTTCTAGTTCCTGGGGCCCATGAGTCCCACAGCAGGTCCTTAGTTGTAGCCGATAGTTCGTGGGTGTCCCAGGCACCCCTGAAAGAGTCAAGGCCACCAGGGTTAGTCTGTCGTCCTGAAGCATGGGATGCGGGTTCCCTGTCGGATCCCTGAGTAGATATGGGTCGGTCGGTAGGAGGAGTGGATCCTCGCACGTTAGTTCGAGAAGGTCCGGGAACCAGGGTTGGCTCTGCCATAGTGGTGTCAGTAGTGTTAGCGTCACCTCTCGTCGTCGAATATGGTGAAGTACTCTCGCAATCATTGCAAATGGGGGAAAAGCATACGCCCCTTGTTTGGGCCAGTGTTGAGTGAAGGCATCCACTGCAGTGCATTCCGGGTCCGGGAGCCAGCTGTAAAATCTTGGGAGTTGATGGTTGTTGCGTGATGCGAAGAGGTCGATGATGAACGGGCCTCTCTGCTCGTTCAGGTGGGCGAATATTTGTGTGTTTATTTGCCAGTCTCTGGTATCCCTCCAATGTCGTGAGTACCAGTCTGCGGTGAGGTTCGATTCTCCTGGGAGATGTTCTGCCCGAATCGAGATGTTGCGTGGAAGGCAATAATCGAAGATCTTCTTCGTCAATTCGACCAGTGGTTGGGAGTGAGTCCCTCCCAGGTGGTTGATGTATCGTACTGCGGAGATGTTGTCCATCCGCATTAGGATGCAGCAATTGGATTGTCCCTTCGTCAGGCTTTGGATGGCGAAGGATCAGGCCAATAATTCCAGGCAATTGATGTGCATGGTGAGTTCCTAATTCGTCCAGGTCCCGCCTGTGGTTGCGTTCCCATCTGTTGCGCCCCATCCCCACCGGCTCGCATCCGATTCCAGAATGAAGTCCGGGTGGTTGCCGAAGATGGCTCGTCCATTCCACGCTTGCATGCAGTTGAGCCACCATTCAAGTTCCTGTCGTACCTCGTCCATCAGTGGTACCGGTTGATTGTATGTGGGGTCTTGTCTGAGGAAGCGGGCTTTTAGCCGTTGCATGGCTCGGTAATGTAAGGGGCCAGGAAAAATGGCCTGGATGGAGGAGGATAGCAGACCTATTATCCGTGCCAATTGTCGGAGGGGAATGTTCTCTAGTTTGAGGACTTTGCGTATCTCTTTCCTGATGGCCGATACCTTGGTATTTGGAAGATAAAGAGTGCAAGACCTGGAGTCTATTTCGAAGCCCAGGAATTGGATAGTGCGCGTGGGGGTCAGTGACGATTTGTCTGATCTGATGCCTCGAGTCCTGAGATGGGCCACTACTGGTTTCAGCATTTTTGTAAAGCACCAAGGTGCTGAGCTGAGGCCGAATGGGAGGCAAGTGAATTGCCATGGGGACCCCTGCCATAGGAACCGAAGGAGCGGTCGGCTGTCTTTGTGAATAGGGATCGCCAGGTATGCGTCTTTGAGGTCCAGACGCGTGAACCAGTCCCTTTCTTGTAGTAAGTCCCTTAAGAGGTGTATGCCCTCCATTTTGAAATGGCGGTATACCACGTGGGCGTTCAGTGCCCTCAGGTTGATCACCGGCCTGAAGTCTCCGTTTTTTTTGCGAACCAGAAACATGTTGCTGAAGTAGCCCCCTTGCGTGTGTGCGGGTTGTATTGCGCCTTTGTTGTGGAGCTCGTATAATTCCTGTTCTATAACCTGGGCGTCCGTGTCTGCCAAGTATAGGGTGGGCGGGGGGCGATGTTGGTTGGGGTATGACTGTAGCTCGATGCGGTAACCTCTGACCGTCTGTAGCACCCACGCGTCTGTGGTTAGACCTGCCCAATTCTGGGAAAAAAAGAGAAACGCGGCCGGCAGTCATGGTTAATAAAGGCACATTTGAGTTTGGTTTCCTTACCTGTGGGAAATCTTGCGCGGGCACGTCCGCGTCCTCCCCGGCCTCTATCTGTTCCTCTTTGGAAATAGGAGTAGGATTGTCTTGCACCCGAGTCCGGATAGGACTGTTGCGGGTAGAAAGGTTGTGGAGCTCCAATGCGGGGGCCTGATGGCCAGAAGCGGCTGGTGGCACGACCCCGCTGCCGACCAGCCCTGCCAAAAACACCCCGGGAGGGGTTACCTCTGAAGACTTTCCGCATAGAGGTACGAGCTCTGTTCAGGGAAGTGAATACATTCACATGTTTGTTGAGCTCCTTCATGAATGCCTCTCCAAAAAGCTTGCCCTTTGCCTGCGGGCCTAGTTCTTTCACCCCGAGGTCAGCCAACTTTGGGTCAATGCGGAATAGTGCTGCGCGGCGCCGTTCTGTTGATAGGGCCGCATTGGTATTGCCCAGGAAACAGAAACCCCGCTGGGTCCATTCCCTGATATCGTGAGCCCACTCACGTACCATGTCCGCAGTAAAGGAGTCTGCTCTGGCGGAGGCGTCATCCGCCAGGTACATCACTCGGGCCAAAGGCCCCATTGTATCTAGGAGCTTATCTTGTGCCCCTTTAAAGCTCCTTTTGATCCCCCTGCATGGATCACGACCACCTCTCTCCATGAATGCTAGCATGAGCTGGTCAAACTCTGGCGTAAACGCCACCTTGTCGGGCAGAGAAGGTCGAGGGCATTCCGCCCGCATCCGCTTGCGCACATGTTTCTCCAGCGGCTTGCAAATCCAATAATGCATAAATTTCAAGAGGTGGTCGGGTGGAGCCCATTCCCCTGAGCGGGGGTGACGTATATTTCTGGGATCAAACATGCATTGTCCCGTGGTATCCATGAAGCTCCCCTGTTCATGGGTAGCGGTTGACGTGCCAGACTCTGCATCCCCTTTCGTCTGGGGCTCACCCAGAAAGGTCTCTGAGACGTAGACATTGGATCCCCAATCGCCTTCGTCTGAATCCGAGACCAGGTACATCACTCGGGCCAAAGGCCCCAATGTATCTAGGATCTTATCTTGCGCCCCTTTAAAGCTCCTTTTGATCCCCCTGCATGGATCACGACCACCTCTCTCCATGAATGCCAGCATGAGCTGGTCAAACTCTGGCGTAAACGCCACCTTGTCGGGCAGAGAAGGTCGAGGGCATGAAGCTCCCCTGTTCATGGGTAGCGGTTGACGTGCCAGACTCTGCATCCCCTTTCGTCTGGGGCTCACCCAGAAAGGTCTCTGAGACGTAGACATTGGATCCCCAATCGCCTTCGTCTGAATCCGAGACCTCTGCCTGCCACTCATCCAGGATGGAGAGGGAGTGGGGCATCTCTTCTTCCTCGTCCGAGGAGATTTCTTTGGGAATTCTCAGGGGTGCGGGTGTGGGTATGCGTTTGTTACGCTTAATGGGCGCCTTGCCTTTGTTAGAGGCCCTCTGGGACACTTCGCCTTTCCAGTGGCGTTTTGCCGTACGCTGTCGTTCCTGGGAGGACGCGTCTGAATCTTCCGAATCCTCCCTGGTGCGCCTAGATTTACCAGTCGGCTTGATAGTATCAATGGCCGCTGGAAGCACCTTTGCCATGGCCTTCTCGAGGGATGCGGCTACCGCCGCATTAATCATGGCCTGCATTTGTTCAGTCGACATCTGTGACTCTTTTTCCATTGTATGATGGCTGACAGGCACAGGTATGAGAGGTGTAGGGACCGTGAGGGAGGGTTTGGTAAAGGCCAGTGGCCGTGTATTATAAAACGCTGTTTTGCGTTAAAAGCAGACTCTTATAGACACTGGGGCTCACCCAGGAGGGACGGAATTGCTATAGCAGATTCCGGTAAGCAGCACTTATACGGGGGCTCACCCCTTGCCAGAATACTCGTTAAAAACTGACTGGCAGATCCACTCCCTAAGGGTATTATACCCAGTTGCACAGGTCCCTGTGAGAAAAAATATAAATAACACTCACTTTTGCGATGAGAAACAGGAGCTTCCACTTGCAGCAGTACTAATCGCCTCATCCAAAACCACACAAGATGGCCGCCGTAACTGTCACTTTAAAAGCCCGGGAAAGGCAAGGGCTTTCGGTAGTTAGAGTGATCAGATTGCGTTCGGCAGATTTGCTGTTCGCACAAAAACCGCCGAACTCAATCTGGAGAAATAGTGGTTTAGCGTTCGGCAGTTTGAAACAGCCGAACGCTTCAGATGGATTCCGGCTCCGTTCAAGCAGAGGAGGGCTGCTCCGTCCGTGCGTGTCCGTGGACGGACCGGGGAGAGGAAACTGGGGAGGGGACGTGATTTGCCCAGCCCAGCCCTGCAGCCAGCGGGTAGCTAACTGGTATCCCGGTCGGGTAATGTAACAGTAGAACGAGGTGGCGAACGTAGCCACCAGGGAAAGGAGAGGGAGGGGGGAAAAGGGGGGAAAAAATCCTGACAGGCTGCCTCCGATTATGAGAGGAGCCTGAAGGGTAAAAATGAGCTGACAAACATTTTGGCAAATTTAAAATCACCCATAAAGGTTTCCCCACCACCCTTAGTAGGAAAACACAATACAGAATATAGTAGAATATGTGTATATAGTGAAAATAGAAGTAGTACTCTGACCTGTTACTTGTGATGGAGCAGCAAAGAAAGAGGAAATGATGGGCTATGCCTGAACTGATATACACTCTGACTCACTGTGATTGGTTCTTTGTTTTACTGTTTTTTTCTTTGCTGCTATGGAGTGAGTAAAGAAAGTTAATGCAAATACGAAGCCTCCTGTCATGTTATAAAATTATCCATCAACCATTACAGGCGTTCTTACAGTTAGATAAACCTTTCTTGAATTGGAGGGCTGCATAACATACGCTCTGTAAAAATATTGATGATCATTTCTATAAATATGGTAGAAACTTATTTGTTTTGTTGACATTAAGATCTTTTCTGACCATGTTTTATTAAAGTGATCTAAAAAGTCTTTATAGTAACTTTCCCCATTTATCCATTTCAGAAGATCGACATATTTATAGTAGCGGAAAGATTCTAATCCTTTTATGTCTGAAAAAGTGGCAGAAAATGAATAAATCTGGCACTCGTGCAAACATGGAGCACATTTAAAAATGTCAAAAACAACAATTGAAAAATCCGACAGAGCCCTGCTTGGGGGAGCCTATCGCCCTGCTATTCCTGGCACTGCAGTATGATTGCTGAAAAAATTTTGAGGACACAACCGACCAGATTTTGGGAGAACTATAATTGTGGAGCAGTCGAAGCTCCCATCTCTTTTTTAACGCTGGTCATTCTTTTTAGGAGATCAGAATATCGTATATGTATGAACAAATCCCAGAGCTCCCAGGAAAGAAAACTCACAATAACGTGTTGATAACTCTAAAATACTTGTTAGATATTAGCTTGTGTTATGATAAAGTTGGTTAAACTACCTGATAATCACTAAACGAGTGCTGTAAATGTTATCTGTAGTACAGGATGTCAACGGTACATTCATAGAATATTCCCTGCCGCTGCCTTACCACTAGCCACGTTCCCTAATCCGCAAATGTGTGTTTTGGGACATTTCACCTGCGCCATTTTGTATTAGTATTTGATGAAGTAGTACAAACAGTATTAGCAATAAAACTTGTTTTTTTAATTTAATTTATATATTTTTTTTTTTATTTTTTATTTTTTTGTGAATTAAGGTCTACTTTTATAACACAAGCAGAAACTGGATTAAAACCTCAAATTTATCATGGATTCTCACATTTCATCTGCAACGCCTATATGTTTCTTATTTTTTATCTATTTATTTAATCAGCATTGTCACCTTGATTGTCCCTTTCCTGACCCTGATAAGCCCTCTGTGAAGCCCCTCCATAGCATGGCAGGTAAAAAAAAGAGACCACACTGGCCCACTGAATAGGTCACCAATATAAAAAAGTTAAATAACGAGTCTTACCATTTATATTATACAGCTTGACAATGTATATTAGAACCAATTAGCCAATTCCGAAAAAAAAATATTAATCTAAAACATACTCTGGCTTGGAATACACCACCATTTAAATGTATTTTAATTATACCTTTAAAAAAACACACATTTACAAGAAATACCTTTTTTATAGGCATGCTGAAGCCCAAACCATTGTGTGTGTGTGCGTGCATGCGTGTGTGTGTGTATATATATCATTACACATTTTATTAAAAAAACAACCTGGCATGAGAATTTTCTTGCTGCCCTAACTGGTTACTTTTTACTTGCATTCCTAGCTGTACTCGAAGAAATATCAACGTACTCCTGTGGATTCTGCTCCTAAAACCCATAGATCAGTCCGTGGCAATCCATTGTGTCCTGTGCAGATTGTGCTACATGCATAGAATGCAGCATTCGCCCCACTGTACATAGATAGGTCTGTGTAATATACCGGGGTGAAGAGTAATGAAGTTTTGTGAGCAGGGTTTCCACCAATTTCCAGTGGTTCTATAGCTGAGGCTTCCTGTATAGTAAGATATTTAAGTATTCCATCCCATTGCAATCCTCCTCTGTCTCTGCGTCTTGGGATGTGGTCATAGTTGGTGTCCGGACCATAGGAAGAGCCAGATTTGTTATATATTCATTCTGATCACTGCTGTTAAGACGCATCCTTCTTAGACTTCTCTAAAAAACAAAAAAAGACAACAGACATCAATAATCTGCCCCAGGGGATTTCAACATCAACCACAATTTCCTCCAATCCATCGGTCTAATAGAGAAGAAATAGGTTGGAGATTCACTGGCGTGGCCAAAAACGCCACATTTCTCCAATCAAATCCTGCTATCTGCAGTATTTTAGTCAGTCTCCTTAATTCATCCATTTGATTAACTGTTAATTGGCACTCCAGATGTGGACTGCATTTCCCCTGATTTGTCGCCAGCAATATGGCTGTGTGAGCATTATAGGATATGTAGTCTTCAACATCTGGGGTGCCGAAGGTTCCCTACCCCTGGACTATTTAATAGGGGTACTCTAAACATCACAACCACTACAACTCCGTGTATCACTGCAGATTAAGTATTATTGCATCACAATGTAGTGGTTATGGTGCTATGAGACTATGGAGCGTCCATGGTGTTTGTCAAACCGTTTTGGAGCTGTTTGACAAAAATAGGTCCCTCCCCATTACCTATAGACAGCCCCCCTCAGCCACCCAAACTAGCAAAATGGAAACTAAGCTTCTTGATTATCTATCTGATTATTGTCTAAAACTCAGTATATAACTGGCGTCCAAGGCTGAACAGCTTCATAGCCAATAGGAGCAGTTGGCTACAGGCCCCAGTTTGGTGCAACTGCTCTAAAACAGTTTGACAAAAAAACGGATGCAGAGCACCATAACCACTGCACTGAGCTGTCGTGCTAATCGTGTTCCCAGTTTCCCTTTCATGGACCTTGTGGGTTTCATAGCTCACTGAGGCATGTTATAAATATAGATAAATATTCTACAATCTCCCCTCGATACATGGGGAAGGAGTTTTTATTCAATTACCTGGAATTACATGTGTCAAAAACACGCGTGTAGAATGTTTTTCAGGTTTATGTAAAGATCTCCTGTTTTCACTTATTCTACACAAGGCATCCCACCATATTGAAATTCTCTTAAAATTGTATTTTTGTAAGACGACAAAGTAGGGAAACGTAATCCCTAAAGCATCTCAGCAAGTACTTTAGGGGTGAGGAGTGTACCCTTAACCACGTGGCAGGATCGCTTGGACCCTTGAGATTTTATTTTAAATAGTCCTTTGTTTATAGATAATGATAATTTTTAAATGAATTGGAAATAAACCCCAATATAAGACATGCCGGAATATTAATTAAAGTGTGAATTCTAATTTAAGGTCAAAACAGACGAACTAGGAAAATTCTCTAAGTCAGCAATGCTTTCTGCTCGGCTACTCTGGCCTTGAATCTGAAATCACTTTATTATTATTATTGCCATTTATATAGCGTTTAGTAAATATGTATGTCAGTATGTAGGATACAGCATGTATAGAAGCTCCACTCCTACCATGGCGCTATTTATCTCTGATAATCTGTTTGATGAACACGCAGTGATAGTACATATTATGGGATGTCTGACGCTCTTGCGTGATTGCGTGGTTCATGCAGGAGGGTGATCAGCAGATACGTGACGTGGTCCCCAAATTCAGAACGTGTTCTATTAAATGTACTAACCATTGAAAGTATTATCACTTTACTCGGATACTTCATTGAACCGAAATATTAGACATGATTTTCGATCACTCTGTTCTGGTATTTGTTGGATGGACTCCATTTTCTGTTAATTGGCTAATTATGGGAAATGTTATCGGCACGGCTTTACAGGGTTCTTTAATTGCGTTGAGTACTCACTTTGTAGCAGAATACCCCAACGCATCCAATGATGGTGAGGATAACAGAACCCAGGCCACTCAAGGCATACAGCTTCAACTGAGAATCCATCTTATCTGAGATATGAAAAAACAAACCGAGGTCAGTAAAGTACAATACAATATCTGCTTCCAGATATATGGGGGCTCAGTGATTGACAGGAAAATCACAGGATATTTCAATGTATCACAAAATAATAAGACGCGCTATAATTGGTTATAATAATCACAGGCCAAAACTCACTACAAGTTACTGACAGTATAAGTGTCATGGAGCTCTGTGAAACAGTCACACACTGAACATTACTGTGAGTATTATTGCTGTGGAGCTCTGTGATACAATCCCACATGCTGCGTATTACTGTGAGTATTATTTCTGTGGAGCTCTGTAATACAATCCCACATACTGCGTATTGCTCTAAGTATTATTGCTGCGGAGCTCTGTGATACATTCACACACACTGAACATTACTGTAAGTATTATTGATGTGTTGCTGTGAGTATTATGGTTGTGGAGCTCTGTGATGCACTCATACATACCATAGTGAATGAGGAATAACCACACACGAGAAGGATTTGGGAATTGTTATAGACCACAAATTAGGCAGCAATATGCAAGGTCAATCTAAAAATTGCTAAGGCCAGTAAGGTTTTGTAAATAGGGGCATAACTTTTCGGGATGAAAATATAATTTTGCCTCTTTATAAATTACTGGTAGGACTACACCTTGAATATGCTGTGCAATTTTGGGCACCTGTTCTAAAGAAGGATATCATGGCACTAGAAAAAGTGCAGAGACGAGCTACAAAATTGATAAAAGGAATGGAGCATTTTAGTTATGAAGAAAGGTTAAAAAATGTAAATCTCTTTAGTTTAGAAAAACTGCACCTCAGAGGGGATATGATAACATTATACAAATATATTCAGGGCCAGTACAAACCTTTATATGGAAATCTATTCATAAACAGGGCTCTACATAGGACATGAGGTCACACATTTAGGCTGGAAGAAAGGAGATTTCATCTAAGGCAAAGAAAAGGTTTTTTAACAGTAAGAGCAATAAGGATATGGAATTCTCTGCCTGAAGAGGTGGTTTTGTCAGTCATTACAGATGTTTAAACTGCAATTGGATAAATACTTCCAAAAACAATATACAGGGATATAATTTCTAATTAGTGGGGTAATAGCTGCTTGATCCAAGGAGACATCTGACTGCTATTTTGGGGTCAAGAAGGAATTTTTTCCTAGTTTGTTGCAAAATTGGAAGCGCTTCAGACTGGGTTTTTTGCCTTCTTTTGGATCAACAGCAAAAAACACATGTGAGGAAGGCTGAACTTGATGGACGCAAGTCTCTTTTCAGCTATGTAACTATGTATTACTGTAAGTGTTATTGCTGTGGAGCTCTGGGATACAGTCACACATACTGCGTATTGCTGTGAGTATTATTGCTGTGGAGCTCTGTGATACACTCATATATTGCATGATACTGTGAGTTTTAAAGGACCACTCTAGTGCCAGGAAAGCATACTCGTTTTCCTGGCACTAGAGTGCCCTGAGGGTGCCCCCACCCTCAGGGACCCACTCCCGCCCGGCTCTGGAAAGGGGAAAGGGGTAAAAACGTACCTTTTTCCAGCGCTGGGCGGGGAGCTCTCCTCCTCCTCTCCGCCTCCGTTCCTCCCCGTCGGCTGAATGCGCACGCGCGGCAAGAGCTGCGCGCGCATTCAGCCGGTCACATAGGAAAGCATTCATAATGCTTTCCTATGGACGCTTGCGTGCTCTCACTGTGATTTTCACAGTGAGAATCACGCAAGCGCCTCTAGCGGCTGTCAGTGAGACAGCCACTAGAGAATTAGGGGGAAGGCTTAACTAATTGATAAACATAGCAGTTTCTCTGAAACTGCTATGTTTATAAAACAATTAGTTAACCCTAGCTGGACCTGGCACCCAGACCACTTCATTAAGCTGAAGTGGTCTGGGTGCCTAGAGTGGTCCTTTAATGCTGTGGAGCTCTGGGAGGAATTATTAAAGTTTTGTCGTTTGAAAAGGGCAACATTGTAAAGGTGTTGCTGTCACCATGGAAACCTATGACTTAAACAGGAACATTGTTGGTAGATATGATCACACAGCTTTGCACCATTATTTGATCAAAACACTCTGAAAACTCTCCCCTATTGTATCACATTATGTTTGAAGATCTAATGTGTGATTCAGGTTAAACATTTAGACATTATAAGGAAATGCATCAAAACCTTCTATTCAGAAAAGTTCTAACACCGGGGCCATCACCGTCCATGGGAACCAATGGAACCAACCACTACATTCCATTAGATGATGGGCCAATTCCAGACCAAGAGAACAATAGAACTAACCACTACATTCCATTAGATGATGGGCCAGTTCCAGGCCAAGAGAACAATGGAACCAACCACTACATTCCATTAGATGATGGGCCAGTTCCAGGCCGAGAGAACAATGGAACCAACCACTACATTCCATTAGATGATGGGCCAGTTCCAGGCCGAGAGAACAATGGAACCAACCACTACATTCCATTAGATAATAGGCCAATTCCAGGCCGAGAGAACAATGGAACCAACCACTACATTCCAATAGATGATGGGCCAGTTCCAGGCCGAGAGAACAATGGAACCAACCACTACATTCCATTAGATGATGGGCCAGTTCCAGGCCGAGAGAACATTGGAACCAACCACTACATTCCATTAGATAATAGGCCAATTCCAGGCCGAGAGAACAATGGAACCAACCACTACATTCCAATAGATGATGGGCCAGTTCCAGGCCGAGAGAACAATGGAACCAACCACTACATTCCATTAGATGATGGCCAGTTCCAGGCCGAGAGAACAATGGAACCAACCACTACATTCCAATAGATGATGGGCCAGTTCCAGGCCGAGAGAACAATGGAACCAACCACTACATTCCATTAGATGATGGGCCAGTTCCAGGCCGAGAGAACAATGGAACCAACCACTACATTCCATTAGATGATAGGCCAATTCTCTCGCTCTCACTCTCTCTCTTGGTCTCTCTCTCTCTCGCTCTCTCTATCGCTCTCACTTTCTCTCTTGGTCTTTCTCTCATGCTCTATCTCTCTCTCTCACTCTCTCTCACTCTCTCGGTCTCTCTCTCTCTCATTCCATTTCCTGTTTTTGGTTGTTTATACTTTCATTCTCTCTCAGTGTTGTTCTTCTCTGATAGCATTTGTTACTGTAATAAACCCTCATTTTCCAGTTGAGGAAAGTTGATTTACTGACGCTGTATGACGTTTACCTGTGACCTCGAGGAATATTTCTCCTTGATACGCACCATGTGGGAAGACATTGAAAATACAGCAGTATTGGCCGGTGTCGCTGTAGCTCACGTTTCGTATTGTTACCCCATACCGCTCTGCCAGCACCACCCTCTCTGCAAATGCCTCCTTGACGTGTCCTCTGTCCTGCACGTGAAAGGCAATGTACGAGCCGTTGCACAGCTTCCAGTTGACTTGGGTCAGTTTCACATCAAGTGATGAGAGTTCACATGTGAGTGTGACGTCGCTCCCCGGCGTGGCCGTAACGTTCTGAGTCGTGATGTAAAGACCAGCTTGTGTCCCTGTACGGCGATAAAAATAATAATACGTTAACTTGTTCTAGAAAAATTGTTATAAAGAAACTCAGCGATACCAGGATAGAGTATCACAATGTACGTTCTATGGCAGGAATAGCAAATTATAACTCCTATTATACCGAGCCAGCCTTTTGGCAAAGGGAGCAAAGGGAATTAGGAACTGGCTCCTGCAGAAAAGTAGCGACCCCTCTTTAGGTGTGCGCCCAGTAAATATAACCGAGAAATATGCAGTCATCAGACAAACAAATCACTTACCTTTAATGTAAACAAACAGAAATAACAAACATTTATTTTACAGATTGAACTCGATGGACATTTTCTAACCTAGATCACTATGACTGTGATTGGATATCAGCCGATATTGTATATTGACATGTTTTTCTACCCTTGATCAGCTTTTAATGGTTTGAATCCATTTAATTACACCAGTTTAATTCTTATCGAGTTTGTATATAGTCCATTGAAAATACAGACTTCTGTGATTACCTTCTAAGTAACAGGCACATAACGCCTGCTAAGTTAGTCTATATGGATTGACAGCTAATAAGCACAGACAGTGGGCAAATAGGTGTAAAAAAAAAAAAATACAGACGAAAATTAAACCCTGCGCTCAAACTCCCAGTACTCCTGGGCAGCAGCAATGGCCACAGTATTCCGCAGTGAGATGAATAGAAGCTAAAAATTAAAATATTAAAGTTACCGGGGCACTATCGCAGACATATATCAGGAGGTTTTTAGTACCATCCCAATGTCCATTAATGTGTAAGCTCACCTACCAAGTCAAGGCAAAACCTCTTATCTGAGTCTTACATTGACAATTCACCTTGCTGCTATCAGCTGAAAGGCAAATTATCTCATGAGATATTAACCCTTAATAGGGTACATACGGGGTGAGAAGCCTCCTGTCATTTAAATGTGCAAATATATTTGGGATAGTGCGCAAGTAACTTTTTTTTCATTTTAATTTTATGTATTTTAGCTGCTGAATACTGTTGCCGTTGCTGCCCCCCAGGAGTAGTGGGAGTTTGAGCGCAGAGCTTAGTTTTTGTGAGTTTGCATTTGTTTTTGTATTACACAGCCATGTTACAGTACTTTCCATTGGACAGCATTAACTATTAGCTACCCAGTCGCTAGTTTTTTATAACTGCGAGCAGCCTTGCGTCACAGCGAGTGTGGGAGGGGTAAAACTTCTATTGTACTTGTAGCGGAGCCCCAATACCCAGCTGAGGATGTGGTGGAATCTCGGTAAAAATAAATTTAGTAGGCCGAGATTACCACGTGGCATGTGTACGTGCATATGCTGACGTATCGGTCGGTTGGTTGCACGTGGAAAGATACGATCAGTAGTGTACGGAGCATGTGCAAGAAAACAGGATGTAGTATTCCCCTCCTCCATTGTGCTGGACAAGCCATGCGGTCAAGCAGGAAGTTAATTCTTATTTGTATTGATTGGTCAAGAGAATGTGCGGGTGGAGCTTAATATGGGAGGAGTTATGTGCCTATATAAGGAGCCTGCACTATTGTCCGGGGCTCAGAATTTGCTGTATTTTGGTGACATTAGTCCCTCTGAGTCCCGATCGGTGATCCAATAAAGAATCTCTTCCTTCCTGAAGAAACCTGTGTCCATCTCTCTGTGCTTGGCTTCCGTCAGTTTCTCCGGTATCATTTGGTGCATTGGCCGGGAAGCTCATCGTTCAACGGTAGCTGAGAGGCAGAGGCGTGAGACGGTCTATCTTTGCCCACGTTCTCTATGGCTGCACCCCTGAACTTCTGCGTGGACCTCCCTTCGTCTCGGCGCCACTGGTCTGTTGTCCAGGAGATCATCGGCCTCTACGTAAGAAGTGCTGGGGTGTCCCCGTCGATGAGTGTGAACTCAGGTTCAGGAACGAGGAGGTAAGACAAGTGCTGTTTTAGACGGCAGACCCACTAGGGGTATACCGATTGTGCGGTAGGCCCAAAAGGGGTTTAAATCTGTGTATGGAATCTGCCCCCTCTGTCGGAGGGAAGGAGCGAAGGCGCACCGCTCAATCGAACGCTCTTTAGTAAGACCGTTTGATTTGGTTTGGAGTCAGGCGGGGTTCTGTGTAAATAGCCCTAGCCGGACACCGGTGTCTTGTCTAGACTAGCGTTCTAGGGTGTATATTTTGTTCGCTAGGTCGGAGGGACCGGGAGACTAAGCGGCGTCTGTGTAAATTCGGTTCGCTAGATCTCAACCTATCTTGGCTAAGTGGGAAGGCGTGTAAATTTGAAACCCACTAGATTTTTGATAGAGTAAATAGACTAAAAGGGTGCTGTTGTAAATTCCGCCCTCTAGTTCGCTATATGTGGTGCTTGGGCAGTGTGGCTAACCAAAACGGATGTAGATAGTTTTAGGTAGTCCATTCAAGGTACTGGCCAATAGTTTAGTTGGGATTGTATATGTGTTAAAGATTGTTAGTAAAGTGTATATCTTGTTAGATAGCGCGAGCTCAGCCGTCTAGCGAGAGTGTTAATAGTGTGTTGCTGTATCATAGTGCACGGTACCATAACCCTGTATATTTACTGACACTGTATATAAGTACTAATCATTGTCGTCTAATGCATGTTTAACACCATAACCACTAATAATTGTATTGTGACCTTAAATTGTGCTTTGACCTATGCTAACCGTACTGTAACCGCTATTTGTAAAAGACGATGTTACTGGGGTGTGTTATAGACGGGTAATTCATATATAGAGAATTATAGCGTGGGTGACTGTATAGTTTCGCCAGAGGGCATAATATTGATTATTTAGTGACTGGTGTAACAGCTGTGTGTGTACGGGAATTCCCTGAGTGTTTATTGTGTTATTGTGTACGTTTCACTTGGTAACCGTACCACGTGGTGCTGTTGCCAGAGGAAACGGGTGTGATTGTTGAATAGAACGCGTGCATAGTAATCGTTGTCAACGACGTTCCATTGATAAGTATGGGCGCGTCAGAGTCAACGATTTCGGATCCCTTAGGTTGTATGGTAAAGAATTTTAAAAAGGGATTTAAAACATGTGATTTTGGGGTTAAAATGTCTCCTGTACGTTTGGTCACTTTGTGCACTAGGGAGTGGCCTACTTTGGTTGCGGCATGGCCGCCACGTGGTAGTTTGGATCCAACTCTGGTACAGCGTGTACACGTGGATGTATCAGGTAGGCCTGAACTTTACGGGCAGTTTCCATATATTGATTGTTGGAGACAGGCCGTAAACGACTCGCCAAAATGGATTCAGATATGCCACGAGGAGCAATGTCGCCTCATGGTGGCCAGGACTTGTTTGTCCACTAGGACTATGGTTAGGCCCATTTTGGACACGCCCCCTGAGTCCGAGATCCCTTTGCCGCCCCCTTACTTCCCTACAGGGAGAAGTGACGCGAGTGCAGGAAGTTCTGCACCCCTTCCCCCATTGCCCCCATCCACTTCCGCTTCCTCCCCCAATACAGAATCCACCCCCCCTCGTATTAAATCTCCCCTTCCGGAACCAGAACCAACCCCCGTTAGATCTGAATATCCTGATTTGGCGCCACTTCAAACTTCCGGTCAAGCTTCTTCTAGCTCGGCTCGGAGTATACTATTCACCAACTTTTCCCAAAATCAAGCTCCCACATCCTCATGCTCTATTACCCCCCGACTGGAACCTCTAACCGACGCCCCTCCACGTAGCCCTATACTAACCCGACAACTGACCTGTACCCAACAACTTAAACATTACCAGATGCCTCTTCGTCTGAATCCTGGGTCAGCCTATCTCGATGCCGCAGGTCAAATGGCATATGCTGACCCAGTCTTCGTGTATGTCCCGTTCACGACTACCGATCTCTTGAACTGGAAGACCCACAACTCCTCGTACACTGAGAAACCACAAGCTATGACCGATCTGTTCACCTCGATAGTTCAGACACATAACCCGACATGGGCTGATTGCCAGCAGTTATTAATGACATTGTTCAATAATGAGGAAAGGACTAGGATTAACCAAGCGGCCATTAAAGCGCTAGAGGATAAAGCCCGTGCTTTAAATCAAGCCAATCCGGCAGCATGGGCCGCAACACATTACCCTAATACCGATCCCGACTGGAATGTTAATGGCGCAGATATGGTTCAACTTAAAGCCTATAGAGACGCTATAATTGCTGGCATGAAAGCCGGAGGGAAGAAAGCTATTAATATGTCGAAGACAGTTGAGGTGATTCAGAAAAGTGATGAAGCGCCCAGTGTCTTTTATGACCGATTATTGGAGGCATACCGCTTGTATACCCCCTTTAATCCGGAAGACGCTGATAATTCCCGAATGGTAAACTCCGCCTTTGTCAGCCAAGCTTACGGAGATATTAAGCGCAAGCTACAGAAGTTAGAAGGGTTCGCAGGAATGTCTATCACCCAACTGATGGAGGTAGCGAATAAAGTATACATGAACAGGGAAACAGAGTCAAAGAAAGAGGAAGAGCGCAAGATGCGTAGAAAGGCAGATATGCTAGCGGTAGCGATCACAGGCGTAGATAGACGGGGCCCAGATAGAGGCGATAGTAAGTGGAATGAGGAACCCCTGAGTAGAAATCAGTGCGCATACTGTAGGGAAGAAGGGCATTGGAGAAGTGAGTGTCCGCGAAGAAAATAGTATGAGAGAGACCGACCTAGGGCAGGTTACGGAAACTTTAGAGGCAGAGCGAGAGGTAGAGGAGGCCCCGGAGGGAGCAATGGTAATAGAGGAAGTAATGGGAACAGAGGAAGTGTGAGGGAAGACAGGTACTATCCAGCAGCGCAAAGGTCCCGCGATAGAGAAGGTAGGGACTTTGTAGGATTGGCTGACACGGTTATGGAGGACTATTGATACCGACCGGGCTCCATCCCCCTTGGTCGAGCGGAGCCTATGGTCGATGTATCAATAGGGGGAAAAAGGAGTGCGTTTATGATCGACACTGGTGCTGAACATTCGGTGGTGACTAACCTAGTTGCTCCTCCATCTGGAAGAACTATTACTGTAATAGGAGCAACTGGAAGAAGTGCTGAAAAAACGGTTCTTAAAAGTCGACTCTGTACATTGGGAGGCCACGTAGTAAAACACCAATTCCTTTTCATGCCTGAATGTCCAGTCCAATTGCTGGGACGTGATATGCTATCCAAATTACAAGCGCAGATTACGTTCCTACCAAATGGAACAACATCCTTAAAGTTTAATGGACCTTCAGGTATTATGACATTATCCGTACCAAAGGAAGAAGAGTGGCGACTTTATACAGCGTTGACTAGCCAAAACCCTAGGAGTGATGAATCCTTATTCAACATACCAGGAGTTTGGGCAGAGAACAACCCACCAGGACTGGCCCGCAATATTCCACCTATTAAAATCGAACTAAAACTTGGGGTTTATCCAGTGAGCCTAAGACAATATCACATCCCGCAGAAGGCTAAGAAGAACATCCAATCTTATCTGGATAAGTTCATACGGTATGGTATCCTAAAATTCTGTACTTCCCCCTGGAACACCCCATTGCTGCCTGTTCAAAAGCCCGGTACAGATGAGTATCGACCTGTGCAGGACTTGAGAGCAGTCAATGATGCGGTTGTTAGTATACATCCAGTTGTGCCCAATCCATATAACCTGCTTGCTTTAATTCTGGGCGGGGCTATTTACTTTACAGTCTTAGACCTCAAAGATGCCTTCTTTTGCCTCCGAATTGCCGCAGAAAGCCAATGTATCTTCGCTTTCCAATGGGAAAACGCTGTGACGGGCTCAAAACGCCAAATGACCTGGACAAGACTGCCCCAAGGGTTTAAAAATTCACCTACCCTATTTGGTTCAGCTCTAAGTCAGGATCTACTGGATTTCGAGTCTATCCCAGGAGAGTGTGTATTGTTACAATATGTAGATGACTTGTTGATAGCAGCAGTTACAAAGGAAATATGTCAGCAAGCAACGCACGATCTACTACACATTCTCTGGAAGGCAGGATACAAGGTGTCCAGAAAGAAGGCTCAGTTGTGTTTGCCAACTGTCAAATATCTGGGATTCCATATCTCTGAAGGTCAAAGAATTATGGGGCCAGAGAGAAAAGAAGCTGTGTGCCAAATACCGATACCCAAGAATAGAAGACAAGTGCGAGAATTCTTGGGGGCAGCAGGCTTCTGTAGGATATGGATTCCCAGCTACGCGATACTGGCAAAACCTCTGTATGCAGCTATCAAAGGTACAGAGCACGACCCCTTCTTATGGACTCAAGAACAGCAAACGGCATTTGAAGATGTGAAGAAGGCTTTGATGAGTGCCCCAGCATTAGGTCTACCTGATCACACACGACCATTCTACCTGTATGTACATGAGCAAAGAAGAATGGCTGTGGGAGTATTGACACAGTACTTGGGATCATGGCAAAGACCTGTTGCCTACATGTCTAAGCAACTGGATGCAGTGGCCAGCGGACTTCCACCTTGTCTAAGAGCCGTAGCTGCAGCCGCTCTGCTAGTAGCTGAAGCCGATAAACTCACTCTGGGTCAAGAACTTTATGTACGAGTCCCACATGCAGTACAGACGTTGTTGGATTACAAAGGAAATCATTGGTTTAGTAACAGCCGTATGACCAAGTATCAAGCAATGTTGTGTGAAAACCCAAGAGTGCATTTAGAGACTGTAAATACCTTAACCCCTTAAGGACCAAACTTTTGGAATAAAAAGGAATCATGACATGTCACACATGTCATGTGTCCTTAAGGGGTTAAATCCAGCTACCCTTCTGCCGCAACCTACTGAAAGTCAACACGATTGTTTGGAAGTGATGGATGAAGTATTTTTAAGTAGACCAGATCTTCGTGATTTTCCCATCCAGAACCCCGATGTTCAATATTACACTGACGGCAGTAGTTATGTGAAAGAAGGGATCCGCTATGCAGGATATGCAGTAACAACGATAGACAAGGTGATAGAAGCTCGGCCACTGGCAAAAGGAACATCAGCACAAAAGGCAGAATTGATAGCACTGACACGAGCGTTACAATTGGCTGAAGGTTTAAGAGTGAACATCTACACGGACTCCAAGTATGCGTTTTTAACCACTCATGCCCACGGAGCTTTGTATAAAGAAAGAGGACTATTGAATTCAGAAGGCAAAGAAATCAAATACGCAGCTGAAATCCTACAACTATTGGAAGCAGTGTGGGAGCCGAAAGAAGTCGGTATTATTCATTGTCGAGCGCATCTGAGAGGAGATGGTGATGTAACCAAAGGAAATCGGATGGCAGATAGTGCAGCTAAGCGTGCCGCTGAATCAGGAAGACAGGAATATGTGGAGCATATAGCTGCTCTTATACCGACTCCACTGTCTCAATGGACTCCAGTTTATACAGCTCAAGAAGAGGAGTGGTTAAAGACTGAACCTGGAAAGTATTTGGAGAACAAATGGTATCAGTTAGAAGATGGAAGAATAGTCA
The DNA here is from genome assembly GCF_036172605.1 of Pelobates fuscus. NCBI lineage: Eukaryota > Metazoa > Chordata > Amphibia > Anura > Pelobatidae > Pelobates > Pelobates fuscus. Next base: position 14,726,622 of record NC_086317.1, on the reverse strand, counting down.
TTCCAGCATCACTAGCGGTAGAAATTGTCCAAAACTATCACAACGGGACACATTCTGGGAGGGATAGTACAGAAGAATCTCTCAGAAAACATTTCTACATACCAAGATTGTCCAACTTGACTCAGGCCATTGTACGAAGATGTGTAACGTGTGCTAAAAATAATGCAAGACAAGGACCAGTAAAGCCACCAGGAGTCCAGTTTATGGGGGGACTCCCCATGTCCGATTTACAAATTGACTATACAGTAATGCCTAAATCTGGTGGACATCGCTACCTACTGGTAGTTGTGTGCACCTATTCAGGCTGGGTAGAAGCATGTCCTACTCGTACAGAGAAAGCAGGAGAAGTTGTGAGATTCCTGCTACGAGAAATAATACCCCGATATGGACTACCCTGCTCTATAGGATCGGACAATGGTCCAGCTTTTGTTCATCAGTGCCTACAACAACTGACTCATATGCTTGGTATAAAGTGGAGGCTTCATACGGCATATAGACCCCAGAGTTCTGGTAAGGTAGAGAGAAGGAATAGAACTATTAAGAATCAGTTGGCTAAAATGTGTCAGGAAACCCAACTTAAGTGGAACGTTCTCTTGCCCATAGCTCTATTGCGAATACGCAGTACACCTACCAGAAGGATGGGCCTCTCTCCTTTTGAAATCATGTATGGGCGACCACCTCCCGTACTTGGTAACTTAAGGGGGGATTTGAGTCAGTTGGGAGAAGGAATTACCCGGCAGCAGGTTGTAGAGTTGGGTAAGACTATGGAGGAGGTACAGAAATGGGTACAAGATAGATTACCTGTGAATATTTATCCCACAGTTCATAGTTACCACCCAGGAGATCAAGTGTGGATTAAAGAGTGGAATAATGTACCGTTAGGGCCCAAGTGGAGAGGTCCTTATGTTGTTCTTTTGTCTACCCCTACAGCGATAAAAGTAGCCGAAGTGACTCCATGGATACATCACTCCAGGGTTAAACCAGCAGCAGTCGATTCTTGGTAAGCTACAGCAGATCCAGAGAATCCCTGCAAGATCCGGTTAAAACGCACGACTCAGTCGGAGTGACGAGGAATCTTGTGGATTACAAATTTTATTGTTTCAGAGATTTGGTAAGTGAGTGAGAAGGCCATAATAAAGCCTGTCCACCCACCAACGAGTATATAAGTCAGGAAAAGTCTCGAAGGGACCCCTGTGAAGACGAGCAGAACTCCATTCCCTGCAGCCCTTACATCCTGGAAGCTGAGGTGCCTTCGCACGGACGAAGACTGAGGATGACGACGAAAGATGTGTTTATGATAATGTTTTTATATGTGTATTTTTATATTCAGGAAGGTAGAGGTACCGACACTCCTAGTTGTGAGGTATGCATTAAGACTACAAGAACAGGTAACCATATTTCCCAGACCCTAATTTGGCATTCGCAATATGAGTGTAAAGGAGATGTATCAAGATGTAGATACTTAAATATAGAATATAGTGTGTGCAATTTAGGAATAGGAGAACCTAAGTGCTTCAGTCCAGAGTATCAACCCCGTACAATTTGGTTGACTCTCAGGAATGGAGATCCTGAGGGGACCCTAATTAATAAGACGGTATTAGAATCCGTATATTCTTCAGGTGTTCTGCTATTTGATGCGTGTAAAGCGATATCAAGTGGTAGGAAACCGTGGAATGTATGTGGGGATCTTAGATGGGAGAGAACGTATGGGTCTAACGATAAATATATTTGTCCCAGTAGTAAAAATAAGTATGTGAGTCCTAGATGCCCAAATAGAGATTATACCTTTTGCCCATATTGGTCTTGTATGGGGTGGGCAACTTGGGGACAAACAGCAGACAAGGACATGATTGTGACTAAGTTGCCTACCAATCCATACTGTAAGTCTATGGAGTGCAATCCAATCCATATACTTATAAATAACCCCGACAAGTTCTTAGATAAATATGGTAATTTATTTGGGTTTCAAATATATGGGACGGGTTTAGACCCTGGGACAGTATTATTTATAGGGATAGAGACTGATACGGTAACCTCCCAAACTCATCAAGTATATCATTCCTTTTATGAAGAGATGAGCATAGATAATAAGATCCCCCATAACGCTAAAAACCTGTTCATTGATTTAGCTGAAAGTATTGCCGGTAGTCTTAATGTTACCAACTGCTATGTGTGTGGAGGTACTAACATGGGAGACCAATGGCCTTGGGAAGCAAAGGAGGTAATGTCCGGTTCTGAGGCAGTTGACCAATTAATATCTACACAAGCCGATTATCATACAAGTGTTAGAGGTAAATCTGAGTGGAGATTAAAGACCTCCATCATAGGTTATGTTTGCATAGCGAGGAAAGGAATAATGTATAATATTTCTGTAGGAGAATTAACTTGTCTAGGGCAAAAAGCTTATGATGATGATACAAAGAATACAACTTGGTGGTCGGCTTCAAATGTCTCAGAACCATCTAACCCGTTTGCTAGATACGCCAATTTAAAGGATGTGTGGTTTGATTTATCCATCACATCTAACTGGAGAGCCCCAGCAAATTTGTACTGGATCTGTGGTAAGAAAGCCTATTCGGAGTTGCCACAGGACTGGGAAGGGGCATGTGTGTTGGGTATGCTCAAACCATCCTTCTTCTTGTTACCTATTGAAACAGGTGAGACTTTAGGTGTTAAAGTGTATGATGTGAATCATAGGAAGAAAAGGGGACCCATAGAGATAGGCGCCTGGGAAGATAATGAATGGCCTCCCCAGCGTATTATAGATTACTATGGGCCAGCCACGTGGGCAGAGGATGGTACCTTTGGTTATAGAACCCCAATTTATATGCTCAACCGTATTATAAGATTACAGGCGGTGGTTGAGATCATTACTAACGAGACATCACAAGCGCTCAATCTTCTAGCGAAGCATAATACCAGGATGAGGACAGCTGTATACCAAAATAGATTAGCCTTGGATTACCTTTTGGCAGTAGAGGGAGGTGTATGTGGGAAGTTTAACCTGAGCAATTGCTGTCTTCAAATAGATGACGAAGGGCAAGCAATAGCTGAGCTTACTAGCCATATGGTTAAACTAGCGCATGTGCCTACTCAAGTATGGAAAGGGTACAATCCAAGTAGTTGGTTTGGTAGCTGGTATGAGTGGTTTGGAGGGCTTAAGGCAGTGGTAGGTGGAGTCCTACTGATTTTAATGTTGTGTCTACTCCTGCCATGTCTTATACCCTTAGTAGTTAGGTCTGTGCAAAGCCTGATAGAAAATATAGCAGAAAGGAAGGCTGCTGCACAGATAATGGCAATTTATAAATATAAGGCTCTAGATCAGGGAGAACCAATGCAGGAAGATGAGTGTTGAAGATTCACATCATAGATAAGTCTGGTCTGGTTCAAGGTAACTTGCGGTGTATGCAAACCAAGGTTAAGTGATGCCTCAAGTAATTGTGAAATATCAAGAGGCATCAAAGGGGGGAATGTGGTGGAATCTCGGTAAAAATAAATTTAGTAGGCCGAGATTACCACGTGGCATGTGTACGTGCATATGCTGACGTATCGGTCGGTTGGTTGCACGTGGAAAGATACGATCAGTAGTGTACGGAGCATGTGCAAGAATACAGGATATAGTATTCCCCTCCTCCATTGTGCTGGACAAGCCATGCGGTCAAGCAGGAAGTTAATTCTTATTTGTATTTATTGGTCAAGAGAATGTGCGGGTGGAGCTTAATATGGGAGGAGTTATGTGCCTATATAAGGAGCCTGCACTATTGTCCGGGGCTCAGAATTTGCTGTATTTTGGTGACATTAGTCCCTCTGAGTCCCGATCGGTGATCCAATAAAGAATCTCTTCCTTCCTGAAGAAACCTGTGTCCATCTCTCTGTGCTTGGCTTCCGTCAGTTTCTCCGGTATCAAGGAAGCAATAAAATATCCAAGACAAATCCCCCCACTAACTGGACGACACACAGTTCTGGGAGTCAACTGAGCTTTATTCAGCCACAGCTGGCTTTTATGCAACTGCAAGGGGTTTCTTAAATCATATTCCAGGGGTATTTCCCTGATGGACCTAAAAGGGACAAGGGACTAGTAAACCGTTCAGAGACTCCTCCTCTGTGCAGGAGAGATAATTGAGAAAGAACAACTATTTAATTAAATCACCTCTCAGGTACAGAAAATATACAATATTTGCAAACATCATAAAACACATTCTAATATTTCAGAACCCCACGAAAATTATGTCACCGAATAGCTGGGATATGAGCGCACACTTTGTCAAAATATCACTCAGATCCATTCAGTGGTTCGGGAACGTCATTAAAGGGAAGTTTTGACCAGTCAGCCACGAGGTGAAGCCCCAAAACAGTTCCAGAGAAAATAAGTCTCGACTGGTCTTCTTTTGAGGGCTCTCACACGAATACCGATGAAGGCTCCCTCTGACTGCTTGCATACGAATGTTCCCCCTGTTCGGTAGTTAGGTCTTCCGAACGCCGTTCTCATACTGGTTCGGGAAGTTGGATAGGTAGCGGTATCAGTTTACCGGGTGTTCGCGGAGTAGAGTAGCAAAAATTAGTTCCAGGTCGTCGAAGATCATGTACCGCTGCCCACGTTTGAGAGACAAAATGGCCGCCGTTTGTTTGCACACGTGCGTTCAGTGATACGAACGGCGGCCACACAGGGGAAACACTTTCTTTAACAAGCAATTTGCGGTTAACAGCCAGGGGTGGTCAGTTGTTAAAAGATGCGAACCCATGGACCACACAAATGGGGGTTCGGTAAACAAACAGTGGGTACGGACAAAAAGGAATGAAAAAGGGTATTACAAACATTCATTCTGCTACAGTACTAATGTGAGGGTCATAGTGAACCTCCCTGGCTCAGGGCCGGCGCATCCTATAGGCTAAGTAGGTAGCCGCCTAGGGCACTTCTTAAGGGGGGGCACCGGCAGTGACTTAACTACTTGTCTGGCCACCCCCCTATGAAGTTGCATTGATTATAAAGAGCATCCGGAGCAGCCGCCAGCCACATTACCATACGCTAGGGAGCACTTACTTGTAGACTAGCATAAAACGTCGGTCCGGCATTCACCACAGCCTGCTAAGTCAGGACCCCTCTTCCAGCCAAGCTCCGCGGCAGCGCAAGGGCGCATCATTCACTCACTCCCACCCCTTGCCCTGTACGTGGGGACAAGTAGGTGGGAGAATAACAGGGAAATTGGGCTGGAAAAAAGTGTTGGCCACCGGGCACAGCAAAGGTGATAGGAACAAAGAGCAAAGTGCAATGAAGGTAAGAGAGAATGCACAGTGTGTTTCATTGAATGTGTGTCAGTATGTTTCAGTCAGTATCTTTGTGTGTGTGTATGTATGGGTCTCTGTGTGTATGTATGGATCTGTGTGTGTATGTATGGGTCTGTGTGTGTGTGTGTGTGTGTGTGTGTGTAGGTCTGTGTGTGTGTATGTGTTTGTGTGTGTGTGTGTAGGTCTGTGTGTGTGTGTGTGTGTGTAGGTCTGTGTGTGTGTATGTGTGTGTATCGGTCTATGTGTGTCTGCATAGGTCAGTGTGTGTGTCTTTATGAGTCAGTGTGTGTGTGTGTGTGTGTATCGGTATGTGTATGTATGGGTCAGTGTGTGTCTGCATGAGTCAGTGTGTGTGTTTATGAGTCAGTGTGTATGTATGGGTCTGTTTGTGTTTATGGTCAGCGTGTGTCTGCATGGGCCAGCGTGTATCTACATGGGTCAGTGTGTGTCATTATGAGTCAGTGTGTGTGTATGGGTTAGTGTCTGTGTGTATGGGTCAGTGTGTGTCTGCATGGGTCAGTGTGTGGAAGGGGGTCAGTGTGAGTGTGTGTGTATGTGTGTGGGTCAGTGTCTGTGTGTGTGTGTATGGGTCAGGGTGTGTGTGTGTGTGTGTGTGTGTGTGTATGTATCGGTCTGTGTATGTATGGGTCAGTGTGTGTGTTTAGGAGTCAGTGTGTACGTATGGATCTGTTTGTGTGTATGGGTCAGCGTGTGTCTGCATGGGTCAGCGTGTGTCTACATGGGTCAGTGTGTGTATTTATGAGTCAGTGTGTGTGTGTGTATGGGTCAGTGTGTGTCTGTGTGTATGGGTCAGCGTGTGTCTGCATGGGTCAGTGTGTGTGTGGAGGGGGGTCAGTGTGAGCATGTGTGTATGTGTGTGGGTCAGTGTGTGTGTCTGTATGGGTCAGCGTGTGTGTGTGTATGGGTCAGTGTAGGTAAGTCTGCATGAGTGGGTGGAACAAATTGGGCGGCAAATACAAATTTGCATAGGGCGGTAAAAATCCTTGCACCGGCCCTGCCGAGGCTATTACGTATGCCTTTTTGTAATGACTAACAGGGTTAAAAAGACTGATAAATGTACTTTGGAAGCATGGTTATTGGAGGATATTTTGTTTATCAGCTTCTATCATTTTGGCCGACTTTAAGTCTAAATGAAAGTCGTTAAAAATGTCTGACGAAACCAGACTATAATTATTGACTTGGTTTTTACTGATAATATTAAAACCATTATTATTATTATTATTTATATAGCGCCATCAGATTCCGTAGCGCTGTACAATGGGATGCTTCCAGGGTAGACAGATGCAAACTAATCACTAAACACATGGTTATATGATCCAGTGTGCATTTCAATGAGCAATGATAAAAGAGATAAAAGAGAAAGCAGATTTTATTTTTCATAACCGTTTCCAACCTGAAGGGCAATCGGAATCTATAAAACTATTTTTGACTTTCCAACTAACTAGAGACGTACAGTATATCTGTATAGTATAGTGGGGTGCCTGCTGGGTCTTCCTTTTTACCCAAATGTCTACCAAGCCCGTCTTTATAATTATTTAACTTTTGTAAAGATATGTGATCTGGGGGGGGGGGGAAATCCAATTTGGATATTTATTATTTTTTCATTTCCTTCTAGAGGTTTTTTTTCTCAGTTCTACGAATGTAGACGATTTGGAAAGGCCATCGGGAGTTTTAGTCCCAATTAGATAAACTGGAGAAAGGCTTCAGATCTGGCCGTCTGCCGTACAGTTTTCAATTCCTAGCCTGGTATAATTCCTGGTTTGGTGAAGTGGAATTAGAATTATGGAGGAGCATGGAAATGGGTCCCTGTCTGTGGATGTAAACATTTTGCACTGTCTCTGCACTGGTCCATACAGCAGATCCATCATCTCTCATGCAGGATATCAATCACAATGTAACTAAACATACCTGGAATCTGGATCACAAAGCAGCACAGCGCCAGTACACCGGGAGGAGACGGATACAATCTCATGGTGATTTAATCCCGTGTTCCCCAAATCCCAGGGTTCTCGCTCCTTGATACATCGCAATGAGCAATACTGCGAACAGCCTAATCAACAAAAGAAACTGCTGGGTATTGTCAGGGCTGTTTATTACAATCTCTGGTCAGAGTAGGAAACCACAGACATTGAGCTGGAAGCAGACGGGGGCGAGAACTGTGAACTGACATGCGAAGTGTGAAACAAAATAATCCCACAAAGTTTGCTGTGATGACGTAAATCATTTTTTTTCTGCAGCCAGTATGTGACGTGGCAGAGGCCAAGGAGCCCATGGGGAGCATCGATTAGTGATGGTGCAAATGTCCTAAAACAAAGAATTTCATTGTGTGGTGCCCTCATCTAAATGTACACACAAGAACAAAGTAGTTATAGTTAGTTATAAAAATTGTCACATTCACTTTTCATGCATTTTTTCTGCCACTTTTCCTGTTTGCGCCCAAATATTCCTTACAGAACCTTTTCTTAATTTATTCTTTATTTTGTTGAGGCATGTGATTATAGGGGTACAGAAAAAAGAGAGGGAGACGTTCAAGAGTTGTACAGGATAGGGTCATCAAAACATATTGACAAAGTCTCCTATGATTATCAACCTCATTTTATATATATTAACCTGCTATGGCTAAATACTGTTATCTCTCGCTTTAATACTGTAATCTCTCGCATTAATACTGTTTTCTCTCGCTTTAATGTTGTTATCTCTCGGTTTAATACTGTTATCTCTCGCTTTAATACGGTTATCTTTCGCTTCAATGCTGTTGTCTCTCGCTTTAATACGGTTATCTCTCGCTTTATTTCTGTTATAGCTCGCTTTAGTACTGGTATCACTCGCTTTAATACAGTTATCGCTAAATCTAAAAATACCAGTGTAATACGTAAAACTAATTATGGTTAGTAAGCTGTATATAAAATCACATGGTAATCTAGTGTACATCACCAACTAGGTAAAACAGTATGAATTAGTTACATGTTGGGAGATAATAAAAATAGAAATAAAAATAATAATAAAATAGGTAGACTGTTATCTAAACATTTCTGCTTCATTTAAACGTTGCTTTGTAATAGTAAGACTTGGGTCTTGTTGCTTGTATGGCCCTAGACATCTCACCAAGGCGTTCACACAGATATTTTAATACCACCTAAGATTATCGCATTATAAAACTCAAATATAACTTTGTCTCAAGACGGCCACAACCGGAGCCGCAGCAAGACCTGTTCCAGGTAACTATAGTGCTGGTGTATTATCCCCTCACCCTTTCTTTGAAGCTGTACGCCAGACAGTCAATGCATGTTTCGTTATTAACTATATGGATACCGTACTGCTTGTGGGCTCCATTTTAGATTTGCATAAACCTGTATCATATAGTGGGGCATCAGAAACCTGGGCTTAAGGCAGTTCTGTGGCAGGTGTGGTGAAGCCTCTACCCAGTGTCTGCTGCTTGTGAGTCTCTGTAATGCATCCTTGTCTGGGGCGTGTGTGTAGACTCAGGTTTCCCGTTCAGCCGATACCTGTCAGGGGTACTCCGCAATTTTGAAGCGCGGCAGGGCCTTGTGGGTCTCTCTTGGTCGTTTGGCTTTTGCCGCCTGTGTTTGTTTTCGGCGCTTGCTGATGCTGGGGAGAGCCTGCGCCTCTGGCAGACAGTGTGCCATGTGAGAAGGCTTTTGTACTCCGATCGGGTTCTCGCAGTGCGGCGGGAGAGGCAGGTAGCTGTGAGCTCGTGCTGAGGTGATGCAGAAATCCTGGCATGGTGTCTCAAACTTAGACGCTACCCTCCACTGCCGGATCTTGGGGCTAGGTTTGCTGTGCAGGTCAGTCGCTGTCGCGGCCATCTTGGCTTCGCCACGCGGTCTTCTGGGCTTCGTTTGTGTTGCAGCCAGAAGGGGTACGGTTTGCGGTGGCTGCTGCCCATGGGTACCGGGATGACCCCCCCGGTCCAGAGGGGGGGGGAAGCGGCAGACCGCCGGCCGGAGAACCGGGAGAGCGGCGGTCTCTCTCGGCTCAAGCTCATAGGCCTCAGGCCTCGGCCGGGTTACTTTGGCGCCGTGGACGGTCCTGTCGGGTATCCCCTGGGTCACAGTCGTCTTGTTGGTGCAGTGAGCACCGTTTCAGGTCTTGATCTCGTTCGTGGCCCGCAGTTGGCTCCGGTATTCCAGCCCAGAGGCCGGAGCTCAGACAGAGCGCGTCTGATCCGACCGGCGGTCAGGCCCCGCCCCCTTACAGAACCTTTTCTGCCAATTTACCAGTAGTTTTTGTTTTGTTTGTCATTGGTTCATAAATGTATCATTTTGAGTGTATAAAAAAAGAGCCGCAAAAGTGACAATTATTTTGTCGCACCACAGAAAAGGGGGGGAAAAGGCAACAACATACAATTATACAAGAAAGTGGCGTTGGGATCTTATATCCTTCCAGATACTTGGAAAATGTGGTCTGTGACAGTCTGTACTTCAGAATGTGCTTGACTTGAATTTGGTTATCAGTCAATAGACAAAGACAATAGATAAATATCTTCTATCGTCTCCAGTCATCACTCCACGTCTGTTGTTTTTAATGTGCGTTGTCTTCCCTCTATCAGCATTTATTCTTAATACATGCCAGTTGTCATTGGTGACGATGGAGTTGGGGAAAACAGAGTCTACGTCTCTCGAACATGCGCTGATCTGTCACATCATACTGCGCATGTACGGTCACACTGATGAGATCTCCAGGGATATATGTGTGTCACACCCTTCGCCTCACATATAGCGCACACAGTGTGAGTACCACACTGAAATCTATTTATTTATTTATAAAATATTATAAAATGAAGGATACATTAAGATTTATCTCGTTTTCCTGGAACCACAAAACATTGCATTGTTACAATAGGATACAATATTACAAAAAGTACAATATACACCCAATATACATACACACATATATAAATGTAACATATAACAGGTGATATATATATTCAACTATGACAGGTGCATTCTGTGCTGAGAATACCATAGAATAAAAAAGGAGAGAGCACACAGTATATATAAATACCACAAATGATGAATTATGTGGAATCTAAAAATACAAAATAAGACCATAGTGTAATATAGTAAACATAATAAAATATGTGTGTGCTTGCTGGTCCAACTCACATGATTCTGAGCCACATAACAAAGCTGGCTAAGGCTAGAAGCTTGTAATGGAGGACCCAGTGGGTGCAGGTAGTGGGTCCCTCCGTCTTACACCATATACAGACCCAGGATGCAGGAAAATAGGTGAAGAAAAATATACTTTATTGGACAAAAATAAATAAAATCAGACCAAGTCCACTGGCCTCTTTACGCGTTTCGGCTAAATGCCTTCTTCAGAAGTGGGTTGCTTCCGCTATCCTCCATAGTCCTCCTTTTAAAGGACCACTATAGTGCCAGGAAAACAAACTTGTTTTCCTGGCACTATAGTAATAATAGTTCCCCCCCACCCTCATGGCCCCCCTCCCGCCGGGCTGAAGTGGGAAGGGGTAAAAATCTTACCTTTGTCCAGCGCCAGGCTCCCTCGGCGCTGGGGACTCTCCTCCTCCTTCGGTCGTCATCGGCTGAATGCGCATGCGCGGGAAGAGCCCCGCCCGCATTCAGTCAGTCCATAGGAAAGCATTCTCAATGCTTTCCTATGGACGCTGGCGTCTTCTCACTGTGAAAATCACAGTGAGAAGCGCTGAAGCGCCTCTACGGGCTGTCAATGAGACACTAGAGGCTCTACGGGCTGTCAATGAGCCACTAGAGGCTGGATTAACCCATATGTAAACATAGCAGTTTCTCTGAAACTGCTATGTTTACAGCAGGCAGGGTTAACCCTAGATGGACCTGGCACCCAGACCACTTCATTAAGCTGAAGTGGTCTGGGTGCCTATAGTGGTCCCTTAAACCTTTGAATTTTGCGCCCTTTCACGGTTCTGTTTTTAGCAGAAACAATTTGTAGAACAGCTGTTGTAGCAGGCGATAGCAAACAGGTTTAAGTCCAATAAGAACAAATCAATTCCCAGATTATAGAATAAGAGTATACTTAAGGTTTGATGGGAGTAGTCTTCCACAAGCCTGGTCACTGGAATAAAGAAGGAGGTATAAACGTTAAATCGGTCCGGGTCTTTAGGTTTGGAGATAGAAGCTTGAGCGATATTCAGTCCGAGATCAGGGATAGGAGATGGCAGGGAATCAATCCAGGAGTTCGGTACACGGCGTAACAACAAGAGCCGGCACAAGGAATATGGACGTAACCTTCAAATTAACTAAGCAATTCAATTCTGGCGCGGCTTCTCTATAAGGCGTGAAAAAGCCGCGTCAGATAAGGGGGGCAGAGACTGATTCCATATACCCGGACGTTGAAGAATCGGAACTGAAGACAATCTGACAGGTAAGTTCTGACATAATGGAATCCATTTTCACCTTTAAAAAAATTTTTTGTACCTATTGGTGTTTCTTTCTCTAAAAAACTATTTGCTAAAATACGTTTAAAATTATTCGCCTCCCCCTTCATCTTGGGTTTATTCTAAGAAAATTCTGGATATCTTAATCTTCTTCTAAAATATGCCAATTTCTTTGAATAATTTTCTGTAACGGTGCGGTATTAGAGCAGTAATTAAAAATGAGAGGAATCTCCTTATTATCCTTAATATTTGATTCTAATCTGGTTTTATATTCTAAAAGTTACTTAGTCTCTTGGTTCATTACCTATTTATCTATTGGAGCCAAATCATAACCTTTATTTATAAATTGCTTTTTAAGAACTCCTGACTGTTCTTTGTATTCTTTGAGGTCTGTGGAATTCCGCCTCAAAAACTGGCCTTTGGGGATGTTACTCAGTAGGGATCGACCGATTATCGGTCTGGCCGATATTATAGGTCGATATTCTGCATTTTCAGCAATATCGGTATCGGCCAATAAAGATTCAGGCAAGGGTGAAAAACTACGGTTGGTCGACCATTCGTTCAGGGGGGTGTAGTATATATACTTGCATTTTGTGGAAACAATGCTATTAAAGCTGTAGAACCGGGGGGCGGAGCCTAACCTCGGAGGAAGATGGACGCCTAGTTCCATAGCTCCCTCTCCCCCAAGCACAAAATTAGCTACCACTCACATCACTCACGGCCCCAGCACTCCCCAAATTAACTCCAAACGAGTCCCCAACGCAAGGCTTCACAAGATGGGCGGCGAAAAAAAAAAAAAAAGAAGAACTCACCCCGTCGGTAGCCTCCTTGTTCCGCACGCCTGGAGACCCACAGAGACCTACCTACTCCAACCACACGGACGACCATGGCACAGACTCTGAGGGGACCGACCCCACATCAGACCCCTCAGCTCCCCTCACTATCGGGATCCTCCGCAACATGCTGAGGGAAGCCACGTCGGACATCAAATGCCACGTGGCAGAGGAGATCAGCAAACACCTAGCAGGCCTCAGGGCGGATGTGAAGGCACTGGACACCCGCACCGACCAGATGGAGGTACGTCTTACATCGCTGACAGCAGCCTCCACCTCACAGTCCCAGGACATCTCCTACCTCCACGGCCGCTTGACCGCCATGGAGGACAGCCTGGAGGATCTTAATAATAGGTCGCGGAGAAATAATATCAGGCTCCGCGGCCTACCCGAAACAGTCCAACCAGATACCTTAAACGCCACCCTGAAAAGTATCTTTTCCACAATGGCGCCTGAACTGCCGCTACCACTCCTGGAAATGGACCGGGCTCACAGGGCACTACGCCCCCCTAACCTGAATCTCTCACTAGGGTAACAGGGAAAAGCGGGGTGGAAGGGGAGAAACTGACCAAAGGGGGTACGGAACCAACAGGGAAGAGGGAGGAGGGAGGTTTACTCCCCAGACCGGACGGACGGATGGACACTGACACATAAACGACACTTACACGAAGTGCTGAAAACACTCACAAATGACCTACAGGCATCATAGTGACTCAAACCCGCCCCCGACACCTTGACCTGACCGTCCCCAGCACACACCGGACAAGACTGCCAACATACCACACTCTCACAAAGGGGACGGAGAACAAAGAGGGGGGGAAGGGGAAAGGAGAGAGGAAGAACGTACTAGAACAATACGGACAGAAACACAAAGAAGGGGGGGGGGGGGAGTATTTAAAGGGCAGATCTATTTCTGGCAGATCTCGTCACCGAACCTTGACAGTTAACTTCCCGGGGAAAATTTTTTTTTTTTTTTTAAATAATAAAAATAAATAAATAAACGACAAACAGGATAAACCGAGTTAAAAACTGCTGACAATTAATGATGTTAATGTTTCTTTTGTATATAGGTTAAAATGTTACTTTTTCTTCCAGCGCATCACACAACAGACGATACAAACCTACAAACATCACAAAAGGACGACAGACAGATAACAAAACACCCTATCCAGCACCGACAAACCACAAACCACCACAACAATAGATATGGCGAAACGACAAAGACATCACCCAACAACCGTGAGTGATACACTGCCATACGTGCAGGGGGAGAGGGGGAGACGGGAATGTGAAAAACCTTCCTCCTCTCTCCCTCACCACAACCCACAGTACCCCCACTAGGGGACCACACTACACGCACCCCACCCCAAAGGCACCACACACACACCCCTAACACCACCTGGCAATCCTATAGTAAGACCAGGGCACACCGATACCCCCTCCTCCCCTCCATTAGGCACCTACACCTCACACCCCTCACCCCTACCCACCACAAACCCTCGCCTCCAAACCACCCACCCCAAGGAGCGTAAAACCCCGGGTCCTCCGCATACTGACCCATAAACCAAGTCCATACTCGTAACTAACAGGACAACAATGAAATGTATTTCACTCAACTGCAAGGGTTTAAACAACCCGGCCAAACGCCACCAGCTGATGCGATGGGCCAATAGAACAGGGGCTGATTTAATACTCCTCCAGGAAACGCACTTTGAGACCTCAAGGCCATTCCCACTTAAAAACAGACACTACAAAGAATGTCACCTAGCCAATTCCCCGACCGGAAAACATAACGGGGTAGCGATACTCATCCGGAATACTTGCCCCATTAGCTTCACAAACAACATAGCCGACCCCCAGGGCAGATTCCTTACTATAACAAATACGCGATCACCACGATATACGCCCCCAACAACCCAGACCCAGCCTTCTGGATAACCTTCCAGGCACACCTCAAGCTGTTCCCCTCCCACCACATGATCATAGGGGGAGACTTTAACGCGGTTCTCAACCCCCAAACAGACCGACAACGCCAAACCACACACACTGGCAAAACAATCCCAACGACCAGAACTGACAAACTACTCTCGAACTTTCTACTCCATTCAGGTCTCTATGACAACTGGAGAATGCGAAACCCCACAACCCAAGACTTCACTTTTTACTCCCATCCTCATCTCTCCTACTCCAGGATCGACATGTTCCTGATATCCCCTTCCCTCCTAACCCAGGACATCACAACCTCTATAGGTTCGATCATGTGGTCTGACCATGCAGAGATATCCCTTACACTCTCAATCCCACAAACAGCTAGAACATGGTCATGGCGACTAAACCCAACACTCCTGCATATCCCTGAAATAAGGGCATCCATCCAAACGGCGCTCACAGAATACTTCGACCAAAACATAGACTCGGTAGAATCCACAGGCATATTATGGGCAGCACATAAAGCAGTTATAAGAGGCAAACTGATAGCAGAAGCCACAAAACAAAAAAAACTAAAATTAGAGGAACTGAAGGACCACCTCCTCTCGCTGAGGGCCCTAGAAATCCAACATAAACAACACCCCACGCCACCAATTCTAGCACAGATCAACACTCACCGACAAGCCATCAAATCCTATATGGCTAAAGACTCACAAAGAGCACTCCAATGGAGCAAACAGCTCTTCTACGAGAAATCGAACAAGGCAGATACCCTCTTAGCCCACAAACTACGCCAAAAAACATATAGCAAACGGATTCACAAAATAAACTCTCCGGGAGGAAACACGCACAATAGCCCAGATAGCATAGCAAGGATTTTCTCCCAATATTTTGCAACGCTATATAACCACAATCCTGACCCATCGCCAACCCTAAAACACGATATCGAAACATACCTCCGGAACACTCCCCTCCCCTCATTAACAAACACGGCGATAGAAATGCTATCAGCCCCAATCACAACGGAGGAAATAGCAAACACACTAAAAACAATTAAACCCAACAAAAGCCCAGGACCAGATGGATTCACGGGCCTCTACTATAAGACATATGCAAACACATTAATACCACATCTTACAGCATTAGGAAACTCACTACTCCAAGGAAACCCACTCCCAAAGGAAATGCTCAGGACAAACATCTGCCTCATTCCAAAACCGGACAAAACGCATCTAGACCCAGGCCACTTTAGACCAATTTCCCTACTCAACGTAGACACTAAAATTTTCACTAAAACCCTCGCCAACCGGATCCAACCACTCCTACCGAAACTAATACACCCTGACCAAGTGGGCTTCATCCCTACGAGACAGGCAGCAGACAACACAAGACGAGCACTCGACCTGATATGGGTGGCACACAGGAGACAGACCCCAACCCTCCTCCTATCAATGGATGCCGAAAAAGCATTCGACCGCCTACTCTGGCCATTCCTGTTTGCCACCCTCCGGAAATTCAAGTTTCCGACACCCACCCTTGAAGCCCTAAGGGCCCTCTACAACCAACCCACGGCCGCACTCCTCCTCCCCAACACCAAACACCCAGAATTCACAATCAAAAATGGGACGAGACAAGGATGCCCACTCTCCCCACTCTTGTTTGCCCTCTCGCTCGAACCTCTCCTTCAAAACATACGAAATGAAAAGGCGATACAGGGCATTAAAATTAGGTCTGAGGAATACAAAATAGCGGCATACGCTGACGATATCCTCTTCACAATCTCGGACCCCACCCAATCCCTACCACCCCTACTGACTCTCCTACAACAATACGCAACTCTCTCTGGGTATAAACTCAACCTGGAGAAAACAGAGGCCCTCCCAATAGCAACACCACAACACACCCTGGAACAACTAAAAGCAGCCCACCCATTTAGATACAACTCGAACAATATACACTACCTAGGAACATATCTTCCAGCAGATCTGAACACAACAAATGCTCTGAATTACACACCGTTACTACGCCAAGCGCAGCAAGACCTGCAAAAATGGGGACCCATGTCCATATCATGGCTAGGGCGCATAGCCTCAATAAAAATGAATCTCCTCCCCCGATTTCTCTCTTTCAAGCGCTACCAATACCCATTTCCAAACACGACTTTAAAACGCTCCAAGTACACATAGACAGATTCATATGGTCAAACAGGAGACCACGCATTAAAAGATCCACAATGTACAAAACCACAAAAACGGGAGGCCTGGGCCTCCCGAACTTCTACCACTATTACCAAGCGGCCCAAATGGCCCAAATACAACACCTACACGCACCACCGGGACTTAAACTCTGGGTAGACCTGGAGCACGACCTCCTGGGACGAGACCACCCATCACTACTTTTTTGGCTACCTAAGACAGACAGACCACCCACCCCGCAGACTACCCCTACATTAACAACATCTTTCCTCATCTGGGACGAAATTACAACAAAACACCCTATAACGAACACACCATCGCCCCTCACACCTATTCTGAGAAACAAACAATTCCCCCCAGGCCTAACACCCAAAGACTTCTCAAGGTTTGAAGATAACGGATTATTCAGATTCCTCCACTTTTTCCAAGGCCAACAACTTTGCCGATTCCAAGACCTCCCCAACCAGACACCCCTGACCACATTCGACCACTTTCGCTACATACAGATTCGGAGCTTTCTCAACGAACCACATAATAGAGCGGCCGCCACTAAAAGACCAACACAATTTGAAAAAACATGCCTCCATGCACCCATACAGAAAGGGCAAATCTCAACCATATACCTACTCTTAAACTCCAATTCCCCAGAGGACGCTTTATTCTATACCAAGGCATGGGAAAGAGATATAGGCCCCCCTGCAGACCCCTCAGACTGGGCGGACATATGGGAAGCCACGGCTTTGCTCACCATATGTGTAAACCACAAAGAACAGGCCTACAAAACCTTGCTCAGATGGTACCTCACACCCCTTAGACTAAAACAAATGGGCTGTACCACCACGGACACATGCTGGAAAGGATGCGGACAGAAGGGCACCTACATCCACCTCTGGTGGGAGTGCCCCCAGATCTCACAAATATGGGAAGGAGTGGTCGCACTCACATCCGATATACTAGAAGCAGACATACCCAGAGATCCTTGGATATGGCTGCTCTCTAGACCTCACCCTCCCCTCACCAGAGCACAGAACAAATTGGTGGCTAGACTAGCGCTGGCCACCAGACGTACAATAGCAGAACAATGGGACAATCAGAATACACCTCAACTAACCAGGATGATCACCAAAACACAAGAAACTATGGAAATGGATAAATTGGCAGCCCTATTACACGATACAACACAACACTACCATAAGATATGGGACCCTTGGGTCCTACACCACCTACCAGCACTATGAACGGAGGACCCGGGGACGTGACACGATTCTCCCCCCCCCTCTCCCCCCCCCACAAAAAAGATCCCTTACCAATAACACACTGGGGCCACACTCACCTGTCCCCAATTCCCCTAACCCTCTACAGATCCCCTCCCCAAAACCAATCACACAAGTGAAAGCACAACCAAGAGAATAGAGAAAACATCCAACAAATAGATAAAATACCATACCTTGTACAACATGACCACTAACACCAGAGATACACATGAGAAAACAACCGCGAGTATAAAAAAAAGAATCGACCTCCACCACACGGGAAATGACCCACAACAACAATTCAAAAAGGGTAACCAACCATAGATTGAGACCATCAACGCTCCCCCACTGACCACACCAACTCACAAAACAAACACACCAAACCAAACCCCAGGTCCACGCAGAACCGAAGGGAACACAAACCTGACGATCACAATACTACAGGAACCAAGCACGTACACACTTACAAGGATGACAAGACCCATGACCAAGAGACTTCCCCTACCCGAGACGTATATGAAGGAAAAACATACCACTCAACCCAGAATACTAACGTGCGGTCTCGCTGACAACCACAACGATTTAGTGACTGAAACTCAATGAAACTGTAATGTATTAGATTTATATACTACCCTACCCCTACCTTTATTCTGTACCCTATACCCCACCTAAACTTGAAAAATAAAGAATTAAAAAAAAAAAAAAAAGCTGTAGAACCATTTAACTAACTAGGGTAACCCGGTGCATTGCGGCATATTGGTAGGTATACATCAGGTAGTCACTGCACCCTTCTGATCTTTCTTGGGTCCGTGTGGGACGAAGGGGATCACCGCTTCAGGGTTCCATTGGTGAGTTGGCCTGCTTGGTTCTTAGTGGTGTGAAAAGAGTCCTGCGGAAGTCCCAGTGTGAGTAGCAAGGCTGCCGCCTCTTGTAGGTTTCGGACCTCGTGTTTGTTATCTCCGTGTAGGATTCGCAGTGTTCGGGTCTGGTGCCATTGGTATCTTATTCCGTTCAAGACGGACATTTCTTAACTGAACCTTGTAAAAAATTATCTAAAAATTGAGATAAAGGGGATAGGAGGGAACCGATGCCAGAGACAATTGGTCTTCCGGGCGGGTTATTAATGTCCTTGTGGACCTTAGGTAGCACATATATCACAGGTATTTTGGGATGTTTTACATCTAGGTATTCATATTCTTTTTTGTATATAGTACCCTCATCCAAATCCTTATCTAGATAAGTTCTAAATTTATTTTCATTGTGCATGAAATAACAATAGGCGAGCAGAGCCACAATAGCAGCTGCAGGCTTTTCATAACATTTTTACAAATTAAATTGTGGCAGATTAAACAGCACTTTTTTTTTTAAAGCAAACATGCAAATATCCATCGTTATGACAATAGTAGATATATATAGATTCACTAAGCTATACAAGCCTATGAATTGTCAAGTTTAGTTACGTTTAAGATTATATTAAATGAAGCAAACATGCAAATTTCTAGCGTTATGACAATAGTAGATATATATAGATTCACTACGCTATACAAGCCTATGAATTGTTAAGTTTAGTTACGTTTAAGATTATATTAAATGTTATATCAGGTTAAAGTAAAAGGAATAAAACAAGCTTGGACCATGTAACTAGGATTACTGAGCATATGATAATGTTTTAGTTAATAGAACCGTCTGGCTGCCTAAGTGTACAATCTGCAATCTGCATATCTTTACAAGGTATATACAAGTGAGGCACCTATTGGATAGCACGTTGAGGCATTAATTAAGCAGGCTGTGTGCCTAACATTAAACTTAGTTTGCGTTACAAAAATTGACAAGTGGTTCACTTAATGCTGACATATTACTAAACAAGCTCGGCAACGAATTAGTATCGATTATGCTTAAAACCAGGTGTGGTTGACCTATTATGCTTGTTAATGAGTCCGTTTAATGAAAACAAGAAGGTAAGTGTAAGTCCCTTATTGTCCATCAGGTTGGGGGCTGACAGGATAGATAGAAGGCTGTAGACTGACCCTATGGAGGCATGCTCGTTCATAGGTCACAGGGGTAGTCTTTTTAGCCTATGCCCATTGCAGTGACTTGTGTCCTGCCTGCGTCGTTTGTCTCAGGGGCTCCTCTGGGCCGGGAATCAACTCCATCTGCATTCCGTAGAGTGTGCAGCTTTGCGGCTCCTCGCTTGGCAGCAGTGGCGTGAAGGGGATGATAGAAGTTCCCGGTTCCCGGATCAGGTGAGTGGCTTGTGTGGGGACCAGGTTTTGCGGCATAGCTCCCATGTGTGTGTGGATCCATGCGTTTCCCCAGGTAGCCAGGTGACTTTTCCCGCCTGTGAGGTCGCTGGCATTTGCGTGTCGTTTCGGCCTTTCTGGGTGCTTGCGGGGGGTGCCTGTAGTGGAGGCGACGGGTTTTAGGACGGATCCATGTGGCCACTAGCTTGACTGCCAGTCTGTGGGCCATTCCGCGGTCGCATAACATTGCCCAGAGGCATAACATTGCCGATCGAGTTCCAGTAGAGGGTTCGCGGCATGTTGGGCGTATGTGCTCCGCTTCTTGGGCCTATGATGGGCGGCCATCTTAGCTTCGTCCCCGCTGTCCGGTGCCTCCCAGCGGGATGGTCTCGCTTGTGTGGGTGCCGTGATGTCCCTCACGGCAGGGGGGGGGAAACAGGGGTCCCGTTTACTTCTAGGTGCCACAGCAGTGTAGGCAGCCGGGAGACCGGCCGTATCCTCTCGGCTGCTCCCGCGAGTAGGCCCAAAGAGGCTTCAGGGTGTGACCTCCGGTATATTAGCCAGGAGCCTTGAGAAGCTGTCTCTCGTGCGTGGAGAAGTATTTCAGCCGAGTCCCAGCTCGTTTTCTCGAGTGGAAAGTCGTTAGTTTTGCGTTTTTAGCGGGTTTTCGGCAGGAGCTCTCTCCATGTGCGACTTGTCGGCATGGCGGTCAGGCCCCGCCCCAAGTTCTAAATTTAGCTTTAATATTGTCCAATGGATTTTTAGGAATCGCTAGATATGTCTCCTTATCTAATAATTGTTTATATATTTCTTTTAAATAGTAATCCTTTTGCCATATAACTACCCCTCCCCACCTTGTCAGCTGGTTTTATAATGATAGAGGTGTCTTTTCTCAAATCCTTTAAGGCCATACTTTCTCGTTTAATAAGATTGTTTTGGTATGTATTTATTTATAGGTTTTATTTTCCTCAAATCTTTAGTGCATACCTTCTCAAAGACCCTCATCGCATCTGATTTTAAATAGTGAGGATAAAAAGTAGATTTGTTTTTGCAAGATGAATGTTTAAAATCATCTTCTATCTCAGTAATATTTTGTTCTTTATTAGGGCAACCTTAAAAATAAATGAAACATAATTTTCTTTAAAATCTATTGATATCCAAAAAAGACTCGAATTTATTAATATCACAATTTGGGGCGTATTTAAAACCTTTATTTAAAACTTCTTTATGTGCTTCGTCAAAAATTGTATCGTAAAGATTAGAAATCTTAAGATTATCTTAATTTATTAATTTTTTTTTTCTTTCAATTCTTTATTTTATTCGTGCATAGAGAGAACAAGCAGATTTGCACTGCCACAATAGCTGGTGCAATCCAACATGTAGACATACGATAACAGTAGTATGGCATCAAAAAACATTGCACTTTTTTTTATATATAAACCAGATTAAGTCGTTATTAGATGAGTCATACACATAGAAGTCACAGTAATTATGTTGAGTATCGATAGGTAAATGAGGTTTGTTTGAACATGCTGGCAGTGGTAGCCTGTTGCTGTCAACTAAAATGTATGTTACTATCTAGTCTGTGAGCATGCTTTGTCGAAGGCAGGTTATGCTCAGGGCCGTCTTTAATTTTGATTGGACCCTGGGCAAGCATTTACTTGGGCCCCCCTGACTACATATAGATACGCACAAATACACTACCTGACACACACACGCAGATACACACTGACCGCATATAGATACACTCAAGAACATACAGATACACATAGACTACATATAGATACACTGACACACATATAGACACACACAGATACAAACACTGGCATACATGCAGATACAAAGGTACACACACTGACTTCATATAGATACACTGACACACATACAGACACACAGATACACAACCTGACACACATGCAGATATACAGATACAAACACTGATACATACAGATACACACACAAACACAAATGGACAACATACAGATACAGAGACACATTCTGACAGACGTACTGAAACACACATACACAAAGACATACTGAACCACACAGACACTGACGGACTCACACACACAGACATACAGATACACTGACAGACATACTGGCACATATACACACAGACAGATGGACATACTGAAACACACATACACTGACAGACATATTGACAAACACAGACATACAGAACCACACGGACACTGACTGACTCACACATAGACATACAGACATTCTGGGACACATACACACAGACAGACCTACTGAAACGCACATACTGACACACTGACAGACTCACACACACACACACACACAGACACACAGACATACTGACACACTGACAGACACACACACACACACACACTGACACACTGACAGACACACACACACACACACACATACTGACACACTTTGTATCACACAGCCTGGTTACAATGCTGCTACCCATCCCATGTGTTCCCTATTAAGGGTTAATAAGTAAAGGGGTGTATATAAAAAATACCCCTTTCTGTCTCATTAGAGATATCTTTGCCAGAAGCTCAAGGAAGCAGGCTGAAGGGTCAGTGTTAGGACCCGCTTAGGGGGGTCTGCCTTGACGTTGGCAGGCGGGCATCCCCCCAATGGCCATTGGAGCAACTAAATGACCTCCATTTGTCTAAATATACATAGGGATTAAGGAGAAAGCGCAAGTAACATTTTCTTTTCTTTGGTTTATACTGACACACTGACAGACATACACACATACACTGACAGACATGCACACATACATACATACTGAACCACACAGACACTGACAGACTCACACACACAGACATACAGATACACTGACAGACATACTGGCACACTAACACATACACACATATATATACTGACACACACACACACACACACTCAGACACTCATGCAAAATTTGATAACCACCCTCCAGTTTCTTACCTTTTCCTGGAGGGTGGCTTCCCTGGGGTCCAGTGGGCTGGCAGGGTTGGCTGGGAGTTAAGCTCTCCCGGCCTGGCCCCCTACGGAACAGCTTCTTCCTCCCGCGCGGCTCCTGTTTCTGTGGGAGGAAGTTACACGCGGCTGTCACTTCCTCCCAGCCGGCTGCCAAAAAGCAAGGGCCCGGTCACGCTGTTAAAGCGCCACAGCGCCCAACCGGCCCCTGCTGACACAGGCCCACCGGGTGGCCCTAAGTGCATGGGCCACCCAATGTTTGCGGGCAGTTAGCGGGCAGAGGGCAAACGGAGCAGCTGTCTTGGGCCCCCCAGCAGGGACGGGGTCGGGGCAGCTGCCCCATTTGCCCCGCGTTAAAGACGGCCCTGGTTATGCTGGTAAAGACTATTTGCGTGTCAGAACATGCTATGTGGAGGAATACAAGTCGTTGTTGTCTGGAGCGTTTAGTAGCGTGTAAGCAGTATAGGTATGGTGTGCAATGTGTGCAGGTCCTTACGTGATGTGCGGCATAGTAGCAAGTTAGTCGATAAAATATACACGTGTATTGCCTGACATTCGTGTAAGGCAAGTTACTTGGTTAGCTAAAGACATAGTAACGTGCACACTGTGTAGGCTATTACCAGCCATGCTCACCAAACAGATTAATTGACATGACTGGTATGTTAACTAGACGAGATAATACAGAATAATTTGAACTGGTAACTTAAATAAAGAAAATACTATTAATAGAGGCAAGCATGCAATGTGTATAAATCAGGCTTATCAGGTGCAGTTCGTGCGGGTAATCACATTTTGCAGAGCTTATCTGGCTACCATAGGGATTATAAGTCACTGTGGCCCGGAGTCTAGGGCAGAAAGGAAAACCTACTAGACCCCAAATATAGCAGTCACGGTTTTATGTGGCATCATGGTTGGTTTTCAGGCACCGGAGCACAGTGGAGAGAGTGTGCAGGTCCTGAAAGCATTGGTGAGTGGTACCTCTCTCATCCGATTCCCTCTGTTGGGCGGCGGCTGTATCTTGATGGTGGATTGCGGGGGTTCTTCGTCGCAATGGTGAGGGTGACCCTCCAGTCCGAGGCTGGTATGTGGGCCTGCATCTCTTGGCCACAAACTCTTCTGCTTCCAGAGCGTGAGTTTCCTCCATGTATGGGAGCAGCGGGAGGCCTGATGGTGGGCTGCCGCTTGCAGCGCATGGACCGCCGCCGGTGTGGGCGATGCTGCCGGGTCAGGACCCTTTTGGCCTTCAGTCCGGGGGGCTATAACGAGTGAGTATTGGTGGGTGTTTTGGAGCTTTGCCCGAGGGTGACCCTCTCGTTCCCTGCTGCCCGCGTCCCTTTCCTACCTGCTTCCAGGGGGGTCTTGCTGCTTTATCTGTGCTGTTTGTTTGCGGTTTTGAAGTCTCTCCCAGAAGTCACTGAGCAATTTTTTCTAGACGTTGCAGAGTGTCAGCTTTAATGCCGTGACTGTTTGTGTGATACGAGAGCTGGGTCAGCATAAGTGGAGAGCGTTCAGCCACCATCTTGTGTGTGCCTCGTGTGGTGATGCCGCTGATGCTTGTGGTACGCTTGGGGTCCGGTTTGGAAAGAGGCAGGTTGCTCTGGACATCCAGCGGGAACCGGGATATCCCCCACCAGTTCCAGGCGGGGGGGTAGGAGAGTTGAGTCGAGGGATTACCGTGCTGGCAAGCAAGCGAGGAGAGTGGCCGTCTCACCTCTGCTCAATCTCCAGCAGGCCTCAGCAGGCGATTTCGGGGTCCCGGGTGGGAGGTCGATTCTGGTGTCTATAGATTCACCTGGGGGTCCCCAGTATGACTGTGGCCCTCCAGAGTGCGGGCGTGCCAGTGTTTAGGGTTTTTTCCCAGAGAATTGTGAGATTTGTCTGGAGCTTGATCTCGGCACGTCCGTTCAGCCAGGGTGCTAGGCTCCGCCCCCCCCAAATTATCTTCATTTATTAATGACGATAATTGTAAGATTTTTACTCTTTCCGATAAAATGTTAAACAAAGCACATAAAGAAGTTTTGAATAAAGGTTTTAAAGACGCCCCAAGTTGTGATATTAATAAATTTGAGCCTTTTTTGGACTAGTGCTTCCTAAAAATCCATTGGAAGATATTAAAGTTAAATTTAGAACTTATCTAGATAAGGGTTTGGATGAGGGTACTATAAACAAAAAAGAATATGAATACCTAGATGTAAAACATCCAAAAATACCTGTGATATATGTGCTACCTAAGCTCCACAAGAACATTAATAACCCGCCCGGAAGATCAATTGTCTCTGGTATCGGTTCCCTCCTATCCCCTTTATCTCAATTTTTAGATCATTTTTTGCAATGGAATGAGTCAAAAATGTGATTCTTTGTTGAACTAATTTGCATATGCTCACCCAGAATCCTCTGCGGTAGTAACATCACTGCAAATTTGTGGTTTCTGTGGGAAAAGCAAGTCTTTTGGCTTGACTGGTGTGCAGATCTTTGTTTAACATTGTATTAACTATCCACATACTTCACCATAACTCTTTTGGTTTTTGCTTCTTAAATATATTGATATTTAGCTGTGGTTAACTTTTTCTCTTTACACCTAAATGAATCAGGTGTAATTTGTTATCACAAGGCAACGGGTAATATGTTTTACCATCTACCTTAGAGACCAGGTGGTAAATAGTCCTTACTGGCTCCTATTAATGTCTATGGCAGATGTTAATTTGTTGGCACCCACTAAGTACCAGTCATTAGTAATTGTATTATGGAAACTGACGGTAATTGAGAACAAAATGAACTGCCTTATTAGTGATTACTTACTTGTCACTAAATAATTGCAACAAGCTCACAAACTAGTCCATAGTTCATGAATGCGTAAAGTTACTCCGCAATGTCTGAGAATGTGTGTCCTCCTCCACACGACAATGCCCAATTCTTTGTAAAGACAAATGAATAAAGGAATGAATGAAATAGAGACTGTAGGTAAATTACAGGTCTCACCAGTTACATCTCGCAGGCTCTGATTACACGGCGATCTGCTATATGTGATTATAAAATATGAAAGAAACGGTGAAATAATGGTGGCAGCAGCTGCTCGAGAGGTAGCATTATATGCCAACAATGTTATTTCAAATCTCCCAGCTTGAGCACTACGTAAATAATATGTAATTCATTAACACGCATCTACCCATAGACCCATCTATTCTCTCAATTACCAACACAAATGCCAAACTGGGTAAAATATATATATATACACCAGATGCATTAAGTCATGTGCTTTCTTTTTTTTTTTTAAATTCTTTATTTTTATTGTGCATGAATAACAACCGCTTGTCAGCAATGCCACAACGGCAAAATCCAGCATTTTGTACATACAGACTTGGTAACCGTTATATAGCATTTAGATGGAAATACACATTTTTATATTAATAAAGCAGGCTAGTCATACGTGGGTTCGTCGTATTAACTATAATGAGTTACATCTTCGCTTCGTAAAAGTAGATTATGGTGAACATTTCTATTGCATATCCTCGCTTATAGGAAGAAATAATAAAAGAAATAAAAAAAAAAGATAAGGCCCATTAGTTGAGACATGTACAGATATATGCCGCTTACAGTCTAATACACCGATATAAGTCAGAGCAGGTTATAAAAAATAATAGAAAAATAAAATAAAAAATAAACGCTACGCCAAGGGAAATTAAAACTTAGGCTTGGCATACAAGGTGTATAGGAATATAAGCCAGTAAGTTTCGGTTTGTCCACATAACAATCACGCTTGTAAAATATAAAAACAGAAAAACACATGTAAAGTGAGCAATACGGGCTACGTCTAGCTGTTGTCTCTTACAATAAGTTACGCATGTTTAGTTCAAGCTGTTAAACATTGCTAGTGTGTCTTAAGGATCAATGTGAAGATCCGCTGGGTAATGTGGACATGTGATAAGGATTAACAGTAGTTTCCCAGTATCTAGTGAGCGTCACTATTGCCCTATTCATCTCAAGTATTAGTGTAGTGCTGTAAGAGGTAGCCAGGGCATGTGCTATTTTGTGTGATGGCGTCGCTTATCTGGGATTACTCCCATATTGCTTGCCCGGGAGGGCAGGGTACCCATTATAGTGGGCACACACACAGTTTACACCGTGGATTGCAAATTTCCCTTAGTTAGCTAGGCATGAGTGAAAGTGGATTGGCAAACCCTGTGTTTTTAGTGTGCCCTTTATGCTAGCTTAGTTATGTGTTACAATGGGTGAGATATAAGCTGTGGTCTGCAACTCAGTGTACAAGCTTATGTGTGTTCAGGCCAGGCATCGAGCAACCTGTATAGCATACTGTCACCCAGATAGATCAATAGTTCGTAAGTCCTTATATGTTTCAGGTACTGCCGTCTTGGTGGGTCCGGCGCTGCATGGATGGTCGGTCACTGTCTGCTCCAGCTTGTCGGCTTGAGTTGATGCAAGCGTCTATTTAGGTTTAGCTGCCAGCAATGCCTCTCCAGATGTGATTCTTACGTTAGCCTCTTTTGGGGAACGAGGTGAGGGTGTTCTCCAGGAGCAATGTTGAGTCCGTCACCTGCTTGTGTGGCCCTCTTCGCTTGGCGGCAGAGTTGTGAGCGTGGTGCATACTGCATACTGGTGCTTCCGCCGCTGTGGGTCTGGTAGGCCTCCCTTGTCGCCCGCTTATCTCGTGGCAGGTTGCTGTCACTTGTAGGAGATCGATTGAAGGGCATCGGTGTAGTGGAGCCTTCAACTCCTCTGGCCTCTCTGACCTGTGATGCTGTGTGTTCAGTGCTCCACTGCCATGTGCACCCATCTGCTTATTTCGGCGCACGTGGCAGCCGCCATCTTGCTTGGTACTGTGAGGCCCTCGAGTGTGCCGGCGGCGCCTTGGTGCCTCAGCTGCCATGCCCCTGGGCGAGGACCGGGGGGGGGGACAGGGCCGGGTCCGCTCAAGCCCCAGTCTGGGCGCTGTGTGGCAGGATAGCGGTGCGGCGGCCGTCCGCCCCGCTCACCGCCGGAGAAGCCTCAGTCGGGACAAAGTTTCCTCCTCCAGGGGACTGTAGCCGGGGAGGCCAGCCTCACCCTGGCACCAGCAGATCCTCTGCTTTGGGCAGTGCGGTGCACGGTCAGTTTTTCGAAGAAAATCTTGTTTTTTCAGCGTATTTCGAGCTGTGCAGCAGGAGTCTCTGTTGCATGCGACCGTCCAGCTCGGCGGTCCGGCCCCGCCCCCCCTGTGCTTTCTTTTTATTTCACAAACCTACGTAAGAATTCTATACCACATACATTCAAACAGAATTAATTCATTGCTAAATTACTTTAAACTCTATATTTAATTGGGAGATAGGTGAGAATATATGGTAAAGAGAGTCCAGTTCACAAGCTTACAATCTAGAGGGAATGGGGTACAGAGGAAACACGAGGTATATTGACTTAGAAGCTTACAATCTAGAGGGAATGGGGTACAGAGGAAACACGAGGTATATTGACTTAGAAGCTTACAATCTAGAGGGAATGGGGTACAGAGGAAACACGAGGTATATTGACTTAGAAGCTTACAATCTAGAGGGAATGGGGTACAGAGGAAACACTAGGTATATTGACTTAGAAGCTTACAATCTAGAGGGAATGGGGTACAGAGGAAACACGAGGTATATTGACTTAGAAGCTTACAATCTAGAGGGAATGGGGTACAGAGGAAACATGGGGTATATTGACTTAGAAGCTTACAATCTAGAGGGAATGGGGGATGGGAAATACATTCTGAAAGTGAACTAAAGCAGAAATAGAAGATATTACATTAACATTCATGCAGCACCATCGCATTACACAGCAATTGACAGAAATAATAATGTTGTCAGATACAGGAGGCGAAGAGAGCCCTGCTCGTATGAGCTTACTATCTAGGAAGTTATAGGTAATGAAGGTAGGAAGTCATGTCCATACAAGAAGGAAACCGATCCGCTGACTACACCAAGTCCATCCCACCGCGCCAAATAAACAGACTTGACCATTCATAGAAAATGTGGGTAACGACCAGCATATAGACATGTTGGGGGTGGGAGGTGATCAACAGAATGTTAACTTCATTGATGTCCAAGAGTCCATAGCAGCCTGACCATTGCCGCAGACTGCGACCCCCACGAAGCCCGTATCGAGGAACATCGATTCTGTTATCCTGAAGATTGCTCGCTCTGACACATTGTAAAAAGAAGGAAAACACAAGAAGCAGACAAGTAACAATAACTAATATGCCACACTCCTAGCGACCCCTACTATACCCGTGGGAAACATTGTATTCCCTCGGAAATCCCAAATAGCAATCGTGTTATCTCTTTATGACTGTCCATGGAAAAACCTTTATGTCAAATCTTCTGGATACACAATGTCTTTACCTGGATGTACGCAGCATAAAATAACACATCAAATAGTCTTACAACAACACGTCATTGTGTGTCGGAAAGAACAGGGAACCACATGGAGTCTGCATGCAACATAATGACAATGCAAACCGATCACCTTGGAACTTCCTTATAAATAAAAGGAAAATATTGAGTTTCTATGGCACATTAAAAAAATGTAAATGTGAAAACCAGAAGTGTGTAATAATAATAATAAGTGCTAGAAATACCATATAAACCACAGAAAGAAGTGGCAACAAACAAGCTCAGCGAGAGATGCTAAGTAAACTGCAAATCTTTATCTCAGAGACTCGCTAGATCGAGTCACAAATCTATAACTAGCGATATAATAACAGCCAATTTAACAACATTTTGCCCCTTTTACTTTTGTAAAACAACAATTGTAGCAATCACACTAAGACTTTATTGCAAGAGTTTTATACAGTAATCAGCCAAAACATTCGAACCACTGACAGGTGAAGTGAATGAATAGCATTAATTATATCATTAAAATGGCGCCTGTCAGGGGGTGCGATATATTAGGCAACAAGTGAAGTCAGTTCTTGAATTTTATGTGTTGGAAGCAGGAAAAATGGGCAAGTGAAAAGACCTGATTGACTTTGACAAATGTCAAAAAGTGATGGCTAGACTAACGGGTCAGAGTATCTCCAAAACGGCAAGTCTTGTGGGGTATTCCTGGTATGCAGTGGTTAGTACCTACCAAAAGTGGCCACATACACCCCTTCACGGCAATCGTGTTCCCTAATGGCAGTAGTCTCTTTCAGCAGGATAATGCACCATGCCACACTGCAAAAATTGTTCAGAAATGGTTTACGGAACATGACAAAGAGTTCAAGGTGTTGCTTTGGCCTCCAAATTCCCCAGATCTCAATAAGATTGGGCATCTGTGGGATGTTCTGGAACAACAAATCAGATCTATGGAGGCCCCAACTTATTATTTATTTATAAAATATTTCACCAGGAAAGATACATTGAGATTTCTCTCGTTTTCAAGTATGTCCTGGGTCCACAAAACCTTGCATTGATACAATAGGGTACAATAAAATGCAAAAACCATATTAATACACAATATATACAAATCTCTTAAAGGACTTTAGGCTTGGGGAAGATTTGAAAGTGTGCGGGAGGTCGTTCTACAATTGCGGCGCTCTGTAGGAGAAGGAGGATCGGGCCGCTTTCTTTTTTATTGAGGTAGACTAAATAAAGTGTTGGTACTTGCAGGAGTTAAAGGATCTGCTGTTAATGTGTTGGTGCCAGATCCCACAGGACATGTTCAGAGGTCTTGTAGAGTAGGGATTGACCGATATTGTTTTTTTAAAGCCGATACCGATAATCTGTGAACTTTCAGGCCGATAGCCGATAACTTGCCGATATTCTGTGCATTTACAATTTTGAAAAAATAAACTATTTCTAAAGGTAAATGCACAAAATATACACGCCACGTGTAGTGGATGCAGTGTGTTTAGACAGGGGAGCTGTGTGTGTTTGTGTAGTGTGTGTGTATTGGATGCAGTGTGTATTTGTGAAGTGTGTATATAATGAATGCAGACTATGTGTTTGTCTAGTGTATGTATAGTGAATGTAGTGTGTGGTGTGTAAAGTGAATGCAGTGTGTGTGTAGTGTGTGTATATACTAAATGCAAAGTGTGTGTGTTTGTGCAGTGTGTGTATAGTGAATGCAGTGTGTGCATATAATGCAGTGTGTGTGTATATAATGCAGTGTGTGTATATAATGCAGTGTGTGTGTGTTTCTGTAGGTATGTAATTTGGGGGGAGGGGGGCATTTTTTATTTAATTTAAAAAAAAAAAATTAATTCTTTTTTCTTTGTCCCCCCTCCCTGCTTGTTACCTGGCCAGGGAGGGGGGGAATATGTCATGGAAAGTAAAGAGGGGGCCCGCAGGTAGCGCTTACTTACCTTCCCATCAGCTCCCTTTAGCTCCCCTGTCTAAATCTCGTGGCCTGCGTGCCATGCGAAGGCAGTTTTATTTTTGGGGCAGGACCTACATGATATTAGGCAGGTGGTTATAATGTTGTGGCTGATCAGTGTAATTATTAGCTGCAATTTATCTCATCTAATTTTCTGCATGGGAACCTAATGAAATTGTGATTAATTACGTCACCCAATTACCGGTGATAAGGTTTAGCGCATGTGAGAGAGTAATATTAACTGCGGTTTAAACAGTTATTAAATATGCTCTGTGACTCTCAATTTATCTGTAAAATAATCTGATACCCAATAATTAAAAGCCAACTGGTAGCACACAGTGCAAATAGTTAATAAAAATACATGAAACTCGAATTAACCAGAAGTATCCCGTCAATATGGTCCATCCTATACCCTTACACCAAAAGCTGCCGTGTGAGGCTTTAATTTGGAAAATGAAGCCCATGGAACAGTGAAACAGGGGAGTGGGCCTTGACAAGGCCAGGAAGTGGGCAGGTGGAAAATTATGGGATGGTTTAGGGTGGGGCTAAGTAGGGGAGGAGTCAGGTAGTGTAAATAGGCAGCCATCTTAAGTGAGGAGCCAGTTAATCTGAATTGCACTGACCTGTCACTTGTGGCTGGTCGGCGGAGTTCTTTTCTTTTTTCTCCCTCTGCAGGTAATGGCGTCCCTGGAGGAGATTCTGGATGGAGTTCGGGCGGCGGTTCGTGACAGAGGAATGGCGTGGCTGCATGAACAGATCGGGGCTGCTGCCACCCACGCGGAGGGACCGGAGAGGAGGTCAGCGCGGAGGACCAGGCCGCCGCAGAGGTTGAGCCCAGGGGAGGCCCCTGCGGCCCGGCGGCGGAGGAGCCCTTCGGCGGTCGGTGGGTCGGCTGCCGGACCGAGCACAGCGGCGGAGGACGGAGTGCGTCGGGTGCCGTCGGGCGGACCCGCCGGGCAGGCGACAGCAGGCGTGAAGCGGAGGCCACGAGGTCCGAAGGCGCCCCGCGTAATGGCGGCCGGCGGGACAGCAGGAAGTGGGAGTGCTGCAACGCCAGCGGACCATGCGGCTGCGGATGGCATCACCCACGCGGCCAGTGGACAACAGACGGAGCGTCCCGGTGAGTCAACCTCTAGCGGTATCACTGAGGGGCAAAAGGGGAACGCCAAACGGGTTCCCATAGTTCAAGCGGTCCGCCAGGCATTGCGGGGAGACCAGGTCAGCAGGGGATCCGAAGGGGCGGCCGGAGGGAGGATCAGTACTGAGCACAGTGGAATGGGAGGAGAAGGCAGCGGAGCGGGTCGGGCAGCTCAAAGGTTTTCGGGAGCTAGGAAGGCGACAGGCGGCCTATCCCAGGGGGTCCTGGCGGAGTCAGACAGGGCGGCCGGAGAGAGGCCAGGCGCAGCGGCTGTGGGTGAGCCAGTGGGTGAGCCAGTGGGTTCGACGCGCTACAGGGAAGCAAGGGGCGGCAGTATAGAGCGGGGGGGCCCATCCGGCTGCCCCCAGGCACGGTCAAGTGATAGGGGAGCGGCAGTAAGGGGCCAGGGCGGCGAGCGGCGCAGCAGCAGCGCCAGGTGCAGCAGTGATAGGAGCTGGTCAGGAAGACAGGAGAGCAGGGACAGGAGCCATTCACGGCTAGGCTGCAGCGAGTCAAGGTTCAGCGCCAGGGAAAGGAGAAGGAGGTCCAGGTCAGAGGAAGGGAGGCGGGGCAGGAGGCGCAGTGAATCGGGATCTTCAGAGAGGAGCTTCAGGGAGCAGCGGCGGGGAGGACACAGCAAGGGAGGTCGGACGGAGCTGAGGAGAGGATACAGGGCAGTCGGAGAAGAGCGTAGGGAGGAAGGGCGGGTAGGGAGCTACTCGGGCAGACTACCCAGGATGTCTTCTCCTTACAGGTCACGGAGTAACTCACCAGCGGTTCCGAGGCGGGACCAGGCGGGCAGGAGTCGGCGACTATTGGGAGCTCCAGTGTCTGAAATGGCGGATGGAGGGACTGCAACCCCGCGGCCTGCGGCGGCCAGGGGCATCAGCGGTGAGTCTTCCTCTACACCACACCCTGGGACATTCATACACTGTTTGAAGTCATTCATAGATTCATGGTCAGAGGATAGGGAACCGCTTAGGTTCGATAAGGTTTGGTCAGCAGGTGACGGCAGCGGGTCTGGGTTGGAGAGGGCGACCTCAGGAGTGACAGGTGGTAATGGGGAGGCGACAAGGCCCACTGATAAGCCCGATGGATCGTCTGCGGGGGACGGGGTACTTGACGTGACGGGTGGGGACATTGCGGAAGCTGCGCGTCAGAATGTACATGTGTCCTTCGCGGGGCCGTTAGGTTGCCATTTGAAAGGGGAGGTGAAAGAGAAGATTGCGAAAGGGGAATTCGTGGAAATTTTTTCCCTTCTTCCCCTGGAGGAATTTTTAGATTTAAAAGAGGAGGACAAGAAGGACGCCAAGAAAGAGGAGGAGGAGAAAAGGCGAAGGTATCGGAAGATACCGAAGACCTTCGGCAATTGGCTACGGGCCTTTTGCATTTTGGCTAGTGTTATTGGGGAGAAGCGGCCGGAGTGCTGCTCGCAGTTGTTTTGTTACTTAGACGGAATTGGGGACGCATACCGCACCTATGGGGGGTTGGCATGGTGGAGGTACGATGAGCAGTTCCGTCAGCGACTGGCGGCCAACCCTTCCATGCGCTGGGACCAAATGGACCTGCCGCTGTGGATGCGGTTAATGATGGCGCAAAAGAATGCGCCCTTTCCAGGGACTGCCGGCACCGCTGCCGGGGGGGCGGTGGCGGCAGGTCAAAAGAAAGGTAACTGCTGGGCTTACAACGAGGGACAGTGTAAGTGGGGATCCGCTTGTAGATTCCGGCATGAATGCTCAGGGTGCGGCGGGAACCACGGGGTCAACAGGTGTTTCAAGAAGGGTAAGTCGGCCGCAGGGGGAGGAGCAACGGGAGCGGTCGCTCCCGCAGCTCCCGCTGGGGGTGTCACCAGTGAAAGTAGGCGCGATGTTGCCTTGGCTAAGGCAATACGCTGATCAAGCAGTAGCAGAATTCCTTCGGGCGGGCTTTGACCGGGGTTTTAAAATTCCCTTCAAAGCTACGGGACCGGGTGCACCTTGTGAGAACCTCAGGTCGGTCAGGGAACACACGGGGGTGGTGCGGGAGAAATTAGCCAAGGAAGTCCAATTAGGGAGGATGGCGGGGCCATTTCCGGCCCCGCCCTTGGCGAATCTGAGGTTGTCACCATTGGGGGTGGTCCCTAAGAAGGAAGAGGGAAAGTTCCGTTTGATTCATCATTTATCGCACCCGAAGGGGTCATCGGTGAATGATGACATCGACGCCGACCTATGCTCGGTCTCCTACACGTCATTCGACAAAGCCGTCGAGCTGGTTAGGAGAGCGGGGCGCTGATGGCCAAGGTGGACGTGGAGGCGGCTTTTCGGCTGCTGCCCATACACCCGGACTGTCACCACCTGTTGGAGTGTCACTTTGAGGGTGAAATCTTCGTGGACTTGTGTCTGCCTATGGGTTGTTCCATCTCTTGTGCCTACTTCGAGAGGTTTAGTACCTTCTTGGAATGGGTGGTGCGCATGGAATCGGCGGGGGGTGCAGTAGTGCACTACCTGGATGATTTTCTGTGTGTCGGCCCGCGGGACTCTGAGCGGTGCGCTCAGGTGGCTCATACCTTCGGGGTGCCGTTGGCTGGGGACAAGACGGTGGGCCCCACCACGTGCCTTAGCTTCCTGGGGCTCGAGATTGATTCAGAGCTCGGGGAATGCAGGTTGCCTAGTGACAAGCTGCGGCATCTGCGACAGCTAGTGGCAATAGTCAAGGGGGCGAGGAAAGTGACCTTGCGAGGGCTCCAATCCCTCGTGGGGAGCCTCAATTTTGCGTGCAGGGTGATCCCCATGGGGAGGATATTTTGTCGGAGGTTGGCACAAGCAACCAGTGGAGTCAGGCGGCCGTCTCACTACATTCGGGTGCCAGCCGAGATGAAAGACGATTTGGGGGTTTGGGAACAGTTTTTGGGCAACTTTAACGAGAAAGTGTTCTTTCGGGAACCGACGGTGTCGTCGGCCACGATGGAGTTGTTTACAGACGCTTCCGGCAGCATTGGTTTTGGGGCCTACTTGGCAGGTAAGTGGTGCGCGGAGGCGTGGCCGGAAACGTGGAAGGTGAGTCCCCTGATTAAGAACTTGGCATTCTTGGAGTTGTTCCCCATCGTTGTCGCAGTGGTACTCTGGGGTACGGAATTGGCTAACAAAAAGGTGGTATTCTACTCCGATAACATGGCGGTAGTGCAAGCGATTAATAGCTTGACCGCCTCGTCGCCCCCGGTAGTACGATTGCTGCGACAATTGGTGCTTGGTTGTATGTCATTCAACATAGTGTTCAGGGCTAGGCACATCCCGGGGCTCCAGAATGTGGTGGCTGACTCACTGTCTCGTTTTCAGTGGGAACGCTTTCGGGAGGCAGCACCGGACGCGCAGGCCCGAGGGCAGGAGTGCCCGGGTGTTATGTGGCAACTCGGGACGGCCTGCTTGGAGACTGTGTGAGGAGGTCACTGGCGCCGAGCACTTGGTCGTCTTACGTAAAGGTTTGGAAGCTATGGGACGAGACGGTGGCTCAGGTGAGTAGCGCCCCTACGGAGGGGCAACGCTTGGATGCACTTTTATGGTTGCTCTGTCGATTGTTTGCGGCTCAGGCGTCGCCTGCCATGGTGGACAGACACCTGTCTGCCTTGGCTTTCCTGTTTAAGTTCAACGGCTGGGCTGATGATAAAAAACACTTCCTGGTCCGTCAAGCAGTGAAGGGATTCAAGAGGGGGAAGAAAACTGTGGACACGCGTAGGCCAGTGTCCTTTGATTTGTTGCGGGAGCTGGTGGGGGTTCTACCGGGAATTTGCAGCTCCACGTTCGAGGTAACGTTGTTCACGGTGGCATTTGTGTGGGCTTTTTTCGGTGCATTTCGGATCGGGGAGTTGGTCAGCGCAAACAAGATGGGTCTTGGGGGTCTTCAGCTCGCGGATGTGGTGGTTAGTAGGGACAGGGTGCAAATTCAGTTGCGCCGCTCGAAGACGGACATTTTTGGTAAAGGTTGCACATTTGTCCTGTTTGGGTTGCCTGGTTCTGGGGTGTGCCCAGTGAAAACGGGGTCGGAGTACCGGGCATTGCGCCCGGGGGGTGATGGTTGCTTCCTTGTGCACCAAGACGGCTCGGCCCTGTCGCGTTTCCAGTTTACGAGGGTGTTTCGGATGGGAGTAAGTAAGCTGGGCCTGGAGCCTGGGCAATTTGGGACTCACTCCTTTAGAATTGGGGCGGCGACCGAGGCCGCACGGTTGGGACTGGGGGATGAGAGGATTAAACGCATTGGGAGGTGGGAATCCTTGCGTTTTCGATCATACGTTAGACCGGACAGGCTGGTGTGAGAGGGGCGGTGTTATGCTGTGATGGAAGTGGAATCCATCTGTATGGTATTAACGTGTTTTTCTTTACAGGAAGGAAGGTGTGGATCTGGGGGCACTCCTATATCTATTGGGCTCAGAAGAGGGCTGCTGTTCGGAGAAGCGGAGCACAGCTGGGTTTTCTTCCAGGAGAAGTGTCAATTTCATGGTTCGGCTTTAGGGGGTTTAGCTGGCAAAGCCTTAGTAGCACGTTGTTTAGCAGGTTGACCGGAGGGTCCTCACCAGACATAGTTTTAATACACGGGGGTGGAAATTATTTGGGTCTGATTCCGCAAAGGGAGCTGGTTAGACGGATGAAGAGAGACGTTGATCGGCTGTTGGACCTGGTCCCTGGCGTGGTGGTGGTGTGGTCGGAAATGGTCCCCCGTTTCACGTGGCGGCACGCCAGGGATCCGGCTGCAGTGGCCCGATGCAGGGGCAAGGTTAACAGGGCAATGGCGAGCTTTGTGCGGCGAGTGGGGGGCATTGTAGTTTGGCATAGGGAACTGGAAGACATGTTGCCGGGTTATTTTAGGAGAGACGGGGTACACTTGTCAGACGTGGGTTGTGACTTGCTCAACCTAGGCTTTCAGGAAGGGATTAGCTTGGCCCTGTTTCAGGGTGGTGGGGGGCGCACATGTCCTTAAGGGATCAAGTCATGTGCTATGGCGGAACAGGGCGTGGTAAAGCCAGGAGTTAGCTGGAATTGGGAATGGACAGGCCAAGGCCTAGGCTGGAGTAGGCCAGATGGATTCGAGTGTTGGTAGGTTCAAGCTCTTCGGTGGCTACGAACCTAGGGGGTAGGGGTGTCTGGGTACACCCCTACAGTTAACAGTATGGTTTTGGGGCCTCTCTGGTAGGCCGTGTGTTACTAGTTATATGTTAAGTGAATGTTAATTATTGTTCAAAAGATAGGGTCATTGTCAGGGGTATTGTGCGGGGGGATAGTAATATAATGTTAGCAGGACAATGACCCTAAATTGTTAATTTATTTATTTATATATTTAATAATTAATAAAGCTGTGGACGTTATAATCCAACAGATAAATTTGGTGTCAGTGTTTTATTTAAGGTAAAACTAAAAGTAGCACCTGCCGAATAACGACGGTGCATATGTCATGAAGCCCATGGAACAGTGAAACAGGGGAGTGGGCCTTGACAAGGCCAGGAAGTGGGCAGGTGGAAAATTATGGGATGGTTTAGGGTGGGGCTAAGTAGGGGAGGAGTCAGGTAGTGTAAATAGGCGGCCATCTTAAGTGAGGAGCCAGTTAATCTGAATTGCACTGACCTGTCACTTGTCCCTCCCTCCCTCCCTATAGTTGAGGTTTGATCCCGTTTGGTCACAGCGGCGGGAACAGGGCGTGGTAAAGCCAGGAGTTAGCTGGAATTGGGAATGGACAGGCCAAGGCCTAGGCTGGAGTAGGCCAGATGGATTAGAGTGTTGGTAGGTTCAAGCTCTTCGGTGGCTACGAACCTAGGGGGTAGGGGTGTCTGGGTACACCCCTACAGTTAACAGTATGGTTTTGGGGCCTCTCTGGTAGGCCGTGTGTTACTAGTTATATGTTAAGTGAATGTTAATTATTGTTCAAAAGATAGGGTCTGTAACGGATCGCCTGGCACCCCGACTGGGTACCTCCGTTAATGGATGCTCCTAGTGCTTCCTGAGGACTCCAAGCACTCTGGCAGACACCATAATCACCGAATCCGAGAAACCTTTAAATTCTCCCAAGCGTATGAATGCTGTAGACCATTGAATAGGAACCATACGAATAGGCTTGTACCCCTAGCAGTCAACTGGAACAGCATACAATAAATCCTTCCCCCAATAATGAGACGACACATCACTTTGAGGGTAAAACAGGAACTCTGGACTGGCTCATCCAGCCTGGCTTTTATTTCCAACTCACACATACAGGCCACACCCAGGGGGAGGCATAAAAGAACCAATGACATAGATGTTACCTCCCACACATCCCCTCCCCTTAGTGTGACACATAATCCCATTATGCATACAGTGTAAAATATACTTTTACACAACTTTCATAACTTTAAAACTATACATCACATTCACATAAAAATACATATCCACAATCAATCCATTCAGGGGAACAACATATTAAAAAATGGCATGAATCCGACCAGGGGTTCAAAAGTTACTAAAAGTATCTTTTGTTCCTTTCTGGCTGGCAGAAAAACATCCCCACAATGCACCCTGGTTTCCTCCCTTCTGCCCTGGAGTTAATTGGAGAAGTAATCCAATTACCGAGGACTAAAGGCAGACTCCATTAACCACATGGTTGCAAAACAACATGAAACACTTTAAAATACATAAAGTCACATTTACACATAACACACAGACATTTCACCTATCCCCAGATAGCTGGGATCTGCACGCACAAAACTACCGAATAGCGCGCAGATCCTACTCACACAGTACAATTGCCATGGAGCTAAAGTCTTTCATATAGTCTTTCATTATATGAATAGGCTCCATGGTATGGCTATCTGGGGTATCACATTCCCATAAAGTCTGGTCCATAGTCCAAAGGCAAGAGGCGGGCAATCAGCCCCCTCCAAGGACACGTGGCGAGGTCGGTTTCGCCACAGGGTCATTGTCAGGGGTATTGTGCGGGGGGATAGTAATATAATGTTAGCAGGACAATGACCCTAAATTGTTAATTTATTTATTTATATATTTAATAATTAATAAAGCTGTGGACGTTATAATCCAACAGATAAATTTGGTGTCAGTGTTTTATTTAAGGTAAAACTAAAAGTAGCACCTGCCGAATAACGACGGTGCATATGTCAGGGGTCTGCCATCATCCACTAAGCGCTCCTTCCCCACCAAATAAACAGCGCAATGCAACCTTGTAAATGATTTTATTGACCTCGTAATTACCTTCAAGCAATGTGTTACAGGTTGGGGGGAGGGGCAGGGGGGACTGTTACCCACCCCATTAGCTGGTAATGAGAGCAAATCATTATGAACTTTAACACAAGCCTTTTACCAGTATTATAAAATGGAAACATGAGCAATTAAAGAGATTCACTAGGCAGCAAAACAACTGTAACTTAAAGCAGTTTGTCGTGCTGCTGAAATGCTTTATGTATGAAGAGTGTGACCTCTTTTTTCATTTAGCAAAAAGTGTAGATTTCAATAGAAATTATAACTTTTATAAATGATAAATTAACCAAGTAACCCCCTCTCCACCGCAGCTGACAGTCAGAAAGCCAGTCCTGTTACTTCCTGGTTTGTTTAGCTCAGTGATCCCCAATGAACACCCGTATTTCCCCAATGAAAAAAACTGCATACAAATGGGGTTTCAGGTTTTCCTTAATACTAGTGACATAAATTCACACCGTAGTGAAGTATTGTTACTTTGTATATTGTGCCATCGTTCTAGATTGCACTCACAAGATTCTGGAAATCAAATGCCTTCAAACCACCCGGGGTTTTCTTAGTGGATTACCAGCACCCCTCCTCTGCTCAAATTCTCACTAGGAGCATACGTGGAACACCAATACAGGCAAAAATATTTATTACAAGATATAGAAAAAGCAACAAAAAGGTCCTACGCGTTTCGTCCAGTTGCCTTGGACTTTAAAATACATAAAAAATTAAATAAATGTCACAAATAAATGTGCCTCATATAATAAAGCTTCATATTATAAATTGTATAAAGTGACTGACAGTCACATTTTTCTGCATCCTCAGCCTAACTTCCTGTACTAAATTAAATAACTAAAAACAAGCACAGTTTGACCTCATTTTAGAGGCTTCCTCACACGTACCTTACGCTCACATATATACGCTGTCGCCTATAAATGTAGGACATAACAAGGACAATTCAGACATTTATGCAAATCAGTTCAGTGACGGCAATTTTTTTTACTAAAAGTCAGACCTTTGTAACTGTATCATAGATGCCGTATCTATTTTTATAAAACAATCACATTGAAGGGAATCAACATTTAAATCATAAAAGACTGCTGAGCAGAGATGGAAATGGCTTTTCTTAGTTTTGATCTTCAGCTGTTGGTAGATAACTCCCTAATTTGCAATCCTTACTTGGGATTGCCATGTTTAAGAATACCAAATATGGGAGTTATCTGCTAAACAGTTCCCTAATTTGGCACCCTTAGATATGGAAATCCCACATAAGGGTACTACATTAGAGAGTTTAGCAGATAGCTCCCTAATTTTTGCACCCTTAAATATGGCAAGCCCCCAACTAAAGTCACTACATAAGGGATGTGTGCTTACAGAGGCGTAAATAAAAACCACTGGGCCCCGGTGTGAAAATTGCCCTAGGTCCCCACTTCCCCATACATCTTCCCTACCTCCCTACCCCCCACCCCTCCATTTGTATAATATAACACATACAGATATATACACGGACACACATGCTAATACACAGATACACAGAATGACACACATACAGATACACTGACACACATACAGATACACTGACACACATGCAGATACACAGACACACATACAGATACACGGACACACATGCTAATACACAGATACACAGAATGACACTTCAACAGATACAAACACTGACACACATACGGATACACTGACACACATACAGATACACTGACACACATACAGATACACTGACACACATGCAGATACACAGACACACATACAGATACACGGACACACATGCTAATACACAGATACACAGAATGACACTTCAACAGATACAAACACTGACACACATACAGATACACTGACCCACATGCGGATATACAGACACACATACAGATACACTGACACACATACGGATACACTGACACACATACAGATACACTGACACACATACGGATACACTGACACACATGCGGATATACAGACACACATACAGATACACTGACACACATACGGATACACTGACACACATACGGATACACTGACACACATACGGATACACTGACACACATATGGATACACTGACACACATGCGGATATACAGACACACATGCAGAGAGATTTAGCAGTACTACTAAACATTTGAAGAATAAAATTAAGAAAAGTCCTTTTTTCTTAATTTTGCTGTTTCAGTTGCTTCGTAGATAAGTCCCTAATTTGGTACCCTTAATTATGGAAATCCCACGTAGGAATTCAAAGTTAGGCAGCTACCTACCAAACAGCTGAAAGAGCAAAATTAATAAAAAAGCCATTTTTCCTAATTTTGCAATTTCCACAGCTTACTGGATAAGTCCCTAATTTGCAGTCCTTACGAAAACGAATGGGTAGAAAATAATTTGTTCCGAATTAATTTGTTTTTGATTTAATTTGTTTTATAAAGAATTCGGATATTCGGACACTTACTATTTGCCAAATTCGGCCAAAATCCGACGGTTCGAAACAAATTGCACATTTCTACTGCCGCTGCCGCAGACTTTGAAACAGGTGACGAAGATAGCTCCAGTATCCCATATGTATGAATGTTGTCAGCCTGAGAGTTCAACCAGGTGAACCTGCTCTAACAGACAGCCGTGGTGTTCTTGGCCGATCGTACTTGTCTGTTAATTGTCCTGTTTTTGTTCTCTGCAGGACTGCTGTGCTTGGAAAACAACATTATTATGTGATCAGTAACCTTGATTTTCATTCAATGCTGGCGCCATGTAAGATTTCATTAATTTAATATTCATCTAGTGCTCGGCGACATCCAGGTTAATTGTCAAACCATGCAGTTGATCCAAAAAGGTGAAAAACCCAACTCGAAGGCATTATCAGTTTTTAAAAATCGACTTATATCACTCAGATATCTCCTTGAATGAACAAGCTCCATATATTAGGAAGATTATTCACTAAAGGGAAAATTAAACGTGAAGTCAGCCGAACAGTAGCCAATAAATAATAAAAAGGCAAAAACATAAAAAATTACAATACCAATGTCTTCACAAACGTAACGTAAAAACGAAATAAAATTTAAATAGTGCAGATCGATGACATCTAAACCAAATGAGAAAATAGAAAGTCACGCTCCTAAATAAATGTGACCACAAACGCAGAGTGGTTTATAGTGACACCCCGGGTGGATCAGATCCGTGGGGAGCGCTGGATCCCAGATCCTATTACTCTCATCCACTCCTAAAAAAAAAGAGCCGATCCGGGGCAAGGGTACAGAATAACCTTTATTTGGATATCATTCGTCACCATTTGTGAATTCAGACAGCTTGCTGCAGAACTTTGTTTGTGAATGCCATTAGCCTCTGTTTTATATGGTTTTATCCTATAACCTTGGTCCAGATATTATTGATCTTCACTGTATATATTTTAAGCACAGAAAACCAAAAACTCAAGGATGCCCAACTAGATGCAAAATGTGCACAAAAAGTGCTGCATACAATTTATTTGAAGGACAAAAAAACAAACGTACGTTTTGGGTTTCCCCTTTGTCAATGTCAAACATGTCCTTACATAAGGAAAGCACACACATCCATATATATATATACATACCCCAACAGAAATGCAAAAACCTGCCCCCACTGAAGAGGG
Organism: Pelobates fuscus; assembly: GCF_036172605.1. Lineage (NCBI taxonomy): Eukaryota > Metazoa > Chordata > Amphibia > Anura > Pelobatidae > Pelobates > Pelobates fuscus. The sequence goes on along the minus strand of NC_086317.1, from coordinate 14,683,251 downwards.
ATGTCAAGGTGCCATTAGGATCCTGAGCTTCCATTTTCCGAGAACTCCACGAGGCAGGTGTGGTCATGTGTCTTGATGTCTGATGGAACGTCTGACGTATTTGACATTCGCAAGTATACAAAAAATAAGCCCTGCACTCAGACTCCCACTACTCCTGGGCGTCAGCAATACCATAGTACACATCAGCCCCCAATACATACAATAAAAATCAAAGAAGAAAGTTACTTGTGCACTATCCTAGTAGTGGGAGTTTAAGTGCAGGACTTATTTTTGTGTTTTTCTCTGTCTCGTGAGAATTTTTTTTTTACCTGAAGCTGAAGGAAGCAAGGTGAATAGTCAGTGTAAGACCCACCTAGGAGGTTTGTTTTGATGTGGGAGGTGAGCTTACACTCTAATGGCCATTGATCATGATACTACCATGTTTCCCCAAAAATAAGACTGGGTCTTATGTTAATTTCCCCCCGAAAAACACACTAAAGCTTATTTTCGGGGAATGCCTTATTTTGGGGAGAAATGGTAGCAAGCATGTGCTAGAAAGCAGGTCTACGTTCGGGGGAATTCCCCCTCAGTTCGCCAGGGCATGGCATAGATCAGTTCACTAGGGCATGGCATAGACCAGTTCACCGGGGCATGGGATAGACCAGTTCACCAGGTCATGGCATAGAACAGTTCACTAGGGCATGGCATAGACCAGTTCACCAGGACATGGCAAAGACCAGTTCACCGGGTCATGGCAAAAAACAGTTCACCAGGGCATGGCATAGATCAGTTTACTAGGGCATGGCATAGACCAGTTCACCGGGGCATGGGATAGACCAGTTCACAAGGTCATGGCATAGACCAGTTCACCGGGGCATGGGATAGACGGGTTCACCAGAGCATGGCATAGACCAGTTCACCAGGGCATGGCATAGATGGGTTCACCAGGGCATGGCATAGACCAGTTCACCAGGGCATGGCATAGACAGGTTCACCAGAGCATGGTATAGATGGGTTCACCAGAGCATGGCATAGACCGGTTTACCAGGGCATGGTATAGACCAGTTCACTAGGGCATGGCAAAGACCAGTTCACTAGGGCATGGCATAGACGAGTTCACCAGGGCATGGCATAGACCAGTTCACCAAGGCATGGCAAAGACCAGTAGACCAGGGCATGGCATAAACCAGTTCACTAGGGCATGATATAGACCAGTTCACTAGGGCATGGCATAGACAAGTTTACCAGGGCATGGGATAGACCAGTTCACCAGTTCATGGCATAGATCAGTTCACTAGGGCATGGCATAGACCAGTTCACCAGGGCATGGCATAGATCAGTTCACTAGGGGCATGGCATAGACAAGTTGACCAGGGCATGGGATAGACCAGTTCACCAGGTCATGGCATAGATCAGTTCACTAGGGCATGGCATAGACCAGTTCACCAGGGCATGGCATAGATCAGTTCACTAGGGCATGGCATAGACCAGTTCACCGGGCCATGGGATAGACCAGTTTACCAGGTCATGGCATAGACCAGTTCACTGGGGCATGGCATAGACCAGTTCACAGGGGCATGGCAAAGACCAGTTCACTGGGGCATGGCAAAGACCAGTTCACCAGGGCATGGCATAGATCAGTTCACTAGGGTATGGCATAGACCAGTTCACCGGGGCATGGCAAAGACCAGTTCACCAGGGCATGGCATAGATCAGTTCACTAGGGCATGGCATAGACCAGTTCACTGGGGCATGGCAAAGACCAGTTCACCAGGGCATGGCATAGATCAGTTCACTAGGGCATGGCATAGACCAGTTCACTGGGGCATGGCAAAGACCAGTTCACCGGGGCATGGCAAAGACCAGTTCACTAGGGCATGGCATAGATCAGTTCACTAGGGCATGGCATAGACCAGTTCACCGGGGCATGGCAAAGACCAGTTCACCAGGGCATGGCATAGATCAGTTCACTAGGGCATGGCAAAGACCAGTTCACCAGGGCATGGCAAAGACCAGTTCACCAGGGCATGGCATAGATCAGTTCACTAGGGCATGGCAAAGACCAGTTCACCAGGGCATGGCATAGATCAGTTCACTAGGGCATGGCAAAGACCAGTTCACCAGGTCATGGCATAGACCAGTTCACCGGGGCATGGCAAAGACCAGTTCACTAGGGCATGGAATCCTGCAAATCTATATCTATGTGTAAAACAAAAGGGACAGGAATACTAATTGGTTAGTCTGTGGATCAAATGAGTGCTAAACTGACTATATTCACTAAATACAAATGAACCCAAAGGTAAACGTAGCAGATTTATCTTGATACAATACAGAATGACGGAAATGACAATGACTGAGATATTCAGTCATTTGCGTCTATTAATACATTGTCACATTTGGCACACTGATACCTATTTCAGAATTCTGAATGTGAGCACACATTATATATTTATTGCAACATCACTTCTCGGTAAACCATGTAAGCTTCCTGTAACTGCAAACAGAAAACAATTTATTCTGCCAGAGTTTGTAGTATATTATTTTATTACTTTTAATACAAGTAGCCACACGGCTCCAGTAACCCGGGTAGAAACAGATACAATCTCCTGGTCATTTAACCCAGGGGGTCCTCAGATTTCAGGCTTCTCGCTCCTTGATACAGTGCAAGGAGAAAGGAGAAAGAGTGAGGAACTTGATAGACAACGCTAGCTGTTGGGTATTTTCGGGGCTTTTTAAAGTAATTAAAATTCCCAGTTCAGAGTAGGAAACCACAGACAGCGAACTGTACGTATACAAGAGTGAAAGCACTGCACGGACATGTAAAACTGATAAACAGAAGCAAACCACAGAGCTCGCCACTCTGAAAGGGAAGATAATTCTCTATAGTCTGACTGTCAGGGGGTATGGGCCGGGGAACACACGGAAACGTATAAATTAATTGTGTTTAAAAGTATTAATTAATTAGTAATAATTATCAATTAATGTTTTAAAGTCCTGTTTCAACCAAGATATTCAGTGAGTGAGAAAAATGCTTCCGTGAAGTTTGATTTAAAATAGTTGCGGCAGAGTGTGGGAGTAGTTACGGTTCACCGGGCGGCAGTGAAGCAGAGGGGCAGAATGTAGACCGGACAAATAAATGTTGTAGCGGATCACGGGTAACCCGACTTGTTACCTCCGCTAGTACCTTCCTTCAGCCACTCTGGAACCATCAGCATAAGTAAATAATTCCCCCAGTAACCAGACGAAACATTGTCCTGGGAGTCAAACTGAGGTTTATTGGAACACACACGGCTTTTATGCACAGATCTCATATACAATATTACAGGGCTTTTTCTCCCAGGATCTTCTACAGAAAACTATACAATATTCTAAACACTTCCCAATTTTTTTTTTCAAAAGAGGCTAATTTGATTGCCTGGGAGGTCAGAGATTACAACCCAAATGCCTCTTTGAAGCTGGGACCCCAACTACCCTGCCGCTGGGGAGTGAGATTGGTTGTCTCCACTCCTTGTAACATACTCTGTCGCTGGGGAGAGAGACCGACTGTCTCCACTCCCAATAACTCACCTTGCCGCTGGAGAGGAAGGACGACACCCTTCTCTCCCTGGACTGCACACTGCTGCTGGGGCGGGGGTATCCCCCACCATGCCCGCTCGCTTGCCAGTTCTGCTTTGTGCTACAGGTACTCGTTCACTACTTTCCTCGTATGCTGTATTAGATACTCGGAGGGGTTGGGTCCATAGAGAGGCAGCAGCCCCTTCATAATATTGTTGAACTCTGCCTCAGTGTAGCTGAGCGCCATGCTTGTTTTATTAATGAATGCTGGTTCAGTTCGGCTAGGAAGTACCATCCCACCGTTGCCAAATGTGTTTCTCTACAGGTAGAAAAACTGCCTCTTTACTGGTTGAACAGGGCCTGGGCCTGTCCCGCAAGCCTCAACTCGACCCTATCGAGCACTTCCTACACCTCCTGGATGTAGTCTTCCAGAACATCAGGAGGGATCTTTGTAGGCGAACACAAGCTACCTGGCCAGAGTGGCAGGAGAATTGGGCACCACCCAGGCTGCTGGGGAAAGTGGGACCTGCCTACCTGGTCTGAGAGCCATCCAACACACGGCCACGACTCATCGACCACCAATGTGGAGGATCAAGCGCAGAAGGCGGAACGCACCTTCTGTACCCACTGCCTACTCCAGAAGAGGAAATGGCCCGGTCCTCGGTGTTGGAGTGCGTGGAATTTTGTTGCAGGCTCTCACACAGGCCTGGAGCCGAGGGGGAGCCTCACAGAGGCGTATATGTGCTGCACTACACCCCAGTTTCTTTAGCAGCACGGCAACTCTACCAGCGATCCTGCCCAGGGCCGTTATAGGAAAACAAAGCGTCTGTTCAGAAAAAAGGCTGGGCTCAATACCGCGTCCCATCTGCGGCATCGAATGAACAGATCTGACGACAGCCTTATGCAGGCTGAGGCTACCATCTCAACCTCATAGCAGTATTAGTAGTTCTACATACCATTTTGTTTTCTCGCTCTGATTTTGTCTCTTATTTAGTCTAGCATGTTTAACTCGGTTACCCAGCGGTAGGCATGTGCATGGGGAAAATTTTCGGTTCAGTTCGACATTCCGAAATTCAGAATTTTCGCAATTCGGAACTTCGGCAATTCGGCACTTCAACATTTCGGTTCTTAGGCAACTTCGGCACTTCAGCAGTTGGACACTTCGGAAATTCAGCAACTTCTGAACTTCGGCACTTCGACACTTCGGAACTTCGGCATCTCGGAACTTCGGAACTTCGGCATCTCGGAACTTCGGAACTTCGGGACTTCGGCACTTCTATTGCAGCCGCTTAGTAGATAACTCCCTAATTCCCATGGTATTAGGGAGTTATCTACCAAAAGGCTGAAAGACCTTGGTCTTTCAGACAAATTTACTAATACTAAGTAAAAATGACTTAATATTAGTCAATTTTGCCCCTACTCGCTATACCGCGAGTAGGGGCATGTCTAGTAAACAGTGAGCAGCCTGTGGCTGCTCACTGTTTAAAAAAAATATATAAAATAGGCCCCCCCGGTGGGTGGGGGCCTTAAAGTAAAACGATGGGGGGACCTATTGTCCTCCCCCCGGCCCCCACCCCTGAGCGGTGGGTGAGGCCCTAAATACCAATGAGGGGGGGGACCTAATGTCCTCCCCCCTGGCCCCCACCCCTGAGGGCAGGTGGGGGCCATAAATTGGTATAAGGGGGGGACCTAATGTCCTCCCCCCTGGCCCCCACCCCTGAGCGGCAGGTGGGGGCCCTAAATACTAGTAAGGGAGGGACCTAATGTCCTCCCCCCTGGCCCCCACCCCTGAGCGGTGGGTGGGGGCCCTAAATAGTAAAAGGGTCTTCCCTCTGGCCCCCACTTTTGAGCAGTGGGTGGGGGCACTACAGTAAAATAAGGGGGGGGACCTAATGTCCTCCCCCCTAGCCCCCACCCCTGAGCGGCGGGTGGGGGCCCTAAATCCTAAAAAGGGGGGGGACCTAAGGTCCTCCCCCCTGGCCTCCACCCCTGTGGCTGCTCACTGTTTTAAAAAAATATATAAAATAGCCCCCCCCGGCGGGTGGGGGCCCTAAAGTAAAACGATGGGGGGGACCTATTGTCCTCCCCCCTGGCCCCCACCCCTGAGCGGTGGGTGGGGGCCCTAAATACCAATAAGGGGGGGACCTAATGTCCTCCCCCCTGGCCCCCACTCTGAGGGCAGGTGGGGGCCCTAAATTGGCATAAGGGGGGGACCTAATGTCCTCCCCCCTGGCCCCCACCCCTGAGCGGCAGGTGGGGGCCCTAAATAGTAAAAGGGTCTTCCCCCTGGCCCCCACCCTTAAGCAGTGGGTGGGGGCACTACAGTAAAATAAGGGGGGGGGCCTAATGTCCTCCCCCCTAGCCCCCACCCCTGAGCGGCGGGTGGGGGCCCTAAATCCTAAAAAGGGACCTAAGGTCCTCCCCCCTGGCCCCCACCCCTGAGCAGCGGGTGGGGGCCCTAAATACTAATAAAGGGGGGGAACTAATGTCCTCCCCCCTGGCCCCCACCCCTGAGCGATGGGTGGGGGCCCTAAATACTAATAAATGGGGGGACCTAATGTCCTCCCTCCTGGTCCTCACCCCTGAGCGGCGGGTGGGGGCCCTAAATACCAATAGGGGGGGAACTATTGTCCTCCCCCCCGGCCCCCACAACTGAGCGGCGGGTGGGGGCCCTAAAACAAATGTCCCCCCCAGGTGACTAGGGGACCCCAAACCCCTAGTCACCCCCTCCCCCCAAAAATAAAATAATCCCCCTACCTACCCCCCTCACCCTAAAAATAATGAGGGGGGACATTTAACTAAGAACCTGTAAAAAAAAAATAACTTACCATTCAATGTTTTCTTTCTTCTAAAATCTTCTTTTTTCAGCCTCCAAAAAGGCCAAATAAAAAAATCATAATAACCGACGCAATAAAATAAAATTAAAAAAAATTAAATAAAAAATAATCCTTCTTCACCCATGGAGGGCTCCGCGCAGACTGAGCTCTGCAGGGTGGGGGAAGGCTTATAAAGCCTTGCCCCGTCCTGCAATTAGGCTCAGAGCACTCTGATTGGTGGGTTTAAGCCATCCAATCAGAATGCTCTGACAGGTAAAAGAAGAGACTGACAGGTAAGTCTCTACATTTACCTGTCACAGCACTCTGATTGGTTGGTTTGAAATCCACCAATCAGAGTCCTCTGTGTCATTTTACACCGCGTGGGAAAGTTCTTTGGAATTTTCCCACGCTGTGTAATTTGACTCATAACTCTCTGATTGGTGGATTAAGTAACCAATCAGAGAGTTATGAGTCAAATTACACAGCGTGGGAAAATTCCAAAGAACTTTCCCACGCTGTGTAAAATGACACAGAGCACTCGGATTGGTGGATTTCAAACCAACCAATCAGAGTGCTGTGACAGGTAAATGTAGAGACTTACCTGTCAGTCTCTTCATTTACCTGTCAGAGTACTCTGATTGGATGGCTTAAACACACCAATGAGAGTGCTCTGAGCCTAATTGCAGGGCGGGGCAAGGCTTTATAAGCCTTCCCCCACCCTGCAGAGCTCAGTCTGCGCGGAGCCTTCCATGGGTGAAGAAGGATTTTTTTTTTGGCGCTCGTTTTTTTTTTAAAATTGCGTCGGTTATTATGGGTTTTTATTTGCCCTTTTTTTGGGCTGAAATAAGAAGATTTTATAAGAAAGAAAACATCGAATGGTAAGTTATTTTTTTTTTTTACAGGTTCTTAGTTAAAGGTCCCCCCCTCATTATTTTTAGGGTGAGGGGGGTAAGTAGGGGGATCATTTTTTTGGTGGGGAGGGGGTGACTAGGGGTTGGGGGACCCCTAGTCACCTGGGGGGACATTTTTTTAGGGCCCCCACACGCCGCTCAGGGGTGGGGGCCGCGGGGGAGGACAATAGGTCCCCCCCTATTGGTATTTAGGCCCTAAATACTAATAAGGGGGGACCTAAGGTCCTCCCCCTGGCCCCCACCACTGAGCAGCGGGTGGGGGCCCTAAATACTAAAAAGGGGGGGACCCAAGGTCCTCCCCCCTGGCCCCCAACCCTGAGCGGCGGGTGGGGGCCAGGGGGGAGGACATTAGGTCCCCCCTCCTTTATTAGTATGTAGGGCCCCCATCCACCGCTCAGGGGTGGGGGCCAGGGGGGAGGACATTAGGTACCCCCCCATATTACTATTTAGGGTCCCCACCCACTGCTCAGGGGTGGGGGCCAGGGGGAGGACATTAGGTCCCCCCCTTATTAGTATTTAGGGCCCCCACCCGCCGCTCAGGGGCGGGGTCCAGGTGGGAGGACCTTAGGTCCACCACCTTTTTAGTATTTAGGGCCCCCACCCGCCGCTCACGGGTGGGGGCCAGGGGGGAGGACCTTAGGACCCCCCTTATTAGTATTTAGGGCCCCACCCACCGCTCAGGGGTGGAGGCCAGGGGGAGGACATTAGGGCCCCCGCCTGCCGCTCAGGGGTGGGGGCTCGGGAAGGGGGAATTTTTTTTTTTTTTAACAGTGAGCAGCCACAGGCTGCTCACTGTTTAATAGACATGCCCCTACTCACGGTATAGCGAATAGGGGCATAATTTACTAATAATAAGTAATCTTTACTTAGTATTAGTAAATTTGTCTGAAAGACCAGTTTAGGTCTTTAAGCCTTTTAGTAGATAGCTCCCTAATGCCGTGGGAATTAGGGAGTTATCTACTTATTCATTCCTGTCATTTCATTGACTGGCCAAGTAACTTACATTTTATATGAATGTATGTTAGTTGATTGTTGCAAGTGTTGCAAATGCTTACAGGTGAATCCTGGCTATGTTTGTATACTTTTTATTTAAAATTGTATACAATGTAACATTTTTCTTCTTTCACTGGGTAAGTATATTAGTACTTAGGCAATACTGTGCTTCGGAACTTCGGCACTTTGAAACTAATGAATTAACATGTTTCTCATCCTTGATGTAATGATTTGAGATAAGTAATCTCTATTTCACAAAAACGGGTTGGTGAAATCGAAATCATCTAATGTTCAAAAGAAGCGTTTGGTGTTTATTGCTGTAATGTTACAATAACTAGAATTGGCATTTAAGATCTGTCAGTTTTCCATTCCAGATGAGTCTGTGTCTCAATCCTTTCTCTGCGTAGTGTCTAGTTTAGTCATACTGCTTTTTCACACTTGCCCTGAACTTTGCACAAGTTTGCGTGAGAGTTACACAGGCTGTGATATCAACAAAGTGATCCACAAATATCACCGGCGTGGAGAATAAAATCCCACCGTATCCATCATCCTAACGGTTTCATTCTCCGCACCTGGATCATTTATTATGCAGGAGATACATGGATCGTAGCAAATTAAAAACCAAACTGCAAAAACTAGGATCAGTTTGTTAGATTCACCTTGAATTTGAAATTCATTGTGAATTCGCTCCGAATTCTCACGTTAGTGAATAGTCATGTCAGTTATTAACTGTCAGACTATCTCCAAATAAACATAACAAGCTCGCCAGGATCAATGACTAAAGTGAGCATTTCAAATTTACGGCCAAGGTTGTCAAACTAGCACAGCAGACTGTTTTTACCTTGAATTTCAAATTCACTTTCAATTCTCACGTGATTGAATAACCTATGCATCCGTTTAACATTTTTTATCCTCGGCAAGGGGCAGTAAGTAAAATGAATTTATAAAAAAGCAGGATTTAACATGGGTGGGCTGGAGGTCTGAGCAGAGGGTTGTTATAGTTTAACATCTTGAAGTTTGGTTTTATTTTAATACTAAAATTCAATTTTTATTTCACATTTCAGTTTCGTTTCAGTTTAAGTAAAAACATTTTTTTACAGTTAAGTTCCCTGCATGGAAAACATCCGATTTTATATTTTAATTTCAGTTTCAGTGATTATAGTAAAAAAAAAAAAAAAAATCTGTTTCGGAACGAACAGAACATTGTCCGAATCAAGTTTAGGAAATCCCTCTCCCGACACTTGCTTATCGCAGCACGCTCTCTAATACCCACTTTCTGGAAACACATTCCAAAACGGACTCAGCAGATTCAACAAGATCTGGCAACCGGAGGAGGGGGGGGGGGGGGGAAGACTGGAGAAGCATGAGGAGCACAGACACAGTAATATTCCATCTCTAATTCTTGAGGACTTGGGCACAGACAACGCATAAAGCACAATGTGTTGTGCCTGTAAAGGCGACAGGAGACTGCGGGGTCATGGGGGCTTCCTGGGCGATCAGAACAGGCAGGACTAGAACATCAATTCAAGACACGCACACCCTCTCCCTCTCCCCAGCCATTTCACTTCCCTCCATTTTTTTTACTCTTCTCTTCTCTCTCCATTTCCCCTCACACATTCTTCTTTCTCTCCCAACCTTCCCGCTCTGATTCATGACGTATCTTACATTTTAACTCTCCCTCTCAAAGTGGTTCCTCACGAGAGTCGACTTACCAGGCTGCGCGGGTTGGTAACTCGCGGAGGGTGCAGGTAGCCGGGGTTTACTCTATGACCGCCGGGACCTAGGCTCCGGCATCAATGCACAGGGGACTAGACCCAATAGCGAACCATGTGACGGTCACGGGGAAAGGAACTGCTGAACATGAATAGGGCGGATGTTCCCATGCACGGAACTAGGATTTTAGCAGTATACATGTAGGTTCCGTGCACAATGACAGTTACACACCTAAGTAACACGCCAAGCATACACAACGCCCTTGAACATGTAAGATGATACCTGTAGACCTGAACCTCTCCTTGGAAACCCACATAGGGAACCACAGGGGAGTAGTAATAGTGTGGTGGTGGGGAATCAACCTACCTCTATAACTGATTCCCACCTGTAAGCCATGACTGTATGCAGTAATACGTTTGTGAAACTTTCAACGAAAAAATGAGACTGTCAAAGAGAGGGAAAAAAATAAAAAAAAGCGACACTCTAACCACTTAGTTACCCACATTACACAATCGTAATGTATCCTTGGGGACAATGATTACAGCATAAAGATAGGATTTATGCCTTGCATTGTTATTTTTGCAAACATTGATCCTTTGTCTAACTACTTAAAGGACCACTATAGGCACCCAGACCACTTCAGCTTAATGAGGTGGTCTGGGTACCTTGTCCAGCTAGATTTAACCCTTTTTTTCTATAAACATAGCAGTTTCAGAGAAACTGCTATGTTTACCTATGGGTTAATCCAGCCTCTAGTGGCTGTCTCATTGAAGACGCCAGCGTCCATAGGAAAGCATTGAGAATGCTTTCCTATGGACTGGCTGAATGCGCGCGCGACTCTTGCCGTGCATGCGCATTCAGCCGATGACGGAAGAAGAGGGAGGAGAGTCCCAGCGCCGAGAGAGCCCGGCGCTGGAAAAAAGGTAAGCGATTGACCCCTTCCTCCCCCCTCAGCGCCACGGGAGTGGGACCCTGAGGGTTGGGGCACCCTCAGGGCACTATAGTGCCAGGAAAACGAGTTTGTTTTCCTGGCACTATAGTGGTCCTTTAACGTAAAAAACGTTCAATAAATATAACAATGTTAAAAAAAAAAAAAAGAACATTGTCCGAGTTAATTATGTTGGTGTTTTTGGAAGATTGATAAATGGTGCTGGAGGAACATTTTTATACATTGTGCTGGCTCTGAACGTGCCAGAAGGGAGATAAAATACTCTAACAAGCTGTAGTTTCAGTTATTAGTGATATTATCCTGTTTAGAAACGGGGCAGAGCAATTTTCATACAATGGTCTCGGGGTATTGCAAGATGGCTAACCTGCCTGTATCTTTTAGTAGGACATCTTCGACCGGTCATTCTCAGTAGAGGATGACAGGATTTTAAAGGGACACTCTATTGCCCAAATACAAAATAAAAAAAATCCCCCTACCCAAATATTTAGTTATATCTTTTTTTGGGGACGTTATCTAAAAACAGCTTGCATAAACTGCCGCTCTCGTCTGCAGCCTTTTATACAGAATGCTGCATACAACACGTACAGCCACCCCACAGATGACACACACAACACTACAAACAGCAGCATCCAAACCACAACTTTCATCACACACACACACGCACAGAACCCACACACACACACGCACAGAACCCACACACACGCACAAGCACACGCACAGAACCCACACAATCTCTAAATCATGCAAAGTGGCAGAAAGACAGTGGGAAATGCTGGATAAGATGGAAAGAGATACCAGCAGAGAAATAATAGCACCCGCAGCATGAGATGGCTACACAGACACTGGAAAACAAAGAATTGGAGAAAAACAGAGAGATTGTCACAGAGAGAAACTAGAAAGATAAGAAAGAATGAGAAAACAGACTGAACAGAGATACTGGCACACAAGGGTAGTAAACCAGAGAGAACAGAACTTGTACCGGCCGCTCTTTTTACAAACAATAGATACTACCACTTAAAAGGTTACGAGACACTGAAGTACATAACAGCACATCACGAAACGAGAAAAATGACATCCAGCAAAGCAAATAGAGATTAACTAAGGTGCGTGCGTTCGAAGGTATCTTCCATTGCAGAATTCGCAGTTACTCTGTAGGAAGATTCTCACGGTCACTCACTAAAGTGTGGATTGTTGGAAAATCAATTGAAATTCATAGATTATGCCAAGATATTGCAGACATTGAGAATTGTCCCCAGTTTTGGCTATTTTGATGTAAGTTCACTTTAAAATGCTCATTAAAGGGACACTATAGTCACCAGAACAACTACAGCTTATTGACTTTGTTCTGGTGAGTAGAATCATTACCGGCAGGCTTTTTGCTGTAAACACGGTCTTTTCAGAGAAAATGCAGTGTTTACATTACAGCCTAGTGATAACTTCACTGGCCACGCCTCAGATGGCTGTTAGAGATCCTTCCTGGGTCATGGCTGCCTAAAATGCATCCAAACATTCAGCGTCTCCACCCTCTGCATGCAGACACTGAACTTTCCTCACAGAGATTCATTGATTCAATTCATGTCTATGAGGAGATACTGATTGGCCCTTGGCAGTGTTTGGCTTGTGCTGGCTCCGCCCCTGATCTGCCTCCTTGACAGTCCAATCCTAAGGGGAAGCACTGTGATTGGCTCAGATCACCACTTCTGATGATGTCAGCAAAGCAGGCAGATCAGGGTCAGAGCCAGCAGCAGCACACTCGATTAAAGGTAAGATTTTACTATATGTAGGGGAGCAAGGTGGGCTAGATGGTGGTTTTAACACTAGAGAGTCAGGAATACATGTTTGTGTTTCTGACCCTATAGTGCTCCTTTAAATATTAAATTCCCAGCATTTCACACGTCAGAGAAGCTGTCATCCTGTTTTGCACAGTGTCATTCACAAGGTGTGCATTGTTGTGAATTCAGATTTTAGACTAAAATAGCCAAAGAAGCAGAACGGATATGGAGATTGTTTTTCCCCAATTTTGATAAGGTGTGAATTCACATTGCAGTGTTGCCAGTAAAAAAATAGTAATTCATTTTTTTTTATAAACATCTGCTTGCAGTCGATATTTTCAAGGCCATTTATCGAGCATTATGTTCTCAATATATGGTATTGAATCACCAATTTCTATATTTCCAATGTAAAGTGTATTTTGGATATTCTTCAAAAATCATGATGATCTAAATCAATATTTATCAACTAAAACTAAATTTAAAGTTGCCGCCAAAATAACACTGGCGGGTAAGACACATGGGGGAGTGAGGAGAGGAAATTAGACACATGGGAGGGCTGGGGGAAGGAGACACATGGGAGGGCTGGGGGAGGAGACACATGGGAGGGCTGGGGGAAGGAGACACATGGGAGGGCTGGGGGAAGGAGACACATGGGAGGGCTGGGGGAAGGAGACACATGGGAGGGCTGGGGGAAGGAGACACGTGGGAGGGCTGGGGGAACGAGACACATGGGAGGGCTGGGGGAACGAGACACATGGGAGGGCTGGGGGAACGAGACACATGGGAGGGCTGGGGGAACGAGACACATGGGAGGGCTGGGGGAACGAGACACATGGGAGGGCTGGGGGAACGAGACACATGGGAGGGCTGGGGGAACGAGACACATGGGAGGGCTGGGGGAACGAGACACATGGGAGGGCTGGGGGAACGAGACACCTGGGAGGGCTGGGGGAGGAATTGAGACACATCGGGGCTGGGGAAATGAGACACGTGGGTGGAATGAAATGCATGGAGGAGCTGGTGGGGACACAAAGCGACACAGAAGGGCTGGGGAGAAAGAAAAAAGTGCTGAGGGGAAAAGAGACACAGAGAGGGGCTGAGTAAAGGAAAAAAGAGACCAACAGGGAAAAGGGCAAAAGAGACAGAAAGAGGCTTGAGAGAGGGGGGAGACACCCAGAGGGTCTGGGGGGACACAAAGAGGTACAAAGGGGCAAAACCAGGGCCGGTGCAAGGATTCTTGCCGCCCTAGGCAAAGATCCATTTTGCCGCCCCCTCTTGAATGCAACTACACTCTCTCAGAAGTTTATTCACTAAACTATGAATTCAGTGAATTGGAAACCGAATTGCATAGTTTAAGCAAAAACAGCTGAACTGTGACAGTAGCGGAGTTGGCGAATTCTTCTAAATGGTATAAATTTTGCCATTTGTTTTTTAATTAGGTCTGATCAGCTGTCCCTTTCCTCAATAGTGCCCAATCTCTCTCATTAGCGTTTATCCCCAGCTTTCTCCTTATTGTCTGTTTCCAAAAGCTTGCAGTCTCTATGTTCATGATTTATCTGCTCACTCTATGCCACAGATTCTCTCCAGCATGTTTCTCTTTATTCCAATAGGGTTATTCAATAAAGTGAGAATTGTTGGGAATTCAAATTGAACTTCTAATTTATGGTCAAAACACCTGTTAACATTCTCCAGATTTGGCTACTCTGCCCTTACACTTACAATTTTCACTCTAGTGAATAACCCGGTAATTATCTTCTGTCAATTTCTCTTCTTTTCTTTTCCATGTCTATTTATTAACAGTGGGTTGAAATATAACTTGAAACATTTAGGCCAAAACAGAAGAGTTGTATAAAGTCATCTCAACTTTTTTCAAATCACTGTTTAGTGAATAGACTCCTAAGTGTCTAAGGGAAAGCAGAGAGACCAGTGATAAATTTAGGGAAAGGGAACAGACCGGGAAGGCAAGTAGGAAAGGGATAGAGAGATTGTTGAGGTTTTTAGGAAACCTATACAGACTAGGAGACATTTTAGAAGAGACACAGTGAGCAGACATTTAGGGGGGAAAAAAGAAACTGTCCAATATGAACACACACATTCAGTACACACAGTAATACATACATCCACACACACACACACACACACACTGCCAATACATACATCCATACACACACACACAGACTGGCAATACATACATCCATACACACACACACACACAGACTGGCAATACATACAACCATACATGCACGCTGCCTAATATATACATTCAACCATACACATTTACTGCCCATTATATACATACTGCCCAACACATATATCCATGCACACATACTGCCCAACACATACATCCATACGCACATACTGCCTAATACACACATCCATACGCACATACTGCCTAATACATATACATTTTACATTGAATTTATTTATGGTTGTTATAAAAAAATGTATTCAATTAATTTGGTGGGATTTAACTTATACTATTGTGACTTTAGTTTATGATAATGGTGGTATTTAATGTATGCTACAGGGAACTTGTCTGAAAGGCACACTGTAAGTAAAACCTTTTTTTTAAATATAATATAAACAATTATATTAATATATTAGAAATATAACTGGTCACACACTCACACGTCACTTACACCCTCTCACCAACACACACACTCTTACTGACAAATACACACATACACACAAACACAATGTCACTTACACATTCTCATTAACACACACACACACACACACACACACACACTCTCTCTCTCACTGAAATACACACACAGTGTCACTCACACCAGTTTACATAGTCAGTTTATTATACACACACCCACAAACAAACTTAACACACCAATTTTTAAACATACAAACAATAATAACCATCTCCCCTTATGCCATACCTGTGCTAGTGATGTGACTGGAGGAGAAGGGGACCATCTTTCAGCCTGCAGGTATCTGTCCTTGTTCCTGGTGGAGCAGGAGAGCAGTGCACTGTGTGCACAGGCTGCTCCCTGCTCCCTGCAGAGTGCTTCCTGTGTTCACAGGAAAGGGGCAGCCAGGATACCAGGTTACATCCCGGCTTTCCCTGCCTGCAGCAAGCAGAGTGCTCTGCTCGGGTGCTGGGGATTCAACAGATCCCCTCTCCCTGAGCAGATGATCGCACTGCAGCAACAGGGAGGCAGAGGGAGCACAGGATATGGCTGCGCTGGGGGGTGGCTAAACAGCCACTTACCCAGCGCTCCGACCCCAGGCAAGAGCAGCCCACTGCCCACCCACAGGAGCAGCCCACCCAGAAACCTCCCGGGGGGCGCCCCCTGCAGGTCGGCGGCCCAGGCGAATGCCTAATTCGCCTTTATGGTAGCGCCGGCCCTGGGCAAAACAGATAAAGGCTTTAACTAAACCCATTCGATTTTAGTCCGGTCGACTAAAATCTACTGGAGATTTAGTCGAATAAAACTAAACAATTCAGATGACTAAAATACGACTAAAACTAAATTGAAATTTGCCGCCAAAATTAACACTGCTGCCTTGTATGTATTGTAACACTGCCTTCTGTTTAGGAACAATTCCAGTTACACCAAAGATTGTATTGTAAATGTGTTCAGCTCACAATATGTAGAAAGCTGGACTTAAAATATACAAACATCTGAAAAACTGACAGATTTTCCCTTAAAAGAATTTTTTTACGACACAACAATAAACTGATTTTATGCCAGAATTTTTTTTTTTGCCCATCTAAGCCAAGTACACCTTCAAAATATACAAAACAGCCCCCTCAAAAGTTTATATTTCTAAAATGAGGACCATCTCGGGTATTGAAAACAATGTCACATACCAGGCGACGAGTGAGGCAGAGGTGAATTTAGGCAAAACATGGGGTTGGGACTGTGGAATTCTCTCAAAATATAATCACTATGGAGTTTAATTACTAAAATTAGATTCAACAAAAGAAGTAGACAGTACAATGTAGATCAACTGGAAAAAATCCCTGGCTAAGCAGTTTTACCAATTCAGCTAAGTCTATACTGCACATTTTCACCCAGGGTTATTCAATAAAGAGGAAATGATTGAAAGTTCAAAGTAAAGTTTATTTGACACAATAGTCAGAATGAAAATATAGTGAATTAAGACTTTCTCCGGTTGGTCTTTGAGTATATTTTGAACTCCCTACGATTTATAATAACCACGATTATGTAATTGATTTAACCCTCAGGAATACTCAGGTGAAAAGAGCAGGATGTGTCGCGGCTGTAATATGCAGAGATGGTCGACCAAGCATTAGAACCTCTCTTCATTCTCCTGTGTTTCTTTATTCTCCAACAGCAACAGGGATCGTCAACTTAGTGAATGAAACCTGCACCAACTCACCATACCGTCACCATAGCTACACGCCATGATATATGTCAATCACTGAGTGTAAGTAGTGACATACAATAAAGTTCCTAATCAGGGATAGATTGAATGTAAAAGCCGAGAAGATGAATTGATCAATGGTCACATTTAATGGCAAATTAAAGGATAACACTGATTAGATGTTCTGTGAAGGAAAGGGGAGGATGCAATAAGAAGGAATGTAAAAACCAGTCTGTACAAATTGAAAGGAAACGTTCTGCTGATACACAGACACAAGAATTATTGTTTAAATATCCTAAAGAGTTTGTGAAGCTTGTCCCTGGACGATCTCGATCAGGAAGCTTGTCTATGGAAAATCATCCTCAAAAAGCTTATCTCTGGAAAATCTCGATCAGGAAGCTTGTCTCCGAATGATCTCACTCAGGGCACTCAGTTTACCGTCTCTCAGTGCATCTCGCACAGACCGGAAGAAGCTAAAGTACAGCTGAAAGTTGTGGATCATGAGAAGGATCCCGGCTAGTAACTCTTTGGACATTAGAAGGTGGTGCACGTATGCCCTGGTGTGGTTTCTGCAACAGTAGCACGTACAGCCCTGCAGCAATGGCCTAAAGTCTTCACGGAACCTGGTTAAAGGACAAAAAATATCCAGGGTTATAAGAGTAATAGATTCAATAACTTGAGTAAAAAGGATTTGGCTTTTTTTCCCCCCACTCAAAAAACCCACAATCACACACCACTGAAACCCCTTTCCCAGAGAGGTAGCTTAGCGGGGCAAAATCAAGGATTATGATTTTAAAAAGCTGGCTAATTTATACAGCCATGTTGTTTGCCGGAGGGTACTAACATCACAGGGTAAGAACCTGTTTTATAGCAAATGTGGAATAACTTAAATGATCGTAAATTGTTATCGTCAATAAACAGCAATGCACTTTTAGAATCATAGTCCTTATGATACATTCAAGTTTAACATAAAATTCACTTTTCCTCATTTGGGAGCAATTCCCGTAATTAAACACCAAGTTTTTGAATCTTACTGAATAGCAAAAGCTGCAGAATCTGCTCTGTGAGAGGGCAGGTACAACCAACCCAACTGTTTGTTTCAATATAAGCATTGTTTGCATATTAGTGCAGTATTCAACAGAACTGGAACTGTAATATGTAGATACAAAAACAATATTAAACAGATACAAACTGTTCATTCTAAAAACTCTGGACTGAATGTCTGAAGGGCCTATTAACTTTCATCCAGGTCAGTTATCTTCAGTTTCGATGATAAAATTCCTCTGAAGTCCATTGAATTCACCATCAACTGTCTCTAAGGGAAGAGTTGGTTTTGCAGAATTAGAGTTCCTCGGGGGTAGGGCACGCTTTGATATATGGGAGTAATTGTCTTGGTGTACATTAATAGTTGATTTAACCTATACAGAGATTCTGCAAGTAACCAAATGGTAGCAAAACAGTAGTGGAAATTCAGTTCAAATAATCAAGTCTGCTGTTTGCAAATGGCCAAATTTTGCTAAAAGAACAGCATTTGGCTACAGTTTGACTCTTGGTGATTATAGTGTTAGTGTTAAACTGGCTCAATGCCAATTTTGAAAAAAAGAAGACAGAGGATGTACGTATTTGGAGAGATCATCCATGCTTTTACAGAAACACAAGATACCTTTTCTCCTTTAAACAAATTTCAAATGACGTCATTCCCGACCGATCGATCTCTGGATCCTCTGTTACAACATTCCCGTTACTCTCCTCCTCACGGGTTTCACTCTCGTCCAAAACTGTAAAAAATGAATTGCAAAAATGTTACTTACACATATCATGGAAATGTGAGACGGAGTAAGGTGCAAAGGAGAAGTTAAAACAGAACGCGCTATGGCAAAAGAACAAAAACCAAACCCGCAGTAATGGTCAAATGAGGCAAACACACTAACAAACTAACAAATGCCACCAGAGGAACAACTAAAAATACCAGGGGGCAGTCAGAATCGAAGCACCGTGTTCTTTTTGTGTAGATTAAAGAATAATGTGTAGATTTGGAGTAATTAGGAGATGGTTCTCCAACTACAGTAAAACTGCAAGTTCTAGCAATCATTCTAAAAGAATTAGCAAAACAACAAATTGTAGGGAATGTAAAATGTAGGCAATATCTGAATGATCTGCTCCTTCAGTCACTGCTTGCCAAATTTCTGCCGAACTTTGAAATTTGGATCTTTATTCATTACAATCTGAAGTTTAATAAAAGCTGAAGAGCAACCCATTTGCCATCACTGATCTGTAGAATAAGCGACTCTGCCATTTATGCAAGGTACAGATATATGCAGATGTGATCAATTGTGCACTGTGATCGTATACTCATTAATTCTTTACATTCACGTACAGAAATACTCCTATCACATTATGTATCAATAGGTTTTCCTTATCCTGCTGGGCAGCGCAAGAAGACAGATATATAATCCTAGAAACCTCATAAAATGCTCATACAAATACCATCGGCCCCTGCGGTATAATCTGAATCTGTCCCTTGAACGCCACCTGCGGTCTCAGGGTCCGGGTTGTAGCAGTGGTTGAAAGACAAGGCACAGCCGCGCTCAGTCACTTCATAAGGGAAACTGCAGTCAAACAAGTCCACCCCTCTCTCAATGCACTCCAGCAGCTCGTCTGGCCGGCCAACACCATGCATGAACCTGCGCAGAGAGTTAAATGGAGGCTAATTACTGGCAGCAAAGGTTAACATTCTATAGATCTGAGTGCATTGTTACACTTTATACAGTAACATTCTGACGGTATCACACGGGTCTTCCAGTTTGGGAGTACTGGTAATATAGATGGTTAACGTAAATCGAGTATTTAATAAACAACCTCACCAGGACTTTATACCGTAAACTCTGCATTTCCCTTTAAGGGATACCCTAGGCTGGATTGGGCCTATTCCTTTTTATAACCCTGTATTTAACTAGCAGATTTATAATAAAAAATAAAAAGGGGAGAAAAATAATTAAAACAAAAACACAATTATCAATAATAATAAAATTATCACGTCACGTACCCCCTTCTTTTCAGTATCCACAGTGATTTCTCAAGAAACCAAACAATCATGCTCTCTTACCATACTACATCACTGCTCAGCGTATCCCTATTATCAGTAATTTATATAGCTCCAACATATTCTACAGCGCTTTACTACTTAAACAGTAGTTATTTTCTGGCTGGATATAAGATGACCATGTCATGGAGATCAAGGTAATACAAGCAGCACTATAAGCACTGTATGCAAAGCTAGACTAAGAGGCAGCAAAGATCCGGACACTGACATTATAAGCTATTATCTTTAATTGTGGTTTCCTGAAGAAGTTAAGCTTTTTCCCATGAACAGAAGATAGGAAACCACAAAGAATAAAAATACAGCCGAGTGTTAAATGCTGCATTGTGGAAAGAATGGAGGAATCTAACTGGGTGGAGGCTGTAGAGCAAACATCTCCAACAACTCCCATGATGCTTATGCACTGCCTTAAAGAATTCTGGGAGTTGTAGGCTATTAACACATGCGGGGTCAGAGTTTGAGATCCCTGCAGTGGAGCAGATAGCAGGTAATATACAGCAGGATAATCCCAATGGGAGAGACCTGGGCTTGTCCTCGGGTAACGCTGCAGTGATGGACGAAATAAGGCTCAGCTTAGTCTCCCTGCTCATCGAACTCCCCTGGAAGCCGTCTAACAAGAAACCTCCGACGGGCCTCTTGGCGGTTTCCCGGGCCGACCTCAGCCTTTCTGCCAGCACGTCACCTCCTTCTATGGCACCGATCACCACGCTTTGCTTTAGCACCTGGAATAAGCAGGAAGTCAGTATGGAACTCCAAGTCAGTTTAACCAACCTGCAAGAAAGTCCTCAACATGAGCACAAAATGATAAATAAAAACACCAACTACATTAAAACATATACAGCAGAGTATTTCCCCACTGTCGCTCGTCGATAGAACCCTGTGCCCTCTGTGAGTGCATACTCTCATTCTTAGTAGCCATCTAGAAAGAGCTCTCAAAATAATGCTGTATCCTCACTGAGTGGGTACTTACCTCACTCTCAGCGAGCAGTTGAAGACACTCATCCAAGAATACAAGTGAGCGATCCACAGATTTCTTCGCCCTTTTCTTGGAGTTGTCGGCGGTCATCACTTCGCCATCAGACAGACACTGGAACCAGTCTGCACGCAGTGCGCGCTGAGCAGCCATGAACTTTTGGGATGTCAGTTCCAGGCGTCCACCTCCTCCCCACACGGACACGGTCTGGGGGTAAAGGGAAAAGCATCCATAGTCATTTCATCTAGGACTGAAAAGATCCCAAGTAAAACCAGATCTCTGAGACATAATGGCACAATATGCAGGTTGCACAAACTAGATCACAGTTATAGACTGCAGAGATCAAAGCAGGCCGCTGTACGTCCATCTGGAAATTCGTATAAAAATGCCTTTTTGAAACATATTAAATTCTGATAAGAAATATAAAAGAAGAGATTCACAGCAACTAGTATCAGGAAGAATTACATTTTTTGAAAAGGATTCAAAAAGCACACTCCAGGCACCAACGCAACTGAATATGTATTTGTCTTTGATCGGTTTTTACTGCTCATTCATAAAAAAAAAATGTTCCCACATTCAAGAGTCTTAATTTCGCTCTCTGCTGCATGACCTGCCTCGCTAGTCACAAAGCAACTTCCTTATAAGACGTACTCCACTGAGTATAAACTCAGCTTAACCAATGAGAGATCAGTATGAGCCGAGCTGCTGACAAGACACTGACGCACGGCCAATCACTGCACTATTTTTTATTTTATTTTTTCGTATTTAAGGTTTTTACAATTGTGAATACAATATTGATAGCGCGAGGGTACAATATGCGCAATGAAATAGCGTTGGAATTATAAGTATCAAATAAGTTACAAATAGCACATTACAAATGCACTGGTACATTTCGGCATGTATTTACAGTGTGTTGCAGAGTATCTTCTATCTTAACATTACTATACGTTATAACGCTTTGAGTTCCAAATAGAACTCATTTGATCATAGTGGATAAGCAGAAATAAGGTAATCGAGATCACATTTATATGTCGGTCCACTTAAACGGACATAATTGTTACAGGCCTCATCGTCCCCTTAACGAACCGTAGCAACAAGATCCTCTTACCTACGGGGAGACTTTGAGCCGAGGTTGCTGCAAGCTTCCAGATGTTTTAGATACGTGACTGTCTATTTTGAGTGTCTGTCTTAAAAGTCGGGTTTTGCGATCTTTCTGTACGTCAAAGGGAGGTGTGTCTGGTCGTCCAGGTCATCTGGCTGTAATGTCAGTTCTGTCTCAAGACAGAGAGTATATGGCGTTCCCATGTCTTGGTAAATTTCCCATATTTTCATAATTTGGCATGTGTAAGTTCCTCAATCTGCTTAATGTCCTCTACTCTTGAAAAACATTCTCTGATTGACGGGGTTTTGGTTGTTTCCAGAATTTGGGTATCAGTTGAGAGGCTGCCATGGCTAAGTGGTTGAAGAGGAATACTTCGTTTTTTGCGAGTCCCGGTGGGGCTAGGAGGAAGATGTAGTGGTCAGGTGTCTTAGGGAATTTGGCGTGAAAAAGTGTTTGTATGATAGTATGGATTATATTCCAGAACTTGGATATAATCGAACATTGCCACCAGATATGAGCATGATGAGCTTCTGTACGTGTGCACCTCCAGCATGGGTCGGAAGTCGTATTGTGTATTTTATGAATTTGTGTTGGCGTGTAGTGCCACCTGGTTATACGTTTAAAGTTGCTTTCTTGTGCAGTCAGAGAGGTGGTAGAGTTGTGTGCAGTTTTGAGAATAGTACGCCATTGTTGTTGTGTGAGGTTTGTTTTGAGTTCGTCTGCCCATTTTAACGTATATCTTGGGAGGTTTGGTTCTTGCATTTCCCTGATTACTGCGTACGTAGTGGATAGAGTATTTTTCGCGAGTGGATGAGAGGTGCATAGTTGTTCGAATCTAGTTAGCGGTCTTTCTCCTTTGGGTAATAACTTCTGGGTCTTAATGAAATGTATCAATTAATTGTAGTGGAAGAGTTGGTTTCCTGTGTGTGTATGCGTTGGTATGAGTTGTGCTAGGCTGTTTAATTTGCCCTCCAGAACTATGTCTCGCAGTTGTAGCGAGGAACCTTTATAGTAGCAGTCGTACGCCTTCCCCGAGGTTCCTTTTTGGAAGTGAGGGTTTTGTGTGAGTGGATATAGCGGGGATGGGAAAGGCGATATGTCTGTTGTTTTCCCCAGTTTGTGCCATATTTTAATAGTTGTGTCGATTGTTAGGTGGGACTTATGTTGGCGTTGTTGAGATGGGCAGTGTTGTAGCCAAAGGCGGGTATTTATTGGTGTCTCCGAAAAGCTTTTTTCCAAATTCTTTGTAAGTGTTTTGCTTTATGATAGAGATCTATATCAGGTAGGTTCAGCCCCCCCTGTTCCTTGCTTTTAGTTAGTGTTGCGTGAGCTAGACGAAAAGGTGCATTAGCCCAAATAAATTTTGTGAATGTGGATCTGATCGTATTAAAAAATTTGGTCGGAATTGCGACGGGGAGTGTCTGGGGGAGGTACAATATTCGGGGAAGGAGGTTAATTTTTATTATATTTACCCTGCAGAGCCACCCAAAACAAGGTCTATGCCATGCCTGAAGGTCTCTGACGATGTTTGCAATCAATGGGGGGGAGGTTTAGCTGATAAATGGAATTTAGCTTGGTCGGGATGTGTACTCCTAAGTATTTGATGGATGTGGGAGCCCATGTGAAGTCGAATCTGGTTTGAAGTTGTGTATTAAGGGAGTTTGTTGTGTGTATAGGTAGAAGATTGCATTTGGTTAGATTGGCTTGGAAGTTGGAGACTTCACTATATGTCTTCATTTCTGCTAGGATTGATGGTATTGTCGAGGTCGGGTTTGAGATCGTAAAAAGGAGGTCGTCCGCGAAGGCTGTGATCTTATATTCTTGTTCGTTAATTTTAAACCCTTGAATGTGTTTATTGTCTCTGATCCCCTGGAGGAAGGGTTCTAAAACCAAAATGAAGAGCAGGGGCGAGAGGGGGCAGCCCTGCCGTGTTCCATTTGTAATGGTTACCGGAGGGGATAGTTGTCCATTGATTCGCAGTCGGGCCGTGGGAAGAGAGTATATGGCGTTTAGCCATTCCTGCCAACGCAGGCCAAAGCCTAGGTGTTGCATTGTGTGTTTCAAGAGTGCCCAATTGACCCTATCAGAGGCCTTTTCCGCATCGATGGCCAGTAGGGCGCTATTAATTCTATGTGTATGGGCCCAGTGGATGAGGTTAATAATTTTTGTGATATTGTTTTTAGCTTCCCTGCCCGTGACAAAGCCTGCTTGGTCCTGATGTATAAGGCCCGGCAGGAAGGGACACTGCACTCTTTTTATACGGATAAAAGGAGGAGAATAGTGATTGGCTGTAAGGAAGAGTAAGGTCTGAGACAAACACACCTTCCAATCACCAAAACCGTTTCAGAAATGAGGAGCAGAGGCTAAGGGGAAAGAATTACAATGCAGAAAGGAATTAGATACATTTGAAATTTGACAAAAAGGTAGGATTTAGGCAGATATTAAATAATTTGTTTGAAAACGAGTAAATGCATATATTTACTAGGGATCGACCGATTATCAGTCTGGCCGATATTCGGTATTTTCAGCAATATCGGTATTGGCCAATAGAGATACCGATATTACATACCAGGACTGCTGGGCCCGTTACTAGCCAGGCGGTCCTGGGGGGGGGGGGTTGCAGCAAGCGTTTTATTACCTTTCCAGCAGCTCCATACAGCTCCCCAGTGTAGCTATCTCGCGAGTCCCGCGGCCGTCAGAGCGTTGCCACAGGTTACAATGGCAACGTTCCGCGCGACACAGGCCGCGAGATTTACACTGGGAGCTGAAGGTAAGGTAAGTAAGAGCTTGCTGCGGGCCCCCCACTGCTCAGTACATGCCACCGGACCACCAGGGAATGCCATATCCCCCCTCCCTGGCCAAGTAAGAAGCAGGGAGGGGACACACAAAAAAAATAAAATAAAAAATGCCTCCCCTCCTTTTACACAAATTATATACCTACAGAAACACACACACACACACACACTGCATTCACTATGCACACACTACACAAACACACTGCATTCACTATACACACACTAAACACACTGCATTCACTATACACACACTAAACACACTGCATTCACTATACACACACTAAACACACTGCATTCACTATACACACACTAAACACACTGCATTCACTATACACACACTAAACACACTGCATTCACTATACACACACTAAACACACTGCATTCACTATACACACACACACTACACAAACACACGGCATTCATTATATACACAAACTAAACAAACACACACTGCACTCACTACACACACACACACACACATTGCATCCACTATACACACCACACACTACATTCAATATACACACACTACACAAACACACTCTGCATTCACTATACACACACCACACACTACATTCACTATACACACACACACTCTGCATTCATTATATACACACTAAACAAATACACACTGTGGCGGAACCCGCCTTGCCACTGGGCATTGGAGGGGCCTGGCTGCCTGCCTGCCTCCTACCTGCCGACTATGGCCCATGGGAGACATTGCCCTTTAAGGGACTGAGTTGGGGCTTATGGACTGCTATTATACTGTACTGACCCTTTAAGAACTGTATTTGGGCATAATGGATTGTCTAATACTGTTCCTAGCCCTTTAAATACTTTGGGGAAAGATTGGTACTTTCTATATGGCACTTCGGACACAGTCAAAGCTGTCGAAGTGACAGGCATCGGACAAAGGACCACGTGGCCGCGGCCATTTTAACTTCGAACACCGTCGACCCTTACCATCGACTCCACTTCGACACTTCGACTAAAGTCGAAGTACCGGCAACACTTCGAACGGGACTTAGTCGTTTTATGCAGGAAATTGACCGACCGCACAGCCCAAATCCATGGAACTGTTTTGGGCAAGAAAATGTGCTTGCGGTCGGTCATAAAAGAACTTCCGTGTAACTTTTGATAGACTGGAGGGATTTGAACGATTTTTGAGAGTGTTCCTAATTGAAGTATGCAGAGTAAGAAAATGTATGTTTTATGTTTGTGACACGAATATTGTAGAAGTTATAAATATTGTGTAAAAAGTTTATTTATTTTTTTAAATGTATGTTTTTATTGAGTTATCTTATGTGATATACATCATTTCCATTGTATAAGTAAACAATTTGCAAGTGTCCATTAATCAGTTACTGTCCTGGGGCAGCCTTCCGTGGGATCTCCCAGTGGCTATCGGATAGGGGTATATGTCTCTGTGGACGAAGATGGCTATCTGGGCTCATATTAGCCTAGGTATTTTTATAGTCTCCCTGTCTGTGGCTCGGGTGAGATTGGTTCGCTTTGTGTGCTGTAGTGTCTGGAGTCCAGCTTCCTGAGGCTCTTCCTCCTTCTGGTCTGTTCAGACTCTGCACTATTCTGGGACTGGTCTTTGCTCCGCCCGCTTGTTGGCGCTTGGAGGGTGGCTCTGGTGTGGGCCGGGGCTGCAGTCCCAGGGTTTTGTAGAATGCCTCGGGGTCGTCCGTTGATGTCAGGGTATGGGATGTGTCCCCCACTGTCACTTCCAGGGACCCCTCCATTCCCCATCGGTACTTTATGGAGTAGTCTCCTGGCCACCAAGTTTCCTGGCCACCAGTGCTAGTTTCCGTTTCTCCACTAGTACGGAGAATGGAATGTCTCCATAGATGGCTATGGTGCTGCCATCAAATTCTATGGCCCCCTGCGCTCTGGAGCGGCTCATTATTGCATTTCTGGCATTTACGTCGCGTGTTACCGCTATGACATCCCTGGTGGTCCCTTCTGGTGCTGCTGGGGATTTACGGACTCTAAATGCCGATGTTATGAGCGGCTGGGTGGCCCCCCTTCAATTCCCAGGTTGTCTATGAGGCTCTGAGCATATAGTAGTAGCCTCTCGTTACCAATCGCCTCCGGGATCCCCCTGAGTCGAATGTTCCTGCGCCTATGTCGAGTTTCCAGCACTGTCACAGTGCGGTTTAGTTTCTGTACCTGCGCGGCTAGGTCCCCCATTTGTGCCACAGTCTCTTGTAGGTGTGCATCTCTGGCACCCTCTCTCTCTTCCAGAGCTCAGACTTTGGTGTGGACTGTCCCCACCTCAGCCTGTACCACTTTCAGGTCCTCTCTCCACACTCTCCTGAGATCTAGCAGGAGTTTCTTTATGTCCCCCTTCGTGGAGGGTGCTGAGTCTTCGTCAGACTCTGATGCAGTGGAATCTCCGCCTGACCGTTGCGGTGTGGAGGGATCTTCTTCCTCTGGGGAATCTTCCGACAGTGTGTTTTCCACTCTGGCCTCGGGCGCCATCTTTGCTTGCAGCCGCGGTATGGGCCTTTCGAAGGAGAGCCGAATATCAGGTAATCGGGTCGTCTCTGTGTGCGGAGCTTTCCGGTTTTTGCGCCCCATTGTTCCCTCTGGTGGGGGGTGATGTTTCTGTCCGGTTGCTTTCGTTTTTTACGGCCAAAATTTCGTTTTTTCTGTGGTTAGAGACGGAGCCTCTCACTTAGGCGTCCGTTCAGTCTCTTGGTCGGCCACGCCCCCTAAAAAGTATATTTTAAACTGTATGAATAATGGGATTATGTGTCACACTAAGGGGAGGGGATGTGTGGGTTGCACCAGTGATGCTATTGGATATTTTACACCTCCCCTGTGGGCGGTCTTATATGTGTGAGATGGAAATAAAAGCCAGGCTGGATGTGCCAGTCCAAAGTTCCTGTTTTAACCCTCAAAGTGAAGTGTTGTCTCATTATTGGGGGAGGATTTATTGCATGCTGTTCCAGTTTGACTGCTAGGAGTGCAAACCTATTCGTATGGTTCCTATTCAACTGTCTACAGCATTCAGAGGCTTGAGAAGATTTATATGCTTCTCAGATTCGGTGATTGTGGTGTCTGCCAGAGTGCTTGGAGTCCTCAGGAAACGCTAGGAGCATCCTTTAACGGAGGTACTCAGTCGGGGTGCCCGTCGATCCGTTACATTGGTAACGCTAGTATCCGTACAGTGCCCCTATCTACAAAGGAACCAACGTCGGCAGGGCAAGCATGGTGCCTGGCTACACTCAGGAGCGGTTGGACAAAGAGGTTGCCATGCGGCTGGCTTTCTATGGACCCAACCCCTCTGAGGAAATTAACGACAGAGTTCCTGTTTAACCCTCAAAGTGAAGTGTCGTCTCATTATTAGGGGAGGATTTATTGCATGCTGTTCCAGTTTGACTGCTAGGAGTGCAAACCTATTCGTATGGTTCCTATTCAACTGTCTACAGCATTCAGAGGCTTGAGAGGATTTATATGCTTCTCAGATTCGGTGATTGTGGTGTCTGCCAGAGTGCTTGGAGTCCTCAGGAAACGCTAGGAGCATCCTTTAACGGAGGTACCCAGTCGGGGTGCCAGGCCATCCGTTACACACACTGCATCCACTACACAAACAAACACACATAGCTCCCCTGTCTAAACACACTGCATCCACTACACGTGGCGTGTATATTTTGTGCAGTTACTTTTAGAAATAGTTTATTTTTTCAAAATGGTAAATGTACAGAATATCGGTAAGTTATCGGCTATCGGCCTGAAAGCTCACAGATTATCGGTATCGGCTCTAAAAAAAAATCAATATCGGTCGATCCCTAATATTTAATATTATAAAATATGTATTTTATCATATAAGACAGGAGAGCCCAAAAGGTAGGATCCCTGGATGTTGTAAAACTACAACTCCCATGATGCTTTGCATGCCTTTAGAATGACATATCATGGAAGCTGTGGTTTTAAAACATCTGGGGATCTACCTTTTGGGCACCCCTGATCTAAACCTTCTCTTTAACCCTCACACTGAACAGAAACCATTTAGAAGCTGTATCTGTGTGTCCAATCACGGTCACTTACCTTGTTAGTGTTGTACCCTGCAGGACTTGGGGTCACCGGGTCATTAACTGAGCAATACAGCACAGTGTCAGGCATACCTGCCAAAAAAAGATCAAAACATCCTCACTTCCTGTGCGAAAACTGCTTATTGTGCGCACACCGAAACCTTCCAACCACAGAGCATTGTAACGGCACAGTGTAAGGCACAGATTGACATGTACTCACTATACAGATCTCTGGCACTACATTTACATCAAGCTTGAGATTGTAATAGTGCACACACTGCACAGTAATAGTGCACACACTGCACAGTAATAGTGCACACACTGCACAGTAATAGTGCACACACTGCACAGTAATAGTGCACACACTGCACAGTAATAGTGCACAGAAACACTGCACAGTCATAGTGCAAAGTAATAGTGCACACACTGCACAGTAATAGTGCACAGTAATAGTGCCTTGTAAGAATTTGAAGCCAGGAGATAAGTGTGTCACATATCATACCCCTCTATCTGTATGAATATCAATCTCCTCTTCTGATAATTGTAAAATGCTCTGGGTAAGGTCACTATATAATGACTGCTAAACAAATAAATCCTTGGACAGCTCACAGGCGGCTGAGGGTAACTGGAGATGAAGTCCTACAAAGCTTATTATCCGCCACAGAGTTACGGATTTTTGGCGTTACACAGATATTGTTCTGAGTCTTTAAAAGCAATCAAATGTTCGAACAGATCATGAATAACAAAAACGAAGCGTTACAGAACTAGCAACAACGAGAATGGTCACAGCAGACAGAAATTTTTCTAAGCCGCGTGAAACCAGAAATCTGGAAACCTGACGGGGATTTCGATTGAAACTCTTTGTCCCATGTCTATCCACCTCTCCTAAACGGCTATAATAATAGCATATAAAATCCAGCGATTTCCATCATGTTATATCTGTGGAGAGACACTGGCATGTCCAGACATACTGATAATACATCGCTTGAGAAGAAAATGAAGGTCTCAGGCCTCTTCTCACCTGCAAACTTTGCAATGCCCTCTTTATATTCTTCCAAAACCTCCTGGTGCTCTGCTCTGTGACAGATAATAAAAAGAACTCATTAGATATCACAGGATCGGTCGTAACTCAATTCCCTTAACACAGAGCCGCTAAAGAACAAAACGTTCGTAGATTTATATTATCTTTAATTGTGGTTTCCTAAAGATGTTGAGCTTTTTCCCAGGAACATAAAATAGAAAAATGCCTCTTCACTGCCAAGCCTGCAGATCTAAAAACTTGTTTCAATTTGAAATGGATTCTAATTACACTAGAAATGTAAACCGCTTCTTTGCACGCACACCGGCACCGTACCGATCAGTGAAGTAGACTAATGTCTCGCTAGGAATCATGGGAACGGTGTCATACAATTATTAGTAAAGACAGGTCTCACCATCTTTTCATTTCACGCCGATAAGCTGCCCACAACTAACATGGCTGCTCTAATTAAAGGAAGGGCTGTACTGACAGAAGGTGTGCCTTGTTCTGACTACACGCTAGGCTAGTACAGGATGTGTGGAAATGTCAGCCTATATAAATACACTTTCTGTGGATGATTTGGGTAGTTTCCAGAATTGGTTCTTGCAAATCATCCTCCTGAGGCAGCTTAACGACTTATTGTAAAATTACACATTTACCAGTTTTAGTGAATTGGCCAAATGACAAACATGAAAACAAACACGTTTTGGTGAGCTGTATTCCAGACTTACAATCCGTCTGACCGGCCAAACGACCCAATCTTTGTTTCTTTTTACCAATGGAGGATTGTACAGCAAATAAGGAGATATGCTGCACACCAGCAAGGAGATAAAGCTAAAACATTGGAGGATTGTGGCAGGAATTCGTAATCCCCAAATTGTAGTGAGGAGAAGCATCACAATGTAATGTAAAGAGGAACAGGTTTTATTGGATCATACGGACTAAAATTAAGTACAATGTGTCTGTCAGCCTTCTGATTAAGGCCAGAAGGAGGAAAAGTATTTCTTTTTGTCCTTATGATCCCATAAAACCTTCTTTTTTACATTACATTGTGATACGTGTTACTTCTCTGTGATGTATAGTTTGTTTCCCTAGATATACAAAGTCGCACTGCTCACCCAGAATGCATTTACTTCAAATTGATCAGCATTAGAGAGCAAGTTACAGGAATTATCTCTTGTGTTGGGAAGCAAACCTTCTCACAAATGCAATTTACATTTAGCTAGATCTATACCTTCATAATGAGTTTAAAAGGTTAGTATTGGCATTAAAAGCACTTTGTATTGCTGCAAATAGCGCTCAGAGCATCCCGAGTCCACACTCGTTTTCTGAGACTGCCTTATAGCGATTTCTAAAACCCACTGCTGCTATAGGGTGCAATATCTGTGACACTGTAATTTGGAGGGAAATACCCGTGAACGCTCGACGCTCTGACGCTTGACCCTGATCTACCACCTACAAGGAGGAGCGACATATCTACAGGCGGGGATCATACCGCCCAGGCGCATATATCTGAAGCTGAACATAAGCTCCAGAAATGTGTAAGTGGCATTTCTCCAATGTATACTACACTATATTCTGTTTTCATACTTTCCATGCTGACTCACCACCATAAGAGTTTGAGGACACCCAGAAGGGCTGCTTCTCTGATCTATACCCAGTTACAGCCAGATAGTAGAGACTCTGGTTTGGGAAGTACCAGCTGCCATACTGGGATCTAACAAGCGATAGGAGCCTCACCATCACACGTACTTCATTAATAACACTAAGAACAGTCAGTTTGCATGAGGACACCTCAGCCTATATAAGGGTTAGCAATGGATATCTTATCCACCGATATGATCCATTCTTCCCTCCTATTCAGTAAAGTGGTTTGTATGACACTACTTAGCAGCACATATATATACACACCACGAGTTTGCGTTGAGTTAGAGCAAGTGCCCCCTAATACAGTATCAATGCAATAAAAGGAAAGTCAGTAGCAATGATTTGTGTACCAGCCCTTTTGTGTAGTGGTAGAACGTGATGTAAAAAAGCATTAATGTCGCAGAGGTCATAGACTCTTGTGTACTTATTCATACACTCATGCAATCCGGCGTAGATATGCCAAGTCGTGTGTTGCAAATGAGTCTGGCTGTCTGACCATGATAATAGGGGAAGATATATGGTGGTGCAGTCAGTGATCTATGTGAGAGAAATACCACCTGAGGAAGTGTTTTGGGCAAATGCAAATATTACAAGTTTTAGAATGAAATGTTGTATTTCTTAAACTGTGTACTTTGTCTTTAAGAGATATTGCAAACTGACAAGGTGTTAGAAATGGAACATATTGTTTTTCATAACTGTTTCTTTAAGCAATAACCTCTTACCTACCTACAGTGCATATTATGTTTGCGCCATTTTGTCCCAGACGAATTACAATAACAATAATGCATAAACAAGTTTCAAGGCTATGCTGTGACTTTCACTACGTAATATACTATGGTAACCTTAGTAGATAAGGATGTTCAGACTTTAAGATGCCATCTTGAACTAAGTCAGGAACATTTCCATGACGTATACACCCTTTAGTTATGGTATTTTTGCCAAATTAAGGGAGGTACTAAAATGAATAAAGTAAAAGAAGTGTTACTTTTTCATATATGAACTACAGTAACCCTAAAATGGAGACACCTAAGGTATAAATAGGTGTACTTTTAAATGTTTAGACACAGAGGAGAGACTTGGAGACAGACGCTGCTCCATCTTAAAATGACTGAGAGGCTGACATGATGACATGTTCAGGAGGTATATTAACCTAATGATATTTGCAAGCATTTAGTTTAATCTTATAAACTCTGCTATAATGGATTTTATATGTCTATATTTATATTTTTATATAATAAATATCTAAAAAGACAAAACTTTATTGCTTCCAAGACAATCCTTATTTTATATTGTATTCACAATTATTTATATATGTTAAATAGAGGATTTCTTACTAACTATATAAAATTATGGCTAAGATATCTGTATGATTAGCCCTGCTAAGTTCTATGCTTTAAAGACGTTATAGTGGTAAATAAGGGAACCAGCCGTGGTTACAATAGTAAGGCAATGTGTAAGGTGTCACATCCCTGACTTATCCGTATCTGCCATCATCAACGTAACTCCCACAGAGAACGAAGCATTTCATTTAGCGTCTGCCCCAATCCCCCCACAAGCTCCCATCCACCACCTACATTTAGCATTAAAGGGACACTCCAGGCACCCAGACCACTTCAGCTCATTGGAGTGGTCTGGGTGCCAACTCCCACTACCCTTAACCCTGCAAGTGTAATTATTGCAGTTTTTTTAAAACTGCAATATTTACCTTGCAGGGTTAAGTCCTCCCCTAGTGGCTGTCTATTAGACAGCCACTAGAGGACACTTCCTGCTTCATAGCACAGGTTTTCTGTGCTAGAGCGTCGCTGGACGTCCTCACGCTGTGTGAGGACCTCCAGCGTCGCTCTATTCCCCATAGGGAAGCATTGAAATTCATTTTCAATGCTTTCCTATGGGGTGCGCTAATGCGCATGCGCGGCATTGCCGCGCATGCGCATTAGGTCTCCTCGGCCGGCGGGCGAGATCAGTCTCGCCCACCGGCCGACGTAACCAGAAGGAGGAGCGGCGGGGGAGGAGGAAGCAGCGACGTGGGACCTGTCGCTGCCCCTGGTAAGTGACTGAAGGGGTTTTCACCCCTTCAGTAACCGGGGATTGGTGGGTGGGAGGGAGAGGGACCCTCCAGTGCCAGAAAAACGGATCGTTTTTCTGGCACTGGAGTTTCCCTTTAACTTTAATCACTCCCTTAGCTGTGGGAAATTAGACAAAAGTATATATGTGATGTTTTGTACAGGTAGTCCTATCAGATTTTAAGAAAAAGTTAACTTTTATCTTCTTTCCTACCCTTTTCTCTGTTTATATTCACCAAGATAAAATCGTTTTTCCTCCATAAATAGGGTCTCACAATCAGTGACACCACACTCCCCACCACCACCCCTCTATCTAATGACACAACATCATGGTAGTAGCTCCACCTTTTGTCAAGTTGAGTGAAAATACATAATAAGAAGGAATTTGTCTCATGAGATATTTTGACTAGGTTGGAACTTCAGTGAAATTTAATGTGAATTTATGATAAAGATGTTTTCTTTATTAAATACTCAAAATACATTTTTTGGGGAGGGGAGAGAGGTAACAGATTGACTTTAAATAGTTTTAGCATTTTCTATAAAAAGTGCTATAAACGTAGAAAATCTCACTATGCTGAAAATAGCATTAACCTGTAGAGATTATTGTTTTGAATTAATTTAAGAGAGGAGACGTCATATTACTTACAGACTGGAAAGAGTAATGTGAGCTACAGGTGGAACGCCTTCGATAGTCTGCAGGGTGTCGTGTGTGAGGTGAGGTGGAGATCCTGTCTTTGTGTATAGAAGACAACCAGGTAACTCCAGGATCTTGTCCCCATTCTTGCCCAAGTTGTTGATGACCCCGAGCCGGGTACCATTAACGACTTTATTCAAGGTGAGCTTCATCGTGTTGTAGGCTTCATCATGTAGAGACAACATAAAACATAATTCATATATTGCCCTGATTGTGGAGAATAAGCCCGCAGCACTGATTGTGCCACAGGACTTTACAGGAGAACAGCAGAGTAACAATGTTACAGGTATTCTGGCCCAGGACCCAATGGGTTATAGAGGCTCTCACAGAGCTCCTTCCGCAGCATCCATTTTAGACAGAAAACAGAATTAGAAGGGAACTTGCAAATAAGTGAATATTGTAAGGACTCCGTGAATTGTAATCGCACTTCTATCTCTAATCAGTGAATGCATCCGCGGTTCAATACAATTCACGGCATTCTATCTATAATCAATCAATATATCTCACTGCATTCTCCCTACTATCCCTAATCAATCAATAACTCTCTCTCTATCTCTCTCTCTCTCACACAGTCTCTCTCTCACAGTCTCTCTCTCTCTCTCTCTCTCTCTCTCTCACAGTCAGTCTCTCTCTCACAGTCTCTCTCTCTCTCACAGTCTCTCTCTCTCTCACAGTCTCTCTCTCTCTCACAGTCTCTCTCTCTCTCACAGTCTCTCAGTCTCTCTCTCACAGTCAGTCAGTCTCTCTCTCACAGTCAGTCAGTCTCTCTCTCACAGTCTCTCTCTCTCTCACAGTCTCTCTCTCTCACACAGTCTCTCTCTCTCACACAGTCTCTCTCTCTCTCTCTCTCACAGTCTCTCTCTCTCTCACACAGTCTCTCTCTCTCTCTCACACAGTCTCTCTCTCTCTCTCACACAGTCTCTCTCTCTCTCTCACACAGTCTCTCTCTCTCTCTCTCACACAGTCTCTCT